>NC_092778.1:61424514-61776804 GCF_047496795.1 Chiloscyllium punctatum | reverse complement strand
TCTGATTGCAGTGTGTTAGCTGCACTGGAGGCTGTCTGATTGCAGTGTATTAGCTGCACTGGAGACTGTCTGATGACAATGTGTTAGCTGCACTGGAGGTTGTCTGATTGCAGTGTGTCAGCTGCACTGGAGGTTGCAATCTCCCAGAATGCAGACAGCCTGCCCTGACGTCAGATGACAGCAGTCGGAGCTGCCGGGAGGGGGGTGTTTTTGAGGATCGAGGGGGAGGGAGGGACCGGACTGTCCGCTCTCGCTATTGTCTGCGGAGAGGGAGAGGGAGAGGCAGAGGCAGCCCAGCCCAGCCCAGCCCAGGGACAGAGGCGCTGAGAGTGAGAGTTGGGGGTGGGGGGTGTGGACTGTGTGAAGGGGGAGCAGCAGCAGCAGCAGCGGGGTGTTGTGTGTGTGTGAGCGGAGCGAGGATGCACTAAGAGCGGCTGAGCCCGCTGCTCCTCTCCCCCAGTCAGTGCGCTCAGTCCCCGGGCAGCCTCCGGCCACGATGATGGAGCTGGACGATGGCGTGGTTTACCAGGATGACTGCTCGGTGTCCGTCATGTCCGAGCGGGTCTCCGGCCTCGCCAATAGCATCTACCGGGAATTCGAGAGGCTCATCCACAAATACGACGAGGAGGTGGTGAAGGAGCTGATGCCGCTGGTGGTGAATGTGCTGGAGAACCTGGACTCGGTGTTCACCGAGAACCAGGAACATGAAGTGGAGCTGGAGCTGCTCCGGGAGGACAACGAGCAGCTGCTCACTCAGTACGAGAGGGAGAAATCCCTCCGAAAGCAGGCAGAGGAGGTGAGTGAGGACACACACGACAGCCTCCAGCCCAACCCCACAACCCTTACAACCTACAACCCCCTCCCGCCCCACCCCCAACCTCTACAACCCCCTCCCGCCCCACCCCCAACCTCTACAGCCCCCCCCACCCCCAACCTCTACAGCCCCCCCCCCACCCCCAACCTCTACAGCCCCCCCCCACCCCCAACCTCTACAGCCCCCCCCCACCCCCAACCTCTACAGCCCCCCCCCCCCACCCCCAACCTCTACAGCCCCCCCCACCCCCAACCTCTACAGCCCCCCCCACCCCCAACCTCTACAGCCCCCCCCCCACCTCTACAACCCCCCCACCTCTACAACCCCCCCTCTCCCCCCCCCACCTCTACAACCCCCCCTCCCCCCCCACCTCTACAACCCCCCTACCTCTACAACCCCCCCTACCTCTACAACCCCCCCCACCTCTACAACCCCCCCTCTCCCCCCCCCACCTCTACACCCCCCCTCTCCCCCCCCTACCTCTACAACCCCCCCTACCTCTACAACCCCCCCTACCCTACAACCCCCCCCTCTCCCCCCCCCACCTCTACAACCCCCCCTCTCCCCCCCCCACCCTACAACCCCCCCTCTTCCCCCCCCACCTCTACAACCCCCCTCTCCCCCCCCACCTCTACAACCCCCCCTCTCCCCCCCCACCTCTACAACCCCCCCTCTCCCCCCCCACCTCTACAACCCCCCCTCTCCCCCCCCACCCTACAACCCCCCCTCTCCCCCCCCCACCTCTACAACCCCCCCTCTCCCCCCCCACCTCTACAACCCCCCCACCTCTACAACCCCCCCTCTCCCCCCCCCACCTCTACAACCCCCCCACCTCTACAACCCCCCCTCTCCCCCCCCCACCTCTACAACCCCCCCTCTCCCCCCCCACCTCTACAACCCCCCCTACCTCTACAACCCCCCCTACCTCTACAACCCCCCCTACCTCTACAACCCCCCTACCTCTACAACCCCCCCTACCTCTACAACCCCCCCTACCTCTACAACCCCCCCTACCTCTACAACCCCCCCACCTCTACAACCCCCCCTCTCCCCCCCCCACCTCTACAACCCCCCCTCCCCCCCCCACCTCTACAACCCCCCCTCTCCCCCCCACCTCTACACCCCCCCTCTCCCCCCCTACCTCTACAACCCCCCCTCTCCCCCCCCACCTCTACAACCCCCCCTCTCCCCCCCCACCTCTACAACCCCCCTCTCCCCCCCCACCTCTACAACCCCCCCTCTCCCCCCCCCCCACCTCTACAACCCCCCTCTCCCCCCCCCCACCTCTACAACCCCCCCTCTCCCCCCCCCACCTCTACAACCCCCCCTCTCCCCCCCCCACCTCTACAACCCCCCCTCTCCCCCCCCACCTCTACAACCCCCCCTCTCCCCCCCCACCTCTACAACCCCCCCTCTCCCCCCCCCCACCTCTACAACCCCCCCTCTCCCCCCCCCCACCTCTACAACCCCCCCTCTCCCCCCCCCCCACCTCTACAACCCCCCCTCTCCCCCCCCCACCTCTACAACCCCCCTCTCCCCCCCACCTCTACAACCCCCCCTCTCCCCCCCACCTCTACAACCCCCCCTCTCCCCCCCCACCTCTACAACCCCCCCTCTCCCCCCCCACCTCTACAACCCCCCCTCTCCCCCCCCACCTCTACAACCCCCCCTCTCCCCCCCCCACCTCTACAACCCCCCCTCTCCCCCCCCACCTCTACAACCCCCCCTCTCCCCCCCCACCTCTACAACCCCCCCTCTCCCCCCCCACCTCTACAACCCCCCCTCTCCCCCCCCACCTCTACAACCCCCCCTCTCCCCCCCCACCTCTACAACCCCCCACCTCTACAACCCCCCCTCTCCCCCCCCACCTCTACAACCCCCCCTCTCCCCCCCCACCTCTACAAACCCCCCTCTCCCCCCCCACCTCTACAAACCCCCCTCTCCCCCCCACCTCTACAACCCCCCCTCTCCCCCCCCACCTCTACAACCCCCCCTCTCCCCCCCCACCTCTACAACCCCCCCTCTCCCCCCCCACCTCTACAACCCCCCCTCCCCCCCAACCTCTACAACCCTCTTCCCCCCCCTACAACCTCCTCCCCACCCCCCCTACAACCCCCTCCCCCTACAACCCCCTCTCCACCCCCCCCACAACGTCCTCTCCACCCCCCCCACAACCTCCTCCCCACCCCCCCCTACAACCCCCTCCCACCCCCCCCACAACCCCCTCCCCACCCCCCCTACAACCCCCTCCCCACCCCCCCTACAACCCCCTCCCCACCCCCCCTACAACCCCCTCCCCACCCCCCCTACAACCCCCTCCCCACCCCCCCCACAACCCCCTCCCCCCCCCACAACCCCCTCCCACCCCCCCTACAACCCCCTCTCCCCCCCCCCACAACCCCCTCCTCCCCCCCCCACAACCCCCTCCCCCCCCCCCTACAACCCCCCCTCCCCCCCCCCTACAACCCCCTCTCCCCCCCCCCCCCTACAACCCCCTCCCCCCCCCCCCCCCTACAACCCCCTCCCCCTCCCCCCCTACAACCCCCTCCCCCTCCCCCCCTACAACCCCCTCCCCCTCCCCCCCCTACAACCCCCTCCCCCCCCCCCCCCCCAACTTCCCACTGTCTCGGAATAATTATTGTCTTCAGTCCCTCCAAAGTGTATCAGTGCCTGAACCCCCCAGACCCGGTCAACTCCCACCCCACCTCCAGACTCTCAACTCTTTCTCTCCCCCCCGAGTCCCCCTGTCAACTACCCCTCCCCCCGCCAACTCCCCCTCTTCCCCCCGCCAACTCCCCCTGCCCACTCCCCCCCCCCGTCCCCTCCCACCCCCTCCCACCATCCCCTCCCACCCTCTCCCACCACCAACTCCTCCACCCCCCCCTCCAGTCACATCCTGCCAGCACCCCCCCCCGCCCCGCCAACTCCCCCTCAGTCCCCCCCCCGCCAACTCCCCCTCAGTCCCCCCCCGCCAACTCCCCCTCAGTCCCCCCCCCCCGCCAACTCCCCCTCAGTCCCCCCCCCCCGCCAACTCCCCCTCAGTCCCCCCCCCGCCAACTCCCCCTCAGTCCCCCCCCCGCCAACTCCCCCTCAGTCCCCCCCCCCGCCAACTCCCCCTCAGTCCCCCCCCCGCCAACTCCCCCTCAGTCCCCCCCCCGCCAACTCCCCCTCAGTCCCCCCCCCCGCCAACTCCCCCTCAGTCCCCCCCCCCGCCAACTCCCCCTCAGTCCCCCCCCGCCAACTCCCCCTCAGTCCCCCCCCCGCCAACTCCCCCTCAGTCCCCCCCCCGCCAACTCCCCCTCAGTCCCCCCCCCGCCAACTCCCCCTCAGTCCCCCCCCCGCCAACTCCCCCTCAGTCCCCCCCCCCGCCAACTCCCCCTCAGTCCCCCCCCCGCCAACTCCCCCTCAGTCCCCCCCCCCGCCAACTCCCCCTCAGTCCCCCCCCCCCGCCAACTCCCCCTCAGTCCCCCCCCCCGCCAACTCCCCCTCAGTCCCCCCCCCCGCCAACTCCCCCTCAGTCCCCCCCCCGCCAACTCCCCCTCAGTCCCCCCCCCCGCCAACTCCCCTCAGTCCCCCCCCCCGCCAACTCCCCCTCAGTCCCCCCCCCCGCCAACTCCCCCTCAGTCCCCCCCCCCGCCAACTCCCCCTCAGTCCCCCCCCCCGCCAACTCCCCCTCAGTCCCCCCCCCCGCCAACTCCCCCTCAGTCCCCCCCCCCGCCAACTCCCCCTCAGTCCCCCCCCCGCCAACTCCCCCTCAGTCCCCCCCCCGCCGCCAACTCCCCCTCAGTCCCCCCCCGCCGCCAACTCCCCCTCAGTCCCCCCCCTGCCAACTCCCCCCCCCCCCCCCCCCCGCCGCCAACTCCCCCTCAGTCCCCCCCTGCCAATTCCACCCCACCCTGCCAATTCCACCCCACCCTCACCCCCCTGTCAACTCCCCTGCACCCTCACCCCCCCTGTCAACTCCCCTGCACCCTCACCCCCCTGTCAACTCCCCCGCACCCCCACCCCCCTGTCAACTCCCCCTCCCCCCCCCCGAGTCAACTCTTCCCCCTTCCCACCCCCCAGTCAACTCTTCCCCCTTCCCACCCCCCAGTCAACTCTTCCCCCTCCCCCTTCCCCCCCTTCCCCCCCCCCAGTCAACTCTTCCCCCTCCCCCTTCCCCCCCCCCAGTCAACTCTCCCCTTCCCCCCCCCCAGTCAACTCTTCCCCCTCCCCCCCCCAGTCAACTCTTCCCCCCCCCCCAGTCAACTCTTCCCCCCCCCCCCAGTCAACTCTTCCCCCCCCCCCCAGTCAACTCTTCCCCCCCCCCCCAGTCAACTCTTTCCCCCCCCCCCAGTCAACTCTTCCCCCCCCCCCAGTCAACTCTTCCCCCCCCCCCCAGTCAACTCTTCCCCCCCCCCAGTCAACTCTTCCCCCCCCCCCCGTCAACTCTTCCCCCCCCCCCGTCAACTCTTCCCCCCCCCCCCGTCAACTCTTCTCCCCCCCCCCCCGTCAACTCTTCTCCCCCCCCCCCCGTCAACTCTTCTCCCCCCCCCCCCGTCAACTCTTCCCCCCCCCCCCCGTCAACTCTTCCCCCCCCCCAGTCAACTCTTCTCCCCCCCCCCCAGTCAACTCTTCTCCCCCCCCCCCCAGTCAACTCTTTCCCCCCCCCCCAGTCAACTCTTCCCCCCCCCCCCAGTCAACTCTTCCCCCCCCCCCCAGTCAACTCTTCCCCCCCCCCAGTCAACTCTTCCCCCCCCCCCCCCAGTCAACTCTTTCCCCCCCCCCCAGTCAACTCTTCCCCCCCCCCCCAGTCAACTCTTCCCCCCCCCCCCAGTCAACTCTTCCCCCCCCCCCCCAGTCAACTCTTCCCCCCCCCCCCAGTCAACTCTTCCCCCCCCCCCCCAGTCAACTCTTCCCCCCCCCCAGTCAACTCTTCCCCCCCCCCAGTCAACTCTTCCCCCCCCAGTCAACTCTTCCCCCCCCCAGTCAACTCTTTCCCCCCCCCCAGTCAACTCTTCCCCCCCCCCAGTCAACTCTTTCCCCCCCCCCAGTCAACTCTTTCCCCCCCCCCCAGTCAACTCTTCCCCCCCCCCCCCAGTCAACTCTTTCCCCCCCCCCCAGTCAACTCTTCCCCCCCCCCCCCAGTCAACTCTTCCCCCCCCCCCCCAGTCAACTCTTCCCCCCCCCCCCCAGTCAACTCTTCCCCCCCCCCCAGTCAACTCTTCCCCCCCCCCCCCCAGTCAACTCTTCCCCCCCCCCCAGTCAACTCTTCCCCCCCCCCCAGTCAACTCTTCCCCCCCCCCCCCAGTCAACTCTTCCCCCTCCCCCTTCCCCCCCCAGTCAACTCATCCCCCTTCCCCCCCCCCCGTCAACTCATCCCCCTTCCCCCCCCCCCGTCAACTCATCCCCCTTCCCCCCCCCCGTCAACTCATCCCCCTTCCCCCCCCCCCGTCAACTCATCCCCCTTCCCCGTCAACTCATCCCCCTTCCCCCCCCCCCGTCAACTCATCCCCCTTCCCCCCCCCCCCGTCAACTCATCCCCCTTCCCCCCCCCCCCGTCAACTCATCCCCCTTCCCCCCCCCCCCGTCAACTCATCCCCCTTCCCCCCCCCCCGTCAACTCATCCCCCTTCCCCCCCCCGTCAACTCATCCCCCTTCCCCCCCCCCGTCAACTCTTCCCCCTTCCCCCCCCCGTCAACTCTTCCCCCTTCCCCCCCCCCCCCGTCAACTCTTCCCCCTTCCCCCCCCCCCCGTCAACTCTTCCCCCTTCCCCCCCCCCGTCAACTCTTCCCCCTTCCCCCCCCCCGTCAACTCTTCCCCCTTCTCCCCCCCCCGTCAACTCTTCCCCCCCCCCGTCAACTCTTCCCCCTTCCCCCCCCCCCCGTCAACTCTTCCCCCTTCCCCCCCCCGTCAACTCTTCCCCCTTCCCCCCCCCCCGTCAACTCTTCCCCCTTCCCCCCCCCGTCAACTCTTCCCCCTTCCCCCCCCCGTCAACTCTTCCCCCTCCCCCCCACCCCCAGTCAACTCCCCCACCCCCACCCCCACCCCCTACCCCCACCCCCACCCCCCCCGTCAACTCCCTCCCCACCCCCCCGTCAACTCCCCACCCCCACCCCCGGCCCCCCCACCCCCACCCCCACCCCCACCCCCCCCACCCCCTCCCCCTCCCACGACCTCCCCCTCCCACGACCTCCCCCTCCCCCGACCTCCCCCTCCCCCGACCTCCCCCTCCCCCGACCTCCCCCTCCCCCGACCTCCCCCTCCCCCGACCTCCCCCTCCCCTCCACCCCACCTCCCCTCTCCCCCACCCCACCTCCCCCACACCGCCCCCCGCCCCCCCCCACCTCCTCTCTTTCCCCTCCCCCCCCACATCTGTCTTTCAGCTTGGTCAGACCTTTCAATCTGATCAATGCTTCACTTTTTTATATTTCTTTCAATTCCTCAATTTTTCTTTTTTGTTTCAATTTTTCCAATTCCTCACTTTTTCTAATTGCTTGATTTTCCAAACCCTTCATTTTTCTACTCCCAATCTTTCAACTCCTTCAAATTCCCCAACCTTCCAATCCTTTATTAATTGTCCAACTTTTCAATTCTTCCACCTATCAGTCCGTCCCATTCATCACCATTTTCCGTCAACTGCTCCAATCCGTGTGTGTTAATTTGATCATCCATTTATTTCAGCATGGCTACTGTTTTTAAACAATAACTTTAAAACGAAATATTGAATGAAATACCCGATCCCTGCCCGAAACACTGACTGAAAGTGCCTCTGTTCATGTAACATGTTTCTTCGTTACCGCATTTCTGAGCTGCCTTCAACAGCCCGTGAACCGGAGTGTTGCAGTCAGTAATCACGTCGATTAATTTCATAAAAGGGTTTCTTTTTCCCTCGTCGGCCCTGACTTAACCAAATGGAAAACGTAACCGCCACAGTTCAGCTGAACAAAGTAACGCTGAGATGAAACACGCTTGTTTTGCAGAGACTAGCTCAGAATAAATGTTGCCATTTTAGATTCCCTTGTCAATTTGATGCGAACGATTCTTCTGTGTTGTCAGTTGTTCCCATCCATCTATAGACTTTGCAGCGTCTACGTGCGTTTGATTTAATGTTTACATAGCGACTTAAATGTGTTTTTGTTTGATTGGGGGGCATCCTGCTCTGTGATTTGAGCTCTGTTGTAAATGTATGGACCAAGCTGCTGTGGGAACAATAGTCATTTTATTTTTTTTCTCTCACTGCAGATTTCTGCAATGATCTTGGCTCCTTTTCAGTGCTTCTTCTTGTGGTGGTTAGGATAAACGAAGGGTGGATTCAGTCAGGGGAAGTCTAAAACGTAGGGAGTCATGTTGGATAGATTCCAGATTGAGAGAGACTGGAAGGGATGTGGGTCTTCACTTGGGGTTCATATTCAGTAGGTTTACCCCGTTAAAATAACAACGTAGGCCCTCAGTAAAGAAGATGAGAAACCTCAAGGAATATGTATATTTAACCTAGTTGAGTCTGTAATAGATTTTAATGCTGTTCGCAATACAGAAATAGATATTCTTGCAGTCTGCAGAATCTAGAAATTTCCATGATGTAGAAGGAACTGTAGAGAGCCTGGAATAGATATATTGAGTCTGGACGGAGTGTGTTGAGTTCAAAACTGAAGGTGGAGGGTTGATGTTATATTCATGAGTAGGACAAATAATCAAAAGCACACAAGAAAATAACTTATGGCTCCCTAGTGGGTGGCTAATGGTTTGATATCGAGTTAGATATCAAAGAAGATTCTCGACTTTATCCCAGACACATGCTGAGTTAGCTATTTTTGACTGAAGCAATGGTAATATTCCTTCTTCCTTCGCCTGAGGCTTCGGTGTTTTGGTTAATTTCTTCATGGGATTATGGGCATCACTGACCTGTACTGCCCTGGGGAAGGGAGTGAGCTAATAATTGCGTCCTTGGTATGGAGGGGCATCAACAATTTGCAGAGTAAGGAGAGGGAATGTCAGTCAATTTCCATTCTTATGAACCAACCAGCAACCTCCACCAGTGACTGACCTAGAGGGCAGACTTAGCTGAGGTGCCATCCATTTCCTCCCCACCTCCTGATCGATTGGGGGGAAAAAGTTGCAATTTCTTAGCAGCTTTCACAACCTCAAGATGTCTCAAAGTGCTTTACAGACATTGGTTTTTTAAAAATGAACAAATAATTCAAGGCAGCGAAGAAGGTGTTTGACCTGCTTGCCTTTATTAGTCAGGGAATGGAGTAGGAGTTGAGAGGTCATGTTGTGGTCATACAGTCCATTGGTTAGGCCCCTTTTAGATTCCTGCGTTCAATTCTGGTCTCCTTGCTATAGAAAAGATGTTGATAACTTGAAAGGGTGCAGAAAAGATTTACAAGGATGTTGCCAGGGTTTGAACTATGGGGAGATGCTGATGGGCTGGGGCCCTTTTCTGTGGAGCGTTGGAGGCTGAAGGGTGACCTTATAGAGGTTTATAAAATCATGAGGGGCTTGGATAGGGTGAATAGCCAAGATAATTTTCCCCAGGGTAGGAGTGCTCTAAACTCGAGGGCATAAGTTTAAACTGAGCGTGGAAAGATTTAAAAGGGACTTGAGGGGCAACTTTTTCATGCAGAGGGTGATGCATGTATAGAATGAGCTGCCAGAAAAAGTAGTGGAGGCTGATACAGTTGCAACTTATGAAAGTTGTCCAGATGAGCACGTGAATAGGAAGGGTTTCAAGGGACACTGGCAAATGGGGCTAGATAAATTGTAGGATATTTGGTCCATATGAGCGAGTTGGACTGAAGGGTCTGTTTCCATGCTGTACGTCTCTATGATTCTATTTGTCTCTTTGAGTCTGCTCCCCCATTCAACAAGATCTGACTATAACCACAGCTTCATGTTCCTGTCCACTGCTGATAACCTTTCACCCCCTTATTTACCAAGAATATGTCTAGGTCTCCCTTAAAAAACAGTCAAATTCCTTGCTTCCATCGCCTTTCCAGGAAAAAAGAAGGTTCCAAAAACCCTCAGAAAAATGCACAATATTTCATTCTTAAATCGACAACCATCTTATTTTTATGATTTGGAGATGCCGGTGTTGGACTGGGGTGTACAAAGTTTAAAAATCCCACAACACCAGGTTATAGTCCAACAGGTTTAATTGGAAGTACAAGCTTCTGGAGCACTGCTCCGAAACCATCACCTGATGAAGGAGCAACGCTCCAAAAGCTAGTGCTTCCAATTAAACCTGTTGAATTCTAACCTGCTATTGTGATTTTTAACCTTATTTTTAATCAATGATCCCTAGTTCTCGATTCCCATGCAAGAGGAAATATCCTTTCCACTTCACTTGGTCTAGCCCCTTTTGAAGTGTAGTCATTACTATCAAGAAAGAAACATGAGGGTCATTTCTTTTTTTTCACAGAAAAATCTGACATCATAACCAGGTAATTGCTTTAGTGATGATGGTTGAGAGTTTAATATTTGCAAGGGCACTGGAGGAAGCTCCATTTGAAACAGCACTATGGAATCTTATAAATCCACTTCAGAGGAGGGTTGATGTTCCTTGATTTAATGGCTGATCTGAGAGACAGGATTTCTGATGGTGTCACAACCCTGGTGCAGGAACATCAGCCTGGATTTTGTGCTCAGTTCTCTAGACTGGGATAGAAAAACACAACCAGAGGCAAGAGCTGGAGCACTGATGGACAAACTAGTTGCCTAAAATCCGTACCTTGGATCATGCAGAAAAGATAGCCACTTGAATATGAAATCCAAGGAAACGTTTTAATATGAAGCATTGTAGCAAACTAGCCTAAAGCCGGAAACATTTGGACCTTAAGAAAATTAACCATTACCATAGAGAAAAATAATGACTGTAGGTAATCTTCTAAATGTGGTCAGTGGATATTGGAAATACTGTGGGTGACCTTCCAGAGATTATCATCCTGTAGTTTCAATTGACTGGAAGTAGTGAACAGGACCGCTGAGAGTTCTGACAGTAGAGGGCGACACTGCCAGTGCCTCGAGATAATTACCCTCTGTATGTCAGTCCAAGAACTTTTTACAAATGTGGGCTACGCTGGCAGGGAGTCGTGGAGATCGTATTGACACACGCTGAGTCTGTGAATTCTGGCAAAATTCAGAATGTTCAAGCCCCGGTGGGGCTGCACAAGTGTTTTTAACCAGGCCTTGGTCCTCCCTAACCTCCCATTCTTCACTCTGTCCACAATCTCCGAATTTCTCCAATTTCAGTTTCTCTCATATTCCCTAATTTAATTGCGCCACCGTTAATAAATGGGCTTTCAGCTGCCCTGGACTTCAATCTCTGGAATTTCCCTCCCTAAACTATCCTTTTCTCCCACACCTCTTTCTCAAATGCTACACCTTTGATCAAACTTCTCATCATCTGTTGTAATATCTGCCATGTGTCAAACTTGATTTGATAACCCTCCTGTCAGCACTTTGGGCAGTTTTATTATGTTGAAGTCATGAGATGAAGGGAAATTGTTATTTGAAATAGAAAATCAATAGGACTTGATTTTATCTGACATTTTAATCAAGATTATTGTTCTTAATACATTACAGGAAATGTGTCATCATAATGGCAATCATTTTTTCACTTTATAGTACATTCTTTTATTTTAATGTTATTTCCATTATTATAGCAGTAGTTTGTTTACTTCCTACCATAGGGAAAATATCGTCACAAAATTTGATAAATGCGCTTAAGAGCATATTTAAAATGAGAAGAAGTCTAAGTGACAATACAATTATCTTAAAGGTATTTTTAAATGAGCAAATTTGTGGTACCAATGTTATATTACACTTGTCTGACCTGCTCATTAACCTTTGATGTAGTCATCGGGTAAATTTAACATGGTGCTGGAAAAGCACAGTAGGTGAGGCAGCATCTGAAGAGCAGGACAATCGACGTTTCAGGCAAAAGCCCTTGCTCATTCCTGATGAAGGGCATTTTGCCTGAAACGTCGATTTCCTAGCACTATTCTGATCTAGACTTTGATCTCCAGCATCTGCAGTCCTCAGTTTTGCCCAGTTAAATTTAACATGAATTATGTGTTCTTTCCTTTTTTTGGATTGGGCAGAGTACATAGGCTGAATTTCCACTGACACCTCTTGGTTATTTGTCCAAGTTTTACTGGGATCCCCCATGTAAATTAGGACCTTGGTTTAATGATCCCCAGGGAAGGTAACGGTGCTTGTGCTGCTCTGTATTTGTAGACAGCTGAACAAGATGTGGAGGGAATCATAACCTTCATCGTTGTATCTATGCAACAATGCTGTGCATTCAGTCTGCTAAATATGTATTTGATAATAGTGAGATAATATGTGACCAATTTCACTTTGAAATATGTGTTGTTTTTGTAGTTATTTGGAATGGGAGATACGATTGTGCATTTGTGATCAATTGGCTGAGAGATCATGCCTGTTCTGTGTCATGGAGTCATAGAGCTGTACATCATGGAAGCAGACCCTTCGATCCAACTTGTCCATGCTGACCAGATATCCCAACCCAATCTCGTCCCACTTGCCAGCAGCTGGCCCATATCCCTCCAAATCCTTCCTATTCATATGCCCATCCAGATGCCTTTTAAATGTTGCAATCACACTAGCCTCCCCCACTTCCTCTGGCAGCTCGTTCAATGCACCTACCACCCTCTGCATGAAAAAGTTGCCCCTTAGGTCTCTCTTATACCTTACTCTTCTCACCCTAAACTTATGCCCTCTAGTTCTGGACTCCCCCACCCCAGGGAAAAGACTTTGTCTATTTACTCTATCCATGCCCCTCATGATTTTATAAACCTCCATAAGCTCACCCCTGAGTCTCCGACGCTCCAGGGAAAACAGCCCCAGCCTGTTCAGCCTCTCCTGAGAGCTCAAATCCTCCAACCCTGGCAACATCCTTGTAACTCTTTTCTGAACCCTTTCAAATTTCACAACATCTTTCCGATAGGAAGGAGACCAGAATTGCACGCAATATTCCAACAGTGGCCTAACCAATGTCCTGTACAGCCGCAACATGACCTCCCAACTCCTGTACTCAAAACTCTGACCAATAAAGGAAAGCATATTAAGCGCCTTTTTCACTATCCTATCTACCTGTGACTCCACTTTCAAGGAGCTATGAACCTGCACTCCAAGGTCTCTTTGTTCACCAACACTCCCTAGGACCTTACATTAAGTGTATAAGTCCTGCTAAGATTTGCTTTCCCAAAATGCAGCATCTTTCATTTAGCTGAATTAAACTACATCTGCCACTTCTCAGCCCATTGGCCAGCTGTTCAAGATCCCGTTGTAATCTGAGGTTCACTGTGCACTACGCCTCCAATTTTGGTGTCATCAGCAAACTTATAACTAAACCTCTTATGCTCACATCCAAATCATTTATTTAAATGATGAAAAGTAGTGGACCCAGCGCCGATCCTTGTAGTGCTCTACTGGTCACAGGCCTCCAATCTGAAAATCAACCCTCCACCACCACCCTCTGTCTTCTACCTTTGAGCCAGTTCTGTATCCAAGTGGCTAGTTCACCCTGTATTCCATGAGATCTAACCTTGCTCACCAGTCTCCCATGGCGAACTTTGTCGAACGTCTTACTGAAGTCCATATAGATCAAAAATACTTGATGCATACAAGATTTGTTTCTAAATTGTTGTAAAATAATTATCAAATGTATCGGTGCAAACGGTGGCTACAGTTATTATCAAGGGACAGGATTATAATTCATAAGCATCATTTTATTTTGAAATTCTACCCAGTTTCACCCACTTTTCAAACATAATGTAAAAATTGATGAATTTTGCAAGGGCATATCTGTGCTCAAAGGACTTCTGAACTTTGTTTGACATAATATCTTCAGACAATGTTCACTTGTACATAAAACGTGACTGAAAGAGGCATTAAGACTCATAATATTTTAATGATCGACATAATGCCATGATTTGGGCACCACTGCATACAAAAGTCTTTTCCCTGGTCTAACCAATGGCTTCCAACAATAGGTGTTTCTTAACTTTAAATAGTTTACCACTTCCTGGCTCGAGAACACTCATGGGGACCACTTTGAGCCCATTTCTACTTCCCCAGCCCAGCATTCTGCACAAATATCTACTCATTATGATTTACCATATTGGCCATTGTCCTGCTAAATCCATTCCGTCGTTGGGTCCAATATTCGGACCAGCTGTTATTAGCCAGGCCAACATGCTGAAAACATTTAGTCTAGAACCTTCAACTGAAGAGATCAAAAGTTGAAGGAAATGACTTTTCATTGTTATTCATAGTCTTCTTGGAAGAAAGGGGAAGGGACTTTGGGTCTTTAGGGTAACGAAAGATGACATGGTAACTCAATGGTTAGCATGTGTCCTGCAGTTCTGGAGGCTGAATGGCCTCCACAGTTCTCAAGACTGGAGAATGTGGCATTTTTCTTAAAGGATAAACAATGATTGGCTGAACTCTTTGGCCTTTGCCTTCATGATGTTTGCTCTGAGAAGAGAGACACTTTCTCTGAGGGTTGTGTGACTTAGGAACTCTCTGCCTGAGAAGGAATTGGAAGAGAAGTGACATAAAATATTTTTTAGGAAGGAGATAAATTCTTATTAGGCAGGAGAATCAAAGGTTTTTTTGACAATACAAACAAAGCAGCCATAATCTTATTAAATGGCAATAGCTGAAAATGTGTTGCTGGAAAAATGCAGCATGCCCGAAACATCGATTCACCTGCTCCTTGGATGCTGTCTGACCTGCTGCGCTTTTCCAGCAACACATTTTCAGCTCTGATCTCCAGCATCTGCAGTCCTCACTTTCTCCTTAAATGGCAGTAGACCAGCTTTAAGAGGCCACTTGGCATACTTTGTTCCTAATTTGTATTATCACATCTTAAATTATTCATCTCTTTAATGGGGTTCAATTCAGCCTGGTTTAGATATACAGTCAGTTGGAAGTGTAGCTATGTTGACTTGTAATGGATTTCAAAGGGCTGGTTCATTTGAAAAATAAGTTTCAATCAAGTTCACTTCTAGTGTTTATGTTTATTTTTTGGAATTTGTAAATCGTGAATGGAGGGATGCAGTAGGTTAGTACACTGCATTCTGAGAGGAAGTGGATTTGAAGGAGGCAGTTTTGGAATTACAAAATATGTTGGGCAAACTGTGTTTTGAGAGTAGCATAACAGAATTTAACTCTTTATAGAATGGTACATAGGTAGGATAAATGGATAACACGCACTTCAAAATGATGTTGAAATAGCTGCAGAAGTTTATCACCTAATGTGTGAAAGAATTAGATTAGATTACTTAGTGTGGAAACAGGCCCTTCGGCCCAACAAGTCCACACTGACCAGTCGAAGCGCAACCCGCCCAGACCCATTCCCCTATGTTTACCCCTTCACCTAACACTATGGGCAATTTAGCATGGCCAATTCACCTAACCTGCATATTTTGTGCAGAACGAAGACCTAATTTAATCCTTGAACTCAAAACAGGCTAATCATGTTCCATGCTTACTCTGTTTGTTCGTAAACCTCTCCCAATAATAAATAAATTTCCCATTAGCATTCCAGGAATTATCTCTCTCACGTGGGTTTTTAAAAACTGATGTCTCCAGAAATGCTAACAAGTTACTCATTAAACTCCCTTCATTCACTCTGTCCACAATTAATATGCCACTAGTTTAAAATCCAAATTCTATCAGTCATACATCTTACATCACAGATGTTGTCACACTCCACATTAAGTAGACCTTTGGTTGCCAGAAAGCAAGGGAGGCATTGGAGGAAATAAGGAGGAGAATCAAATGCTATTCTTTGGTGTTGGAGGCTGTTTCATAAATAAAGACTAACCAAACCTGGGCTTTTCCATTTAGAAAGGAAATGTGAGAGTGAACTTCTGGAAATAAACAAAATTGTTCAAGCAATGGGAAAAGCAAAACTTGAGTCATCTACATCGATTGATGAGTGAAAGAAGGGTCATAGGCTCACACTTGTAAAAGATAAATTTGACATTGATGTGATGACATCCACAAAACAAATAGCACTGGTAATAGGTTTCTGGGTAAATTAGTGGGAATGAATCTCCGAATCCCTTGGGGGAAAGAAAAAAATCAGTTTGATACTAGAATTGTAGGTTGTAGCATCAAACAGGATCAATAAACTAAGGTAAGGCTGATTGACCTTTCTTGGTAATTGCTTTATGATCTGAACATTTTCATCTCTAAACTGGGTTTACTCCAGTATGGCTTAGATGACAATCTTTTTAGCATTTACAACCCTAATAAATTATTTGTTTATAGTCAATTACCTACAAAAAACGTAATATTACTACAAAAGTTCCCAAGGTTGCTAGGATAGCGGAAATGGTAATTTCAGAAATTTTCCTAGTTTTACTATTATGGTGAGACACAGAAAGAATGGAGGGGAGGTTGGTAGCTGCAAAATCCTGGAAGTTGGATTTTGTGGGTTTCCTGTTGAACTTAGTTGCAAGGCCTCTTTGAATGCGTCCCAATTGGGAATCGCACATTGTGTGATTGCAGGGATGGAGCAGGAAAGCTTAGTGGACCAGATAAGGGAACTCTTCTTGGTCCAAAAGCTGTGCAGAAAAATACCATTCTGATTCCTGGGATGGCAGGGCTGATGTATGAAGCGAAACTGGATTGGTTACAACTATATTTATTGGTGTTTGGAACAATGTGAGAGAGCTCATAGAAACTTATAAAAATCGAGCAGGGCTAGGCAAGCTGAATGCAGGAAGGACGTTCCTGATGATCAGGGAGTCCAGAACTGGGGGTCACAGTCTAAAGATATGGCAAAGCCCCATATTGGAAGGATGTTGTGAAACTTGAAAGAGTTGAGAAAAGATTTGCAAGGATGTTGCCAGGGTCGGAGGGTTTGAGCTACAGGGAGAGGCTGAATAGGTTAGGACTGTTTTCCCTGGAGTGTCGGAGGCTGAGGGGTGACCTTATAGAGATTTATAAAATCATGGGAGGCATGGATAGGATAAATAGACAAGGTCTTTTCCCCAGAGTTGGGGAGTCCAGAACTAGAGGGCATAGGTTTAAGATGGGAGGGGAAAAATATAAAAGGGACCGAAGGGACAACTTTTCCATGCAGAGGTTGGTGTGTGATTTATGGAATGAGCTGCCAGGTGAAGTAGTGGAGACTAATACACTTTACAACATTTAAAAGGCATCTGGATGAGTTTATGAATAGGAATGGTTTAAAGGGATATAGGCCAAGTGCTAGCAAATGGGACTAGATTCTGGTCAGCATGGACAAGTTGGTCCAAACGTTTTGTTTCTGTGCTGTACAACTGACTCTGACTCTATTTCTGATTGAGATGAAGAGAAATGTCTTCACCCAGAGAGTGGTGAACCTTTGAAATTCTCTGAAATCACAGAAAGTGATTGAGGCCAGATCATCGAATGTTTTCAAAAAGGAGATAGATACAACTTTTAGGGTTGAATGTTTGGGGGCGAAAGTAGGAATAAGGTATTGTGTTGGATGATCAGCCATTTGGTTTGACAGGCTGAATGGCCTACTCCTACTACTTTCTATGTTTCCAATACCACTGCTGTCCGGTCATTGCCTGTGAGGATCAAGAATTCCTCCAATGGTAAATCTGGAACTCTGAGAAAGTGACTTTCAACATGCAGCCATATTATCACATTTTTCAGGCCTGGCCTGTTTCTGTGGAATGGGTTCACCTGCCAATCCTTCTCTGATAAAGCCAGCTGTTGGAGGAGCTTGGGGCCAGGTTTTATTTTGTTGAAACCTTCAGCATCAATCCCCAACCCCTGCTCAATCTCAGGGATGCAGAAAAAGTCTCTGGTGGTACTCACTGCGCAATATCAGAGTCTGACTGTCTGGTATCACTATAGCTCACCTACTGTTCTGAAAATTTATCTTTATTCTGTTGAACAGAACAATTTGTGTCCCTTAAAGGTGCCAAAGCGTTTACATTTTTTTTGAGGTTGTCTCTGCTCATCAAGGTGAAAGACATGATTTCACTTGTTATTGAGGGTTAAAGTTAATCTGTGTTACTCTTGGTAATATTTACACAGGTGCAGTGAGAAAATGGTCTTCCGAGGCTTGGGTGGTGATGTGTTGTAGGAGCAGAGTAAACGGAAGGCTGAGTTCCTCCCTCCACAGATTCTGCCTCACCTCAGTACTTCTAGCACCTTCTGGTTTTGTTTCAGATTTTCACTATCCACAGTGTTTTGCTCCAGTTTCTGTGCTCTGCACGTTCCCCTTTTACTTCCTGTGATCTGACTTTAATGTCACGTACCATAACATTTTGATGTCTTTCATGTTGAACAGAGACCATCTCCGCAAAAGAGTAAACCCTTTGGCACCTTTTGAGGGTCATGAATTGTTCTGTTCAGCAAAATAAAGATAGTTTTTTTAAAATCAGTGAGCTATGGCGATACCAGACAGTCAGACTCTGATATTGCATAGTGAGTACCACCAGAGACTTTTTCTGCATCCCTGATCGTACCCTTTGGGATGCTAGTCAGCCTCCCTGCTATAAACAACAATCTTAGCAAGCATAAGAGCTTAAGAGCAGGAATAGACCATTCTGACCATCAATCCTGCCCTACAATTCAGTACAATCATTGCTGAACATTTGCTTTATTGCCTTTTTCCTCACACTGACTCCATATCCCTTTATCATTGTTATTTAGAAATATTTCAATCTCGACTTTACTGACAGCTTCCACAACTCCCTTGGGATAGAAAATTCCGAAGATTCACAATCCTCTGAGTGGAAAAAAATTATCTCAGCCTTAATTCATTCTGTATTGAAATGGTGTGCCTTGTTCGAGACTGCAATAATCAAGTGAAACATCTTAACTGCATCTACCCTGTCAATATCTTTGAGTATTTTATAAGATTTGTCTAAATAGATCATGTGCTCATTTTGTAGATGATCTGCTGATGAGTCCGTGGATTGTATTGGTACTGAAAGAGGAAAATAACATAAAATTTGTTATAGGCTTCTTTAGCAAGGTCATACTCCAAGGTGTGCAATGTTTAAATCATATACATTCCATTCCAGTGCGAACCTACAAAGATGAGATGTATGTCATTGCTGCGTATTGCTTCATTCAATCTGCATTACAAGCCACATCATGCATTAAATATTCATGCAGACTGTGGGACCCAGCTGGTGTGTTTAGAGATGGGATTTAGACCTTTAAGATTGTTTCCCCCCTCTTAGGGATAGATTTGCTGCTCACTCCCAAACCTCCCACTGTTTTACAGGAACAACCTGCCTGCTTTCCCCCTTTGAGACTCTACTCACCTCCCATCTGCCTGTGGGTGGCAGGAATAGTTCACCATGTCAATCTCAGCAGATTACCTTGCTCAAGCCTAGGGTGGGCTACTCCAACACTGGACCCTTCTCTACACCGGGCACAATACTCGAGGTTCCACTAACCCTGACCACCTGCCTGGTGCTGCCTCCCTGCCCTGGCCTTGCCGTCAAGACCAGCACAGCCCGACGGCCTCTCCTGTGGCTCCCCCACTCCCCTCACCTTCCCATGAGGCTTGTACCTGTGGGTTTTGATGACCACATGCAATTCCAGCAATGCCCATTGCTTCTGGTGGCGCTGTTGGGTCCACAGAGCTAGATAATCGGATCGTCTGGCAACTCTCTCTGGTCTGGGGCTTGCGCCGTAGGGTGAGGGGAGTCCTGACTCTTGTTGGCTGATGTTCCATGGAATGTTAATGTCTGTGTGGATGCTGTGATAGGCAAGGCTGTACATGTGTATATAGTCCTTTTCAGTGACCAGCCAGTGAAAGAGGTTTTGATGTGTAGATGCTGTTGTAATGTAGGAAACATGGCAACCAACATGCATGCAGCAAGCTCCCACTAACAGCAGTGTGGACATGATCAGATTTTATTTTCCTGAGATATTGTTCGCGGGACAAATATTGGTTGGCACCCCTTGGAAAATTCCCATGCTCTTCCATCATCGGATCTTTCGCACTGACCTGAGCAGGCAGTATCTATAGTTTACTGCTTTATCAACATCGCAGGTCTCCCTCAATTCTGTACCAGAGCATGCATCTTTATATTTACATATATGCCATGCATCCAAGATGACGAGTCCCTGCTAGGTAACGTGCTCTGCTCGCTCCCTCTAGGATAGCATGTTATAGACTGAATGCTTCTTTAATATCCTGCATGGCAGCTAGACATCCACTTAAGTAGCTATCAAGAAAGTAATTCCTGAAGCACAGGGCTCCACCTCTAACCCACCAGTATGGTGTTTAATTAAACGTGCATTTGAGACCGTCTTGAAAAGGTTCGCCAGGCTGAACCCAGGGTGTGGAGGAATAGTCTTATGGCTAAATTTCCAATGATACCAAGCTGGTTAGGGACGTCAAGAGGGACAGTGTGGCAAAGATTCACAAGTTTTGTTCTTGGGATGAGATGGTTGCTCAATGATGAGAGGCAGAGTGGAGTCTGTTTCTCTGGAATGTAGAAGACTGAAAGGTGACTTCACTGCAAGATTATGAAAGGATCGGACAGGGTAGAAACTGAGAGGTTGTTTCCCTCTGACTGGAGAACCTAGAACATGGGGACAGAGTCTCAGAATAAGGAGCCAATTATTTACAACCTAGATATTTAAAAACTCTTTCCAATGACGGTTGAGACTCTTTGGAATTTACTCCCCCAGATGGTTGTGGAATTTATCATTGAATGTATTTAAGACTGGGAGAGGTTTTTGCATCTTTTGGGAATTGGTGGGAAAATTAGATTTAGGACCATTGGAACAGGAATAGGGTATTCAGTCCCTCAAACCAGTTCCAACATTCAGTGAGATCAGAGCTAATCTGTGGCCTAACTCCATATACTGCCTTTGGCTTATACTTCATAGTTTTGCTTAGCAAAAAACTTATCTATTTCAGACTTAAAATTAACATATGATCCTACATCCACTGCCAATTATGGAAGAGAGTTCCAAACATCTACCACTCTTGTGTGTAGAAGTGCTGTCTTGAGTTGTCAAGCTCTAATTCTCTGACTACATGCCCAGCTCTGGAATCCTCAACCAGTGGAAAACCAGGAGCAGCATGGTGGCTCAGTGGTTAGCACTGCTGTCTCACAGCGTCATGGTCCCAGGTTCAATTCCAGCCTCAGGCAACTGTCTGTATGGAGTTTGCACATTCTCTTCATGCCTGTGTGGGTTTCCACTGGGTGCTCCAATTTCCTCCGACATTCCAAAGATGTGCAGGTTAGGTGAATTGGCCATGCTAAATTGCCCATGCACATTCTCTTCATGCCTGTGTGGGTTTCCTCTGGGTGCTCCAATTTCCTCTGACATTCCAAAGATGTGCAGGTTAGGTGAATTGGCCATGCTAAATTGCCCATAGTATTCAGGAATGTGTAGATTAGGTGCATTAGTCAGGGGTAAAATTGGGATAATAGGGTAGGGGAATAGGTTTGGGTGAGTTGCTCCTCAGAGGGTCGGTGTGGACTTGTGTGGAAATAGGCCCTTCGGCCCAACTAGGGATTCTAATTGGTTCAAAAAAATTCCAGTTTTTTTTCTGTCCTGTCTTTGCCTGTTAATATCTTCAAGATTTCAATCCATTCACCCTTCAACCTACTAAATTCTACAGAAAGCAGGCCTAGTTTGTGTGATCTCTCCTGACAATGTAATCTCTGATCTCCAGGTATCATTCTTGTAAACTTATGCTGTACTCCTTCCAATCCTTTCTAAGGAGTGGTGCCCAGATCTGCTGTTTGTACTCCAACTGGGCTGTAATCAGGATTTTGTGTAACTACAAGCTGGCTTCTGCATCCTTGTACTGCAGTCTTCTAGATATAAATGTCAGCATTCCATTAGCTTTCTCAATTATTTTCTGCTGCTGTTTTTAAAGATCTATGCACCTAAAATCCAAATCTATCTGGAAAACCACTGTATGTAACTTTATGCTATCGAGAAGGTACCCTGACCTACCCTTTACCAGCTCAAAATGGATAACTTCAAAATGCTTTCTTTAAACTCCATCTGTCATAGTTTTGTCCGTTCACTTAATCTATCAATATCTTTGTAATTTTGTACTATCATGTACACTGTCTACAATGTCAGCTAACACTTTCAATCAGCTACTTTGGCATAGAAAGTCATATATCCAATGTCCAAGTTGTTAATGAAGACATTTAGAGTTCGACGGAATGGAAATTTTCTGTTGGTCCAACTCATCTGTGCCACCCAGATATGCTAAACTAATCTAGTCCCATTTGCCAGCACTTGGCCTATATCCCTCTTAAACCCTTCCTATTCATATACCCATCCAGATGCCTTTTAAATGTTGTAATTGTACCAGCCTCCCGCTCCACCTCTGGGCACCTCATTCCATACAGGCACTACCCTCCATGAAAAAGTTACTCCTTAAGTCCCTTTTAAATCATTCCCCTCTCACCGTAAACGAATGCCCTCTAGTTCTGGACTCCCCACCCCCCAGGGAAAAGACCTTGTCTATTTACCAATATCCTAATGATTTTATAAACCTCTAGAAGATCACTCAGCCTCCAATGTTCCAAGGAAAATAGCCCCAGTCTATTCAGTCTCTCCCTTTAGCTCAAACCCTCCAACTCTGGCAATATGCTTGTAAATCTTTTCTGAACCCTTTCAAGTTTCACTGCATTCTTCCTATAGCAGGGAGACCACAACATGACCTCCCAACTCCTGTACTCTATACTCTGACCAATAAAGGTAAGCATAGCAAACGCCTTCTTCACTATTCTATCTACTTGTGACTCCATTTTCAAGGAACTATGAACCTGCACTCCAAGGTCTCTTTGATCAGTGATATTTTCCAGGCCCTTAGGATTAAGTGTATAAGTCCTGCTCTGATTTGCCTTAGCAAAATATAGCACCTCACATTTATTTAAATTAAACTTCATCTGCCACTCCTCAGCCCATATAGCCCATCTGATCAAGGTCTCCTTGTGATCTGAGATAATCTTCTCCACTGTCCACTACCCCACTAATTTTGGTTTCACCTACAAAATTGTTAACTATACCTCCAATGTTTGCATCCAAATCATTTATATAAATGATGAAAAGCAGTGGACCCAGCACCGATCCTTGTGGCACACCACTGGTCACAGGCCTCCAGTCTGAAAAACAACCCTCCACCACCACCCTCTGTCTTCTACCTTCGAGCCAGTTCTGTATCCAAATGGCTAGTTCTCCCTGTATTCCATGTGATCTAACCTTGCTAACCAGTCTACCATGAGGAACCTTGTTGAACACCTTGCTGAAGTCCAGAAGATCATGTCCACCGCTCTGCCTTCAACAATCTTCTTTGTCACCTCAGAAAACTTGATCAAGTTAGTGACACACAACTTCCCATACAGAAAGCCATGTTGATGTTCCCTAATCAGTTCTTGACTTTGCAAATGCAAGTAAATCCTATCCCTCCGAATTCCCTGCAATAATTTACCCATGATTGACTTCAGACTCACCCATCTATAGTTCCCTGACTTTTGCTTACCACCTTCCTTAAATAATGGCACCACATTAGCCATCCTCCGGTCTTCTGGCACCTCGCCCCTGCTGTTGATAAATATCTCAGCAAGGGGCCCAGCAATCTCTTCCCTAGCTTCCTACAAAGTTCTGGGATATACCTGATCAGGTCCTGGGGATTTATTTACCTTTATGCATTTTAAGATGTCCAGCATCTCCTCCTCTGTGATATGGACAAATTTACAAGATATCACTCTCCACTTCCCCAAATTCCCTACCTCCTATGACCCTCTCCAAGTAAATGCTGACCCAGAAGATTAGCAATGATCGTATTGGCAGCTGGAACAGGTTTGAAAAGAGTGTATGACCAGTTCCTGGCCCTGTTTTTGATATTCTGCGCTTGTTCGAAGAGCTCTCCATTTATCATAAATCTCAATTGTAAAGTTGAAGGTTTTATGTGCTGTGTTCTGGGCTCGTCTCTTGATGCCTGGATTCTGTGTGGCTGTCGCACATGGAAGTGGATAGTGCAGAGAAAGCTGCTGTTTCCTATTGCTGAAAAATTGCTTTGTCATCTTTAGTGTTGGAGGATCTACTGTATGTTTAAAGATTGATCTGCAAATAATTTATTGTTACAATGTCTATTTGTGAACCATTCCCTGCCCCTTTGAACACTGTAAAAGTAGCATCATTGAAAAATTATAGATTTGAATTTAAAAAAACATAGCGGTCAGCGCTGTTGCTATGGGTAACTGTATAAGAGTCTGCTGTCCAAGGCAGGATTACAGGCCTTCGCTGAAGGAGACCCTTGGTGTGAATTCAGCTTTTGAATTTGGCATTTTTATTCAGCAGTGTGTCACATGAACAGTATAATGGGTGTTTAAAATTCAAGAATTTCACAAACGCACGTTAGTAGAAAATGCCCCTTGGAGTGAAGCTTTTGGGAAGAGAGAAGCTGCATTGTTATATATAGGGAATGTTGTTGTTCAAATAAATACAGCGACTTGTTTGCTGGAGTATTATCCTAAGATGTTGCAATCTAATTGTTTTGTGAACATAGGGTCTGTTTACTTACAGGCCAGTTAAGAAGCTGGTGGTCTGTGGTACACTGGTAGAATCTGCTGATTTTATAAATGCAATTGAAGCTGTGTGTTAGTCATCCGAAGTTTGAATCTTTTGAAATTTTTCTTCAGTAGGTTCTAAGCTACTTAGTGTCAGATTCACTGCGATGGTGTACCAGATGAAACTGAGATTACATTGCTGAAAGCGATTGAATGGAATTAGGTTTTAAGTAATTTGCTGATTAAATAAGTAATTTGTTTTTATAATGGTTTCTGGAAATGAATCTTTATCTAATGTTTTAATATATTGTAGATAGACAAGTAAAATTTGAAAAAAAAACCTTTTCATCTTGAGTTTTGGGGGATCTTGCCTGTGTCTTTGTGGTCTGGGAGGAAAAACGTGTAAAATCTACAGATCAATTTCTACATGTAAAGCCATTCTCAGTCCCTTCAAATTCTGCAAAATTAACATAATTGAAAAATATTGATTGAAACTTGAGGTCCACAAACATGCCAGTCATCACAGCCACTATTGATAACTGAAATGGTTTACAGCTTCAACATTCCGCCCCCCCCCAAAACCCCCATGCAGTCCTGTCACATAACTCTGTATCTTCTTGAAGCAAGATCTGTACAGAGGCAGTCAGACCCTGTCTCCACCTACCCCTTTGACATTCCCTGTTGCTGCTGACCCTCATATCAAACACCCCCTCCCAGCTCTCCCACTTGCCCCTCCCTCACAGAAGGCCAGGGCTCAGGAGATCAGCACCAGGAGGCAGGTAGAGGAGGTTTGAGGTAGAGGGTTGAGAATACTAGCAGCATGCTGGGGAGGTGTTTAGCAGGAAGGTCACCAGGAACCATGAGCACAGGGGTATCTGAGTGTTGGAGGTGGGAGAGGGCAGTCCACAACATTGATGATAGGGACACGAGGCCCCATATCACTCCTGATGTGAACCAAAGTTCAAATAGAAACTGCTGACACTGAGTACACACCGTAAAAATAGAATGTCTTAAATCAGGGCCATTTTAAAACAGGCTCCAGCATAATGATATCTGTGAGCATTCTTGTTAATCTGGGCACCGTGAGCCAGTGTTGGTCAACAGTTACACAACAATATTGTAAGTTGCAGGTGAAACCGTGTTTGTGCCAGTGGACAGAGTGGGAGCCAAGTGAAAGTTCTGTCTGCTTTCAGTTTGGCTTCAGAAGTCGCAGAGGGAGCCTAGATGTAGGTTTGCTCGTTGAGCTGGAAGATTCATTTTCAGATGTTTCATCACCATACAAGGTAACATTTTCCGTAAGCCTCCCGATGAAGCAGTAGTGGTGTAGCCCGCTTTCTGTTTATATGTTTGGGTTTCCTTGGGTTGGTGATGTCATTTCCTCTTCTTTTTCTCAGGGGGTGGTAAATGGGATCCAAGTCAATGTGTTTGTTCTTCGAGTTCCGGTTGGAATGCCATGCTTCTAGGAATTCTCGCGGGAGCCTTTTCAGAGTGAGTTTGGACTCTGCCATCTTTGTTGCAGGCAGGTGCCTGGGACATTGGTTGAGAGTGACGTTACAGAACTAGAAGTATGTGGGTTGGGGTGAGCAGCTCTTTAAGTTGAAGAGCAATTGGGCACTCAGTGGGGTTTCTTTTTTGCAGGTTGTGCAGACTTTCGTTGTCATTCCTGAAAATGGCAATGTAGACTGATTTTCAACTCTGCTCCATGTTTTGCCAATTATCTCTGTGGCAGTACTTGCTGCTGGCAAAATCTGCTGCTTAATTGGCTCTCTAATAGAAACTTCTGTCCAACAAGGAAAACATTCCATCCTGAATGTACCCTCCACTTTTCTACTGATTTGCTCTGATTTAGTTTCATCTTTTAAAGTGCCAGTCAGTGGATAAAGCGTTATTATATTTTAATAAATAATTTAAACAATGACTTGATCCGTAGAGAAGCTGAACCCAACATTGAGAAAGCCGGGAATTCTATCTGCAGTGCATAAGATGTAGGATTGGAATTGGGCCGTTCAGTTTGCTCAGCCACTCCGTGAGGTTCTGATCTGGTAATCCTCAACTCTATGTTCCTGCCTTGTCCCCATAACCGTTGGTACCCAGATTGACTGACTGTGTAAGAGACAGTAGTTGATGTAACCAAAATCAGTCGTCATTATTAGCGCTGATGAAGCACTTGCTTCAGAAGTATAAACTGATTAAATAGCTGTAGGTGATTGTGGGAAAAACTTAAACCTTACCATTCAAACTACCACCCTGCATCCCAATGTGTGAATGTGTGATGCAATACTGAACCCTTTACAGAAATAAAATTCTACTGCTCATCCTACTGATTAGAATTGTATGCTTTCTCAGGTGGGAGATTTGCTGGGAATGTACAAAATACTGAGCAGTCTAGCATTTGGTTGATTGGTGCAGGTGTCTCGGAAAATCAGATAGGGTGTGGAAGGAAGAGTTCACAGCTTTAGGGTAATTGGCAAAGGAATAATGTTAGGAAGAATTTTTTGTGTCCATAGCAAGTGATTAGGAACTGCCTGAAGGTAGAAATTACCCCTTTTTCGGGGCTGTGTCATGGCACATATGTCAGTTAGTGACTAATATGTAACCCCTTTTGCTCAAAGGGCCTACCACCCACCATCCCAACACGTTAATAACTGGCAGGTGGATGTGAGCAGCCAATCACAGGCCTTGACACTGGCATCTGGACCTGCTGGCCAATCAGAAACAAACGGCTCCTGGGTCCTAAAGACCACAGCTACACTCCTTTAGTAAGGGGTGCATTGGCAAGAAGTGAAGTTCTTTTTATTATTATGGGGGGAGGAGCCACAGGGAGAATTGGAGGGAAGGGTGGTATGGAAGGAGAATACATGTCTACCCCTGATGGCCCCCAGTCCCAATTCCTCTGCCTCTGCCGGATCTGTTCCCAGGAGGACCAGTTCCACCACAGAACACACCAGATGGCCGCCTCCTTTAGAGACTGCACTTTCCCTTCCCACGTGGTTAAAGATGCCCTCCAACGCATCTCGTCTACATCCCACATCTCTGCCCTCAGACCCCACCCCTCCAACCGTAACAAGGACAGAACGCCCCTGGTGCTCACCTTCCACCCTACCAACCTTCGCATAAACCAAATCATCCGCCAACATTTCCGCCACCTCCAAACAGACCCCACTACCAGGGATATATTTCCCTCCCCACCCCTTTCCGCCTTCCGCAAAGACCGTTCCCTCCGCGACTATCTGGTCAGGTCCACGCACCCAAACAACCCACCCTCCAATCCTGGCACTTTCCCCTGCCACCGCAGGAAATGTAAAACCTGCGCCCACACCACCTCCCTCACCTCTATCCAAGGCCCTAAAGGAGCCTTCCACATCCATCAAAGTTTTACTTGCACATCCACTAATATCGTTTATTGTATCCGTTGCTCCCAATGCGGTCTCCTCTACATTGGGGAAACTGGGCGCCTCCTAGTAGAGCGCTTTAGGGAACATCTCCGAGACACCTGCACCAATCAACCAAACCGACCCGTGGCCCAACATTTCAACTCCCCCTCCCACTCTGCCGAGGACATGGAGGTCCTGGGCCTCCTTCACTGCCGCTCCCTCACCACCAGACGCCTGGAGGAAGAACGCCTCATCTTCCGCCTCGGAACACTTCATCCCCAGGGCATCAATGTGGACTTCAACAGTTTCCTCATTTCCCCTTCCCCCACCTTACTCTATTTCTAAACTTCCAGCTCAGTAACTGTCTCCATGACTTGTCTGGACTTGTCCTACCTGCCTATCTTCTTTTCCACCTATCCACTCCACCCTCTCCTCCTTGACCTATCACCTTCATCTCCTCCCCACTCACCCATTGTACTCTATGCTACTTTCTCCCCACCCCCACCCTCCTCTAGCTTATCTCTCCACGCTTCAGGCTCACTGCCTTTATTCCTGATGAAGGGCTTTTGCCTGAAACGTCGATTTTGAAGCTACTTGGATGCTGCCTGAACTGCTGTGCTCTTTCAGCATCACTAACCCAGTCAGTAATTGACAAATTATGGTCTTGAAATTGGTGGCGGGACAAGATGGTTGCCCATGGGCCTTCTCACCACCTTCTCCAGTCGTTCCATCTGGTAGCCCTTCCCCGGGTTTGGCCACTCTGCTAATGCTACCCTTGTGTTGCTGCTGAGGAAAAGACTCAACTACCTGTCCAGCTTCCTTCTGCCTATCTGCTTCACCCTCCACTCTGACCTGTCACCATCATCCCCACCTTCAACCACCTATTGCATTCCTAGCTACCTTAACTCCCCCATCCCACCTCCTTCCCATTTACTTCTCAGCCACCTGCCCCCCCCACCTCTCCCTCTAATCCCTGATGAAGAACTTGTGCTCAAAATATTGATGAGCTGCCAAAAGAAGTGGTGGAGGCTGGTACAATTGCAACATTTAAGAGGCATCTGCAGGGTTGTATGAATAGGAAGGGTTTGGAGGGATATGGGCCAGGTGCTGACAGGTGGGACCAGATTGGGTTGGGATATCTGGTCAGCGTGGACAAGTTGGACCAAAAGGTCTGTTTCCATGCTGTACATCTCTATGACTCTATGGTTTATCTTTTTCTATATCAGTGGCAAGAACAAAAATTAAAGACTAGTCCCCTGAGTAACATTAGCTTTAAAAAATGAAGCATTGGTCGCATGGCCGTTTAAGGTGCCTGGAGTACTGGGCCTATTTTAGAATCAGAACCTTTCAAATGAAAGACTGAAATAGTGAAACATAACATCGTTACAACAAAAGGAGACCATTCGGCCTGCCATGTCCATGCTGTTCTTCTGCAAGATCTGTTTACCTAGCACCACTTCATTGTCTTTTCCCTGATGCCATGTAGATACTTCACCCTTATATAACTGATTCTCCTTTTAGATCCATGATCAAACCTGCCTCCACCAGGCAGGGGGGTTTCCCCCCTCTAGAGGGGCCAAAAGGGTTAAATAACGCAATGGGCCCTGAATAGAGACATGGGTTTAAATCCCATAGCAGTCGCTGGTGGAATTTAAATTCCGTGAACAAAGGAAATCAGAGCCAGTTTTGGAATCCATGACCAGGTAACTGTTGTGGTAAAAATGCATGTGGTTCGCTGATACTCTAGGGAGGGAAATCTGCTAGGAAATCTGCCTTTCCTAGCTGGTCCGGTCTCCCTAGGACTCCATGCCCCATAGCAGTGCGATTGATACTTAACGTCTCTCTGTTTAAGGGCAATTAGGATTGGAGGGTTTGAGCTACAGGGTGAGGCTGAACAGGCTGGGGCTGTTTTCCCTGGAGCATCAGAGGCTGAAGGGTGACCTTACAGAGGTTTACAAAATCATGAGGGGCGTGGATACAGTAAATAGACAAGGTCTTTTCCCTGGGGTGGGGGGGGGGAGTCCAAAACTAGAGGGCATCGGTTTAAGGTGAGCGGGGAAAAGTTTAAAAGGGACCTGAGGGACAACGTACTTATGCAGAGGGTAGTATGTGTGTTGAATGAGCTGCCATAGGAAGTGTTGGAGGCTGATACAGTTACCCATCCAGACGCCTTTTAAAATGTTGTATTTGAATGGGAAGGGTTTAGAGGGATATAAGTCAAGTGCTGGCAAATGGGACTAGATTATTTTAGGATATCTGATCGGCATGGACGAGTTGGACCAAAATACCTGTTTACGTGTTGTACATCTGACTCTAGGGATGGCACCAGAACACCCACATCCTATGAAAGAATTTAAAAAAACACAGTAAGGTGCAGCCAATCAGAATGTACAATGCTGGAGGGTTGTCTTGTCCTAGAGTCATACTGCACGGAAACAGATCCTTCGTCCAACCAGTCCGTGCCGACCGTAATCCCAAACTAAACTGGTCCCACCTGCCTGCATTTGGCCCATTTCCCTCCAAACATTTCCTATTCATAAACTTATCCAAATGCCTTTTAAATGTTGTAACTGTACCCACATCTACCACTTGCTCTGGCAGTTCATTCCACACACGAACCACAGAACAAAGTTGCCCCTCTTGTCCTTTTTGAAACTTTCTCCTCTCATTATAAACCTATACCTTCTAGTTTTGAACTCCCCCCATCTTAGGAAAAAGACCTTTGTTCTTCACTTTATCTATGCCAGTCATGATTTTCTAAATCTCTGTAATGTCACCCCTCAACCTCCTATGTTCCTGTCAAAAAAGTTCCAGCCTATCCAGCTTCTCCTTATAATTCAAGCCCTGTAGTCCCAGCAACATTCTGGTAAATCCTTTCTGAACCCACTCTCATTTAATCATATCCTTCCAAAACAGGGAAACCAGAACTGGGGACACAATTCTAGAAGAGGTCTCTCCAATATCCTGTACGACCTGAACATAATGTCCCAACTCCTATATTTAATGGTCTGAGCAATGAAAGCAAGCTTGCTAAACACCTTCTTAACCACCCTGTCTATCTGTGATGTGACTTTCAAAGAATTATGTACCTGAACCCCTTGGTGTCTCTGTTCTACAATACCACCCAGTGCTTGGTAGCTTCTCATTTCCAGGGTAAGAGAATAGAGTGGTACATGACAAGAGGTTAACGAGAGTTTCTTTTCCTCTTGCCACCCCATTTGCTATTTCTGTGACTTCCATTGGGGTCAGGACCCACAGTTTGGGGACTGTTGGCACCAAATGCTTAACTGAAAAGAAACACAGTGCTGGAAAAACTCAGCAAATCTGGCAGCATCTATTGAGAGAGAAACAGAGCAAACATTTTGAGTTCTGCAGGAAAATCGTACTGGAGTCAAAAAGTTAATGAGAGCAGCTCTATCGTCCTCTGGGACAGTGGCAACTTTCCATTTACTTTAGTACATTTCTGCTGGTGTTCACACATGGGGAGGTGCTCCTACTCATTATTTTGTGATACCTGTTGGAAATGTACATGGTATGAATGAATATAATGTCCCGGGTGAGGACATCTGCTACCCTGAACAGCTGATAACATGCACTGTCAGGATGTGCCTTTGGAATTGCTGCTATTGCCAAATACTGACTGAATTTGACTTTCACGTCATGTGCAAGGGACAGGTTTCCAAATAATGAGACTATTGGCATGTCCCAGATTGTGTTTTTTTTTCCCACATTCAACAGGACTTTGAAGCTTCATGCATATGAAGCTTTGTTCATGGTCAAGAAACATGATCTGTTGGACAGAATGTACTGAAATTGGCAGCAGTGTGGATATGCAGAGGCCTCACTGCATTCTGATAACTAGACAGACTGTAATGGAAAATCGCTAATGGAAGGAGGTTTGCAGTGTCTTAATGAAGATTCCTAGTCAATTAATCACCACCTATTCTGGCAAGAAAACACAATAGGCTATCTGAAAAATTGCTGATAAAATGTCAGTGTAAAGAATGACAGTGATGTTTTGGAGGGAAGGCTAGTGACATCAAACTTTAATGATAAACAGTCGAAGGGCAGCCTGCAGTTATATGAGAAACAGCTGTACCCGTTGAACTGGACTCAAGAGGATGTGGAAAATATAACGTGGCAGATCTCTGCAGCATACCATTCAATGTTAGAGAGAGCTGTCCAACTGCAAACGGATACACATTCCCAAAACATAGGAGTCGAGAGATTTGTGTGACCTCAAAGCTTGGATGAGCCCTCATGTGTTTCAGGAAACTCTCTGAGAACCCAAAGCTGTGATTCCAAACCTTTTAATGGGCTGGGAGGTTGGGAGTCACACAACCTCAAAGTTTCATCTTATTGTTTGCAAGTTTAAAACCGTAAACTGAAATCAAAGATTGTCTCCAATAAGGGGCTGCTCATTAAAAGACACACGAGGGCAATTTCTTTCTTTAGGAGTGACCTGACCCCTTGGAACCCTTTTCCCTGAGAGGCGGTGGTAACAGTATCTTTAAAGATATTGGCCTGGACATTGATATTATTGCACACTTCTGGAGCAGGTGGGACAAACCCAAGCATTCTGGGTCTGAGGCAGATTCATTACCACTGTGCCACAAGAGTCCCTGCTAAATACTTCTAAGGCAGAGGTAGATTCTTGATGATCAGGGGAGGCTGAAATGTGGAGTGATCAGGTCAGCCGTGATCTTATTGCATAGCGGGGTAGGTTCAGGACACTGAGTGGTCTACTCCTGATTTGTGTTCAGAGATGTTATTACATACCTCTGGAATGGGTGAGATGTCTACATGGGCCTCCTGGCCCAGAGATGAGCACATTACCACTGCACAACAAGACTCTGTCTCACCATTCTAGGGTGTAGTTTACTGGCATTAGAGGGTGCTGCAGCATAGTCTTCCCCCTGATTGACCAATTTTCAGGATTTCTAGGTTACGTGGTTGGGAGGGTAAGGACTGACAAAAATGGAAAACTGTTGCATTTTGATATTGCCATTTACCACTTCCCTAAGTACGCTTACAGCAGAGGAAGAGCATTTTGAAGGTATAATGGAAAAATTCCAGAAGGTTTCTGTGCCTTTAGTGTTGCCAGGTTTATTTCGATTACTTTGGAGAATCCCAGAACAAACCATTCTGTCTGTTGTGCCCGTGTCCAGTTCTAGTTCCAGTTTAAACTCTCCCTGTAGACCTTTACCTTCCTCTGCATTTTTAAATATTGATCCACTTTGTAGAAAAGATGCTTCCACCACCATGTTCCAATAAACCTCTGCACAAAAAAAAATTCTCCTGATCTCCCGAATAAAGACAGAAGATTTGTTGCTTAGTTTAGTTAGGGTATGATGGTTGGCACAGGCTTGGAGGGCTGAAGGGCCTGTTCCTGTGCTGTACCCCTCTTTTTTTTTGTTCCCTCTTTGGATTGTGGGAGGAAACTGGAGCACCTGGAGGAAATCCACTCAGACACAGGGAGAATGTGCAAACTCCACACAGACAGTTGTCTGAGGCTGGAATTCAACCCAGATTCCTGGCACTGTGAGGCAGCAGTGCTAAGCACTGAGCCACCGTGCCACCCTGATGTTATGAACGATTTAATGTTCTGAATGTTGATAAAATCACATTCCTGCTCGCTCTGCTTCTAAGGGGAATTAGCAGGCAAAACTGTCATCAGCAGCACCCACCCCCAGCCCCTCCCTGAAGCAGAGGTGTGGGTGATATTTGCTGTGTGGGGAGCTTTCTCTTTGTAGAGTGATCAACTGAAGAAGCAGAGTCACTGGATCATTCAAATTGCTATAACAATGTAATTTGGCCCATCCAGATGAGCATTGTGACTTAGTGTCATTCTGTTGCCTTTCCCTCCAAGTCCTTGCTTCTATGTGAATAATTATCCAATTCCCTTCATTGAACCTGCCTCTGTCACAGTGTATTCTAGACCCTAACTACTTGAGGTGTGAAAAAGATTCTCCCACTTCACCCTTGCTCCTTTTGCAAGCGCTTTTTAAATCCCCGTCCTCTGGTTCACCTTCCTGCACAAGTAGAACAGCCTCCCTCTGTCCAGACTTTGGAAGCTTCTATCCGATCTCTGCTTTGCGGCCTTCTCTCCAAGGGGGATGGTTTCAGCTTCACCACTCTATCTCCGTAATCGAATGAATTTGAAGCATATTCTGAATCCCGAAGGGATGTTGAAGCATTTGCTGGGAGATTTGTCCAGCAACGCCTTCCCTTTCTGCCTACAATCGTCCTTTTCTTTCTGAAAAGCATTCTACACCAGCCACCTGGACCCTTGCTGCACCGAATGCTTTGGGTGTCTTGAATACCAGAGAGAATATAATGCTTGGAGCCTCTGTTCTAGTCTCTGAGGAAAGTGCCCTGGCACAAGGCCTCCAGATCCCATTTGATGCTAATTGTGGGAATCGGGAGGCTGATAGTCCCACATTTACATAAAAGGTCTCTTATGGCACAGTGGTAGAGTTCCTACCTCTGAGCCAGGAGGCCTGGCTTCAAGACTCACCTGCTCCAGAGGTGTGTAATAACATCCCTGAACAGGGTCGATTAGAAAACATTTAAAAGAAAGTGGAAACATCTGAGTTTTTTTTTCCTTTTTTGTGTAGGAGGTGCTTCTGCCATTTTTCTTTAACAATGTAAACTTCTACAGAGAGTGAAAAATATCCTAATAATTTTCCTTCCCTGACTGGGAGGCAACGTGCTAATGTATTCCCAGACCGAAGGAGCCTCCAGGCCTGTGTTTCAAGTTGTTTCATCTTGCATTGCTTGACTTTTCCAGATTACAGTTAGTCAGTCAAATATCTCTCATGTTATTCCAGTCAAATAAATTGGGGCAAGGGTTGCTGGGTAGAGGGGGAGGGCTCAGTGGGACTGCTGGCATCTGTGTGTGTGTGTGGGGGGGGCGGGGTGGTGGGAGCCGAGTTAAAGTTTTGGGCCTGGTGACCCTTTCCTCCAGTTTTTCTCCACAGATGCTGCTGGACCTGCTGGGATTTTCCAGCAGCTTCTGTTTGTGTTCTGTGTTATTCCAGTGATTTAGCTTTGTCTCCAGCATCGCCTTCTATTTTAAAAAATTTTTTGTAATTATCTCTCTGCCTCATTTAATCAGATTCTAGGTCATCATTTAGCTGGCTATTCAGCTGTTGACACATTACTGTCACCGTCTGACACTTACGATCACCTGCAGAGACTTAATATTCGACCCTCCACTCACCATTTGTATGACATTTTGCTCTCTCTGCCCTTGATCTCTGTGTATAAACTTTGCGTCTGTGTGCTCTTCCCTCCAGCTATACCTGACGAAGGAGCAGCACTCTGAAAAGCTTGTGATTTTAAATAAACCTGTTGGGCTATAACCTGGTGTTGTGTGACTTCTGACTTGGTCCACCCCAGTCCAACACTGGCACCTCCACATCAGCATTTCCAACTGTAGGGGTCCTGGGAGAGTTTCGGCAGTGATGGATCGAGTCTGAGAGCAGACAGTGCTGTTGACCCCGCACCCCAAATCCCAGTCTTTGCCTGGTTGCTTGAATAAGCTGTTAGCAGTATCCACCCTCCCTCCTACTCCGTGCCTTGGCTGATTTTCAAAGCTGCTCTTCTGTGCCTTGTCCTCATGATGGCATGGCCTTCTGAGATTCGAAGGGTTTGATATTACATTTGGAGGAGGAGGGGTTGGTTTCACTGCTGGCGTGTGGCATAATAGGACATGAAATATTAATGTCTTCCTGGAGAGAGTGGTTTCTTTAACACTAATGAGCCTCAATTAGTTGTTCCTCTGCCAGGTTCTGAAACAGAAGTCTCTCGATGTAACAGAACACTCTGTTTAAATGTGCTCATTTCGCTCTTGGTTGTAAATAGGATTTAATTTTTGTGGCAGTAACATAAATACCTGCCCTTCTCCACCCCCACCCCCACCCCCACCCCCACCCCCACCCCCACCCCCACCCCCACCCCCACGGTCTTGAGCTGGTCTGGAGAGTGGGGGCAGGGGAGGATGGGGAAAAATGCAGTCTAATCCTTTACTGCTGCTGCCTTTTAAATTCCCTCTGAATTGGACCATGAGATGTAGGAACGGAAATAGACTGTTGATCCCATCAAGTCATTCAATGGCTGATCTGCTGACCTTCAACTCCACCTTCCTGTCTTTTCCCCATAACTGTTGATTCCCTTGCTGATTTAAAAAAAAGTCTTTCTCAGCCATGTATATCCTTAATGACCCAGCCTCAACAACTCTCCATGGTAAAGAATCGCACAAACTCACCACCATCTAAGAGAAGGAATTTCTCCTCGTCTTTGTCTTAAATGTATGACTCCTTATTCTGGGATTATATTTTCAGATTCTAGACTCTCCCACAAGGGAAAATCATCTTTGTGCATGCAGCCAATGGAGTCCCCTAAGAATCCTGCATGTTTTAATAAGATCATCTCTCATTCTTCTATTTTCCAATGAGTAGAGGCCCAATCTACTTAATCTATCCTCATGCGATTGCTTCTCCATACCCTGGATATCAGTCTAGTGAATCTTCTCAGGGCTGCCTCCAGGGTTCGTTCTTGAAGCTTTTATCAATGGGAACAATTTCTCCCTATTGACTGTATCCAACTCCCCCTATTATTTTGAAAGCCACTATCAGGATTCCTTTTAGCCTTCAACCCAAGGAGAACAGTCGAACATTTCCAATCTCTCCTCCGAATTGAAGCCAGCAGTTATATTACAATTCTGGCCAGGTTCCTGGTTTGAAAACTTTCAGAGAAGAAATGGCAATGGCTCAGTGGTTAGCACTGCTGTCTCTCAGTGCCAGGGACCTGAGTTCGATTCCACCCTCAGGCGATTGTGTGGAGTTTGCACATTCTCCCTGTGTCTGTGTGTGTTTCCTCTGGGTGCTCTGGTTTCCTCCCACAGTCCAAAGATGTGCAGGCTAGGTGGATTGGCTCTGCTCAATTATCTATCGTGTCCAGGGATGTGCAGGCTGGGTGGATTAGCCATGGGAAATTCGGGGTTATAAAGTAGGGTCTGGGTCTGGCTGGAATGCCCTTTGGAGGGTCAGTGTGGTCTTAATGGGCTGAATGGCCTGCTTTCACACTGAAGGGATTCTGTGAAAAGGAAGTACATAAGAAATATTCCCTATTTAAGACACGGATGAGGAGAATTTTTTTTGTTGTCACAGAAGTTCATGAGTCTTTGAAACGTCTTCCTTGATAGCTAGTAGAAGGAGAGTCTTTGAATGTTATTAAGGCAGAGGTAGATAAAACAAGGGGAGGGGGGAGGAATGAAAGGTCATTTGGGATAGGCATGTAACATGGAGTAATCTGAGCAGCCACGATTTTATTGAATGGCTGAGCGGGCTGGAAGGGTGAAGTGGCCTTTTCTTTTTGCAAGGTTTGTGAAGGTTTATACCTCAGATTGAGGCTTAGGGTGTAGGTTTGCTCGCTGAGCTGTAGGTTTGATATCCAGACGTTTCATTACCTGGCTAGGAAACATCATCAGTGGCAACCTCCAAGTGAAGCGAAGCTGTTGTCTCCTGCTTTCTATTTATAGGTTTGTCTTGGATGGGGTTTCTTGGGTTTGTGATGATGTCATTTCCTGTTCGTTTTCTGAAGGGTTGAAAGATGGTATCCACATCTATGTGCTTGTTTTGTGGCATTGTGGTTGGAGTGCCAGGTCTCTAGGAATTCTCTGGCATGTCTTTACTTAGCCTGTCCCAGGATAGATGTGTTGTCCCAGTTGAAATGGTGTTTTTTTTCCCTCCGTGTGTAGTGCTACGAGGGAGAGAGGGTTGTGTCTTTTTGTGGCTAGCTGGTGTTCGTGTATCCTGGTGGCTAACTTTCTTCCGGTTTGTCCTACGTAGTGTTTGTGGCAGTCCTCGCATGGAATTTTGTAGATGACGTTGGTTTTGTCCATGGGTTGTACTGGGTCTTTTAAGTTTGTTAGTTTTTGTTTGAGAATGTTGGTGGGTTTGTGTGCTACTAGGATTCAGAGGGGTCTTCGTAATCTGGCTGTCATTTCTGAAACTACTTTGATGTATGTTAAGGTGGTTAGGGTTTCTGGCTGTTTGGTCTGCTTGTCGTGGTTTGTTCTTCAGCAGACCAAACACAGCCAGAAACCCTAACCACCTTACCATACATCAAAGAAGTTTCAGAAATGACAGCCAGATTACGAAGACCCCTCTGAATCCTAGTAGCACACAAACCCACCAACATTCTCAAACAAAAACGAACAAACTTAAAAGACCCAGTACAACCCATGGACAAAACCAACGTCATCTACAAAAATTCCATGCAAGGACTGCCACAAACACTACGTAGGATAAACAGGAAGAAAGTTAAGCCACCAGGATACACTAACACCAGCTAGCCACAAAAAGACACGACCCTCTCTCCCTCGTAGCCCTACCAAACGGAAGAAAAAAACCCACCATTTCGACTGGGACAACACATTTATCCTGGGACAGGCTAAGCAAAGACCTGTCAAGAGAATTCAGAGAGGCCTGGCACTCCAACCACAGCACCATAAACAAACACATAGATCTAGATACCATCTATCAACCCCTCCGGAAAACAAACAGGAAATGACATCACCACAAACCCCAGGAACCCCATCCTGGAGAAAGATATCAATAGAAAGCAGGAGACAACAGCTTCGCTTCACTTGGAGGTTGTCACTGATGATGTTACCTAGCCAGGTAATGAAAACGTCTGGATATCAAACCTACAGCTCAGCGAGCAAACCTACACCCTGGCCTTTTCTTCTAATGCAGTCCATGGGCTGGAGGGTTCGAACGTGGAGCTCATCTCCCGGTAACAGTATTAAACATTTTCCTGTATTTTTGCAGCTTCATTTTTCAGAATTGTGTCGGATTGAGCACAGCAAGGGGATTGGCATTGGCATGACAGGACCAACAGCATGTTCCCTTACCCAGAAGCCAAATGGAGGAAGGAGCAGGAATGATGGGAAAGAGTCAGTTAGAATCAAATCATGTACAAAGGAGAATTAAAGAAGGAGAAATTGGGTTGGGGGGTGGTGGTCGTGGGGACTAAAAGCAGAATAGAAAAGATGTAAAGAAAAATTAAATGTTGATATTTTTGAAATCTTTAAGAACAATTCAAAATGATAAAATGAGCTGCCAATCTCCCTGTGTTTGTGTGGGTTTCCTCCGGGTGCTTCGGTTTCCTCCACAATCTAAATGATGTGCAGGTTAGATGAATTGGTCATGCTAAATTGCCCATCGTGTTCAGGGATGTGTAGGTTAGGTGCATTAGTCAGGGATTAGATTTGATTAGATTCCGTACGGTGCGGAAACAGGCCCTTCGGCCCAACAAGTCTACACCGACCCGCTGAAGAGTAACCCACCCAGACCCATTTCCCTCTGACTAATGCACCTAGCACTGTGGGCAATTTACCACAGCCAATTCACCTGACCCGCACATCTTTGGACTGCGGGAGGAAACCGGAGCACTTGGAGGAAACCCACGCAGACACGGGGAGAATGTGCAAACTCCACACAATCAGTCACCCAAGGCTGAGAATCGAACCTGGGACCCTGGTGCTGTGAGGCAGCAATGCTATCCATTGAGCCACTGTGCTGCTAAATGTAGAGGAATAGGGAACAGGAGTGGGTCTAGGTGGGGTAGTCTTCCGAGGGTCAGTGTTAACTTGGGTCAAATGGCCTGTTTCCACACAGTAGGGTTTCTATGATTTTAAATTTACATTTTGGTTTATAAAGAAAGGTTAAGTTTCTAAAACAATCTGTCTTAGCCTTTGGAGCAGGTGGGAACTGAACCCCAAGCCGCCTGTTGTAAGGGTAGGAGCACTACCTCTGGAGCACAGAAGGGCCAAATTTACATTCTTGTCTATCTGGCTTAGAGAGTTTGAGTAGAAATCATTAGCAAGCTTAATAGGTAATTCATGTACAAATTTTAGAGAGCTTTTTAAACAAAGGGGATGTGATTTCTTATGGTGCAGTGGTAGTCACAGAGTCATAGTGTCTGTACCTTTTGGGCTAGAAGGTCTGTGTTCAAATCCAACCTGCCTCAGACATTTGTAGTGATATGTTTGAACTGTTTGCTTCAAAATACATAAAGATATGGCTAAGGGAGACGGGCTGCTTGTATGATATAAAAGGTAGAGCATATTGATTCAACCAGGGTGTGTTCTGGCGTTTTGCAATTATCTAATCTTCTGACTTTGTTTTTGGCTGATTTGGACATTGATATTATTGTATGTCATTCAGATCCCTTTTTATTAATAGAGCAAAGTTGAGCCCAGATGTTAAAGATGTTGGGAATGGGTTTGTTCCTATCTTTAAATTGTTCAGCGTCCATGATAGATTCTAAAGTCCAATCTGGCTTGACAGCAGAGATGATACTCTCTTGGTATAAAGTTTTGTGCCACTCTGATGAATATTTAATAGTGACAGGGTCCACACTCGACCTTTGGAAGTTCAGCTGAAAAGTCACCAGGCTGTTCTATTACAAAGCCAAAATGTCGTAGTTCCCCTTCAAAAAGAGAAATGAAAGTCATTTGCTCACAGTGAACCTACAGGATAATGTAGATTTTCATTGCCATCAATGTACGGAGCATATACATTTTAATAAAGTAGACATTTTATTTTATTTGTAAAATGAATGTTTTGGAAGAATTTTAATTCAAGGCATGACTATATTGATAACCTTAGAGGCCTGTTGCTATGGAGAGCAAGATGATCCATATGGTATGACGCCTTTCTCTCGGGATTGTGATGCTGATCCAACTTCGATTGAAGGAAGGTGCATTTTCTCACAGAATCACCAGAGCTCTTATGCTGCAGGAGGAGGTCATTGTGTCTGCGCCGGCCCTCTGAGCATTTATTACTAACCTCTCCACCGTTTCTGTGCAGCGCTGCACATTATTTCTGTTTTAAATACATCAGGAAAGGGAAGGGAGAGAGGAGCTGAGGAAAATTGCAGCCTCCAGAGAATTGACGCTGAGTAAATTGTTGGAGCTGTGGGCTGATGAGTGCCAGGCTCTGATGTACTTCATCTTGGAGTCTTAAAAGGGTGAGATCGTTGATACATTAAAACAAATTTTTTTTAAAACTTCCCTTGATTTGGGGATGGTTTAATTCCTCAGAAGTTAGCAAATGTAACTACTTTTATTCAAAAAGGGGAGGGAGACAAAGAAACTACAAGCTACTTAGTCACTGGGAAACCTTTAGAAGCTATTATTAAAGATGTTCTAACAGGGCAGTTGGGTACCTTCAATATAATTGGGCAGAGTCAACATGGTTTTGTGAAAGGGAAAATACATTTGACCGATCGATTGCGGCTCTTTGAAGAGGTAGCGCATGTTGTGGATTAAAGGAAACTGGTGAACGTACTGTGTTTCAGCTTCCAGGATTAAAGTGCCATATCAAAGGTTTTTATAGAAAGTACAAGCTCACAGTGGAGGGGATAGTATATTGCTATTGGATAGGCTAACAGGAAGCAGAGAGTAGATGTAAATTATTTTTTAAAGTTTACCATGATACCATGAGTATTGTGAGAAAGTGAAGACTGCAGATGCTGGAGATCGGAGTCAAAGTGTGGTGATGGAAACGCAGAACAGGACAGGCTGCATCAGAGGAGCGGGAGGGTTGACATTTCGGGCATAAGCCCTTCATCAGGAATGTTAGGGGTTCCCCAAGGGGGCTGAGAAGTAAATAGGAAGGGGTGGGGCTGGGGGGAAGGTAGCTCGGAAGGCTGTAGGTGAATGCAGATGGGGGGTGATGGTGATGGGTCTGAAGAGCTTCAGGGTGGAGGAGATGACCTAGAGGGGTGCAGAGAGAGAGAGAGACTCACTGAGATCTTTGTAGAGCGAGGAGGAGAACCTCTTCAAGGTGGGCATCCTTAGAGGCTTTGCTTCAAGGTTATAACGACTCTGAGAAAGTGAGGACTGCAGATGCTGGATCATCAGGAATGTGTGCAAGGGCGCCCAAGGAGGTTGAGAGACAAATAGGGGGGGGTCATCTGGAATGTGGGGGGAGCCCATCATCCTTATCTCTCAGTCCCTTTGTGGCATTATCTGCCACATTCCTGATTAAGGGCTTATACCCGAAACGTCAACTCTCCTGCAGCTCGGATGCTGCCTGACCTGCTGTGCTTTTCCAGCGCCACCCTTTTTGACTACCATGAGTATAGTGCCTCATAGATTGGTGCTGGCACTTCACCAGTTTATTGTTTGTTTACATGATGTAGCTGAAGGGTTGGAAGGGAATGTTGTCAAATTTGCTGACAGCACAAAGACGGTATAAAGGACTCATGGCGGTTACAGAAAGCTATCGATAGGTTGTGAGTGTGCAAAAATGTGGCAGATGGAGGTTAATCTAGGAAAAGTATATTGTTTATTTTGGCAGGAAGAATAAAAACATGTTTTATTAATAGTGAAAGTTTTAGAGATTGGCACTGCGAATGAGTTGCAGAAGATGAGTATGCAGGTACAATAAGTAATTGGGAAAGCTCATGGAATGTTATGTTTTACCACGAGGGGAATAGAATACAAAAGCACTGAGGCTATGGAGCCATATCTGCGGTACTTTATTCACGATTAGCCTCCTTATTAAAGGAAGGATGTAAATTTGGATGTTGGCGGACGTTCAGCAAATGTTTACTGAAACATCTGGTGTTTGACGGGGTAAATATGGAAAGGACATTCTGCTTTGTGGGAGAATCCAGAACTGGAGGTCACTGTTTATAAATAAGAGGTTACCCATTTACCACAAGAGAACTTTTTTTTTAAAGAGTTGAAAGTTTTTGGTACTCCCTTCCTCACAAGGCAGTGGAAGCAGAGTCTTTGACTATTTTTAAAAATCCTGACGTAGATAAGCTTTGGATAAGCAAGTGGGGTGAAAGGTTATCAGGGAATTGCAGGAATGGGGAGGTATGTGATGTCGTGATCTTTTTGAATGGCAGATGAGGCTCAAGGGATTGAATAGTCTATTCTTGCTCTTATTAATAGATTCCTGAGGGAAAACCAGCTGGAAGGCTTGCTTATGGCTAGTGGAGTTTGTTGGAATCCCAGTGTTCCTCATGGAGGTTTGTGATTAAAAAAAAAAATCAGTCAGCAGAGTTAACACACAAAGCTGTGAGGAGACAGTTGGACCTATCAACAGCCCAAACTAGGAGCTGAGGTCTTCACTGTTGTGGAGGGTTGTAAAATAATAAAATGAATCTCCATTGAATCTTCTTTGTGAATATAACCGGAAGCCTGAGGAGAACAATAGTGAATTCAGGAGAGCTGTGGCATTCCTTTTGGATCATTCATATGAAAAGTGAATGAACTTTCAAGATGCTGTAAAATAAGGGAACTCTGGGGTGAGGGGATGGAATAAGAAGTAGAACAGAGCTTTAGCATTTGTATTTTTTATAAGCTATAGTGTTAATGGGGCGTCTCGTTGGATATCTCATTTTATAACATAAAGTTTGGTCTTCTGATAAGTGGGCTACTGGCATGCCAACATGTGCCAGGAAATAAACTCCAACAAGGAGAAAAATCTAACTATTGTCCTTCAACACTCAATGCATTACCATTGCTGAATTCCCCCGTTACCAACATTCTTGGGGGTCACCATTGACCAGAAACATAACTAGACCAGTCATATAAATACTGTGACTACATGAGCAGGTCAGAGGCTGAGTGTTCTTTGGTAGATAACTCACCTCCTGTCTCCCCAAATCCTTTCCACTATCTACAGAGCACAAGTCAGGAGTTTGATGGATTCGGTCCACTTGAGATTGTCCAGGATGAAACAGTTAATCTCAGCATCAAATCCACAACCTTAAATATTCACCCAGTCCACTGTTGATGCACTGTGGCAGAAGTGGGTACTGCCTGCACGATGCAGCAACAACACCCCCACTGTCACTTGCTCTTCCATGCTCCTCCCCATCCTGATGTGGACAGACATTCCTGGTTCTGTAGCTAACTGTACCGGGCGTGGCTGTCCCTTCACCAGGTGGACTGCACTTTTAGAAGAAATACTGTTTTATATGCTGTTGCATTGTTTTGGAATTTTGGGAAAAAAAAATCAAAACAACAGCAGTTTAGAAGGGAGAAGAGCAGACAAAGGAAGCACATAGTGAGGACAGTGCAAGAGAGAGAGAGAGAGAGAACCTGCACAGTTACTGTCTTTGCTGTTTGAATTCATGTATCGCTGGACATCAGAGTGCATCTGGGAAAGTTCACAAACAGTGAAATTCACAACTGATCTTGGAGGAACTGTTGGGTGAAGTTCACAGCACAGAATCAAATAAGTTAATTGTTGTTTTAAGTCTGTCCAAGAGAAAGGCTGCAGTAGTGAGTATAGAGGATTCTTTCTTGATTGTGTTTTTTGAGAGAAGTCTCTTGATTAAATTTAAAATATAAGCCATAGCTATTAATTTAACCTGGGGCAGTGTTTGTAGAGGAATAAGATGGTGTTATTTTCTGGGTCTGTAGACTGTGAAGGAACAAAAATGGCCTTTGCAGTGATCTGTACTTCTTGTCAGATGTGGGAGTTTAATGAGAGTTTAAGGGTTACTGCGGATTATATCTGCCATAAATGCTGTTGGCTGTGGATCTTAGCAGATCGAATGGATTGGTTGGAGGGACAGTTAGAAGCGATGAGGAATTTGCAACAGCAACAGTATATGATGGATGGCAGTTTTTGGAAGGGGGGAAAGTTTCAGATACAGTCACATAGATGGGTTAACTCTAGGAAGGGTAAGAGAAGAGAGGTAGGCAGCTAGTGCAGGAGTCTTTTGTGGATATACCCATTTCAGACAGGTATGCTGTTTTGGAAAATGTAGGGGGTGATGGATTCTCAGGGGAATGTAGCATGAACAGCCAAGTTTCAAGTATTGAGACTGGCTCTAATGCAACGAGGGGTACGTCAGGTTCCAAGAGACCAATTTTGTTAGGGGATTCTCTAGTCCAAGGTGTAGACAGACGTTTCTGTGGCCAGCAGCGAAAAAGCAGAATGGTGTGTTGTTTCCCTGGTGCCAGGATCAAGGATGTCTCAGGGAGGGTGCAGAATGTTCTCATGGAGGGGCCTGCAAGAGGTCATTGTCGACATTGGGGAACGAACGACATTGGAAGGGAAAAGGTTGATATTCTGAAGGGAGATTACAGAGAGGTAGGCAGAAATTTAAAAAGTAGGTCCTCGAGGGTAAATTGAGGTCCTAAATTGGGGAATAGCCAATTTTGACAGTATTAGGCAAGAACTTTCGAAAGCTGATTGGAAGCAGATGTTCGCAGGTAAAGGGACGTCTAGAAAATGGGAAGCCTTCAGAAATGAGATAACAAGAATCCAGAGAAAGTATATTCTTGTCAGGGTAAAAGGGAAGGCTGGTAGGTATAGGGAATGCTGGATGACTAAAGAAGTTGAGGGTTTGGTTAAGAAAAAGGAGGAAGCATATGTCAGGTATAGACAGGATGGATCGAGTGATTCCTTAGAAGAGTACAAAGGAAGTAGGAGTATACTTGAGGGAAATCAGGAGAGCAAAAAGGGGACATGAGATAGCTTTGGCAAATAGGGTTAAGGAGAAAATCCAAAGGGTTTTTACAAATATATTAAGGACAAAAGGGTAACTGGGGAGAGAATAAGGCCCCTCAAAGATCAGCAAGGCGGTCTTTATGTGGAGCCACAGAAAATGGGGGAGATATTAAATGAATATTTTGTATCAGTATTTACTGTGGAAAAGGATATGGAAGATATAGTCTGTAGGGAAATAGATGGTGACAACTTGCAAAATGTCAAGATTACAGAGGAGGAAGTGCTGGATGTCTTGAAACGGTTAAAGGTGGATAAATCCCCAGGACCTGATCAGGTGTATCCTAGAACTCTGTGGGAAGTTAGAGAAGTGATTATTGGGCCTCTTACTGAGATATTTGTATCATCGATAGTCACAGATGAGGTGCCGGAAGACTGGAGGTTGGCAAACGTGGCGCCACTGTTTAAGAAGGGTGGTAAAGACAAGCCAGGGAACTATAGACCGGTGAGTCTGACCTCGGTGGTGGGCAAGTTGTTGGAGGGAATCCTGAGGGACAGGATGTACATGTATTTGGAAAGGCAAGGACTGATTCGAGATAGTCAACATGGCTTTGTGTGTGAGAAATCATGTCTCAAACTTATTTGAGTTTTTTGCAGAAGTAACGAAAGAGGATTGATGAGGGCAGGGGGTGGATGTGATCTATGTGGACTTCAGTAAGGCGTTTGACAAGGTTACCCTTGGAAGACTGCTTAGCAAGGTTAGATCTCATGGAATACAGAGAACTAGCCATTTGGATGCAGAACTGGCTCAATGGTAGAAGACAAAGGGTGATGGTGGAGGGTTGTTTTTCAGACTGGAGGCCTGTGACCAGTGGAGTGCCACAAGGATCGGTGTTGGGCCCTCTACTTTTTGTCAATTACATAAATGATTTGGATGCGAGCATAAGAGGTACAGTTCGTAAGTTTGCAGATGACACCAAAATTGGAGGTGTAGTGGACAGCGCAGAGGGTTACCTCAGATTACAACAGGATCTGGGCCACTGAGCTGAGAAGTGGCAGATGGAGTTTAATTCAGATAAATGTGAGGTGCTGCATTTTGGGAAAGCAAACCTTAGCAGGACTTATACACTTAATGGGAAGGCCTTAGACCATGGAGTGCAGGTTCATAGCTCCTTGAAAGTGGAGTCGCAGGTAGATAGGATAGCGGAGAAGGAGTTTGGTATGCTTTCCTTTTATTGGTCAGAGTATTGAGTACAGGAGCCTGGAGGTCATGTTGTGGCTGTACAGGACATTGGTTAGGCCACTGTTGGAATATTGCGTGCAATTCTGGTCTCCTTCCTATCAGAAAGATGTTGTGAAACTTGAAAGGGTTCAGAAAAGATTTACAAGGATGTTGCCAGGGTTGGAGGATCTGAGCTACAGGGAGAGGCTGAACAGGCTGGGGCTGTTTTCCCTGGAGCGTCGGAGGCTGAGGGGTGACCTTATAGGGGTTTACAAAATTATGAGGGGCATGGAAAGGATAAATAGACAAAGACTTTTCCCTGGGGTTGGGGAGTCCAGAACTAGAGGGCATAGGTTTATGGTGAGAGGGGAAAGATATAAAAGAGACCTAAGGGGCAACCTTTTCACGCACAGAATGGTACGTGTATGGAATGAGCTACCAGAGGATGTGGTGGAGGCTGGTACAATTGCAACATTTAAAAGTCATTTGGATGGGTATATGAAAAGGAAGGGTTTGGAGGGATAAAGGCCAGGTACTGGCAGGTGGGACTAGATTGGGTTGGGATATCTGGTCGGCATGGACCGGTTGGACCAAAGGGTCTGTTTCCATGCTGTACATCTCTATGACTCTAAGAAGGCAGCTCACCACCATGTAGGCCAGATATAAAAGGATAAATATGTGCTTACCTTGACAGCAATGCCCATACTGTACTCATCAGATTTTAAAAGCTCATATGTCGTGTCACAAATACAGAAGCATCAGCAATGTGGTGGGAGTATTGTTAAATTACATCTGAGCATTAATGAACCATGATACCAGATACAAAATTGTGTTAACTTGATAGATGTCGGATACACATTAATTGCATTTTTCTTTGCTAATTTCCTGCTGGTCTGTTTCCATGGTGATGCTCCATGAAACATCATTATTGAACCCCACGATGGCCCTCGCTGAAATGCCATTTGTTTTAATTCACTCGTGAGACTTTGGCATCACTGGCTAAGTGGTGGTGGTAGAGTCACAGGCTTTTTGCAGCTTACAGGTGGTGTTGCCCAAGTCACGTTCTGGGAACCTGGGTTCAAAACCCACCACGTCAGATGGTGGAATTTGAATTCAATAAAAATCTGGAATTAAGATTCTAACATTGACCATGAAACCATTGTTGGAAAAATTCCATCTGGTTTACTTGTAATCATTGGAAAGGAATCTGCCATCCTTACCTGGTCAGTCCTTGATGTGGCTCCTGACCCACAACACTGTGGTTGATTATTAACTGCCCTCTGGGCAATTAGGGATAGGAATAAATGCTGACCCAGTCAACAATGCTCACATCCCATGAATGAATCCACAGGAAACCTCCCCCACCCACCCCTCTCTCAGGGGTGACCTTTTACTATACACTTTGACCTTTTACTATAAATTCTGTCTCCTATGATCCTGCCCCACTAGCTGACAAAAGAGCAATACTCTGAAAGCTTGTACTTTCAAATAAACCTGTTGGTCTATAACCTGGTGTTGGATGATTTCTTACTTGTCAGTGAGATCCCAGGAAAGAATAAATACAAAAAAAATGTCATACTAATGGAAGCTGAAGCTAGATCATGGACTTCAGAGATGATCATTTTTATTTCTTCAGGATAAAGATTGTATGGTATATGTTTTGAGTTATATTCCCAATTGTATATGATTTTGTTTTAATTGCTGTTGCATATTCATGATATGTTCTGTGAAACTATTCCTACCTGAAATATGCACTGATTGTATTTATCCTGCAGGCACAATGGTCTAATTATCTTTGTCTACATAACAAGAAGCCCAACTTTTGGGGCACACTGTATACACTGCATCTCCAATTTGTTGTTATTGATTTGGAATTTAAGCAGGAATTAGAATATTAAGTGTCACATTGTTTATGCCACAAGCATAAAAGAGAAACAGGTGTTATCTGGAAGATGTGTGAAGCCCTTTCAGAGCATCTATATATAAATGTAAATATGTAAAGCTGGATTTGCCACTGTTGTCATGACTGTAAAAGTGTGAGTTGCTTTGGTTGGTTGATTCAGGTCTCCTGTTGGAGGTAGCAATGTGGTTGCTAGGGGATTGTGTGTTTTATTCAGTAGATATTCTCTCTCTGGCGAGTTTTGGAGTTTGAATATTTGGTATTTCATTGACAAATCTAATTAGTAGATTTTATTTCTAGATGAAAGAATGCAGTCTTACGATAAGTTACAATGCACTTGCCAAACCGTATTACAGTATGCTAAAAGGGAACCAACAATTCACATTTGCTAAATAAGGTTGTTTTCACCATTTGAATGGCTTTTAATGAGAGAATTTTGCCACTCCCCTCACTGTCACTGCTTTTTCCCCTGTGTAGAAATTTATCGAGTTTGAGGATGCACTGGAACAAGAGAAGAAGGAACTTCAGACACATGTGGAGTCTTTGGAGTTACAGACCAGGCAGCTGGAACTCAAATCTAAGAACTACGCAGACCAACGTAAGTTTAGAATGCTTTCAATCAATGGTGAACTGTAAGGGGGCAGCCTGCTTCAGCATTGATATCGCAGCATTGAAGGGGATGTGGTAGTGGTGATGTCACTAGATGAATAATCCAGAAGGAGACAGTGAGGACTGCAGATGCTGGAGATCAGAGTCAAGAGTGTGTTGCTGGAAAAGCACAGCAGGTCAGGCAGCATCCGAGGAGCAGGGAAATCGATGTTTCAGGCTGGAGCAATGATTCCTGATGAAGGACTCTGGCCCGAAATGTCGTTTTTCCTGCTCCTCGGATGCTGCCTGATGTGTGCTGGAAAAGCACAGACTCTCAACACTAAGAATACAGAACATCAGACTAATGTTTCAACGACATGGGTTTGAATTGCAGCGTGGAAGATGGTGAAATTTGAATTCACTAAAAATCTGGATTAAAAAAACTAACCTGACAGTGATGATGTAATCACTGTTCATTGTCATAAACCCCATTTAGTTCACTCATTTCCTTTAGGGGAGAAAATCTGCCATCCTTACCTGGTCTGGCCTACACCTAACTGCAGACAAAACTCTCAGCAATGTGTTTGATAACTGGCTTCTGGCCAATTAACTTCTAGCTTAGCCATGTCCTGTGGATGAGTTTAAAAAAAAGTGCTAAAATGCTCTAAGACGAACCCCCCGTCCTAGTCCAAGAATTGCTCAGGAAAGCTTTCAAATAAAATAGCAAATGATACCTACAGATTTGCAAATTGTTGACCATACTGCAAACATTCGTCACCCTGTGGTGGGAACATTGGCCTGGAGCTGAGTTCCATGCAGTTGGTCTGTGGTGAGATCAGGAAAATCCGGAAGAGTGTATTTCCTGAACATCCCACAGTTTCTCAACTGCAGGGCTCCTTGTAATGTTTCCTCTTGGTTTCCGGTCCTCTGATTTAATGGGCTTGTTGGGAAGGAAGTCTGTGACAACAGCTCTGTGTGTGTGCGTGTGAGAGAATATCGGAGGATCTCCCAGTTTTGCTGATAGAGGCTGGATCGTAGGAGCTCAGAATGGGGACTTGGTGAGAGTATCCCAATGGGTGTGGGGCTGCGGTGGTCTGATTAATGGGCGGCGTGTTGGATTTGGAGGAAACATCCCATTCCCCACAAACTGTGCTGTACAAACATTTATAGCCCTTTACAGCACCTTTAAATTCAGGATATTTCCCAAGACTTAAGAAATCTAGCTGTATGTACTTAATACGGTGACTGCCAAACTGAATGCTGAGGTCTCATTATAATACTAAAATCACCAGTCTGCCCCTCAAAGAACAATATAGCATAGGAACAGGCCCTTCGGTCCTTCCAATTCCATACTAAAACTGTCTTCACTTACATGATCCATATTCCTCTATTTCCTTCATATTCACGTATTCGTCCAGGTGTTTCTTGGGTCTATTGTGTCTGCTTCTGGCACCACCTCTGGCAGCATGTTCCAGGCACTCACCACCCTTTGTGTGAAAAACATGCCTTGAACATCTCCTTTAAACTCCTGTGTCCCCGAGTAACTGACATCTCCACCCTGGGGGAAAACCTCATATTCTCCACTCGATCCATGCCATTCACAAACTTCTGTTAGGTCACCCCCCACAACCTCCTGCATTACAGTGAAAACAAGCCCAATCTATCTGACCTTTCTTCGTAGCTAAAATCCCCCATACCAGGCAACAAGCTGGTAAATCTTTTCTGTACCCTCTCCAAAGCAGCCACATCCTTCTGGTAGCGTGGTGACCGGAACTGTACGCACTATTCTCACTCAAGGATTTGTCATTGTACCTCCATTAAAACCAGACACATAGGTTTATGTTTGATATTTTGCATTTAAGCCTTTGGTGCAACTTGAGCACACCCTTTTGGGAGTTAAACTTCAGACTATTGTTATGGCGCAGAGCCTCACAAACCAGTTAGTTCATTCTCAACCAAAAGAGAGAAAATGCTGGAAAATCTCAGCAGGTCTGGCAGCATCTGTAAGGAGAGAAAAGAGCTGATGTTTCGAGCCTAACTGACCCTTTGTCAAAGCTACTCGTTTATTCTCAACTGTGCTCACCTGAGAGGTAGCAGCATTGCAAGTATATTTCTTGGTTTAAGTAAAACAGGGCTGCCAGGCTGGGTTGGAGATGGGGGGCTGAGTTGGAGACAGTGGGCTGGGTTGGATATGGTAGGCTGGGTCTTCCAAGCAGTGCCGATAATCTGAAGCTCTGACAATATCCAGCTCTTCATCCTATGCTGTTTTGAGATATTGATGCCCTGACTGGGTAGGAGACTGGCTTCATGCCCAAATAATGACACTAAGCGCCTCCAGGAGGTGGGAGCTGCCTGCAGAGGGTCAGCAGCAAAGGGAGACGGCAGCCATGATGGGGCCTACTGCTGCCTTGCCAAGTGGAGACCACACCGCCCAGTCAAAAGGTGCCCTGGGATTTTTCACTGCCAAGAAACAAACTTTCAGTTCTGCTCACCTTGAACCCAGTAGGTATGGACCCGACAGTTCAAGTTTATAGGATGATAAGAATTAGAATCATGAGTGGGCTATTTGGCTCTCTGTCCTGCTGCACCACTCAATACATTTATGGCTGAACAGATTGTGGCTTCAGCTCCACTGTGCTATCTGTCGATCAGGAGTCAAACTCAGCCTTGAATGTTTTTTCAATGACCAACTTCCCACTGGGGAAGGAAACAGTTCTCCTGATACAGTCTTCGAGATGTACAGTATGGAAACAACAGACCCTTCAGTCCATGTCAACCAGATATCCTAAATTAGTCTAGTCCCCTTTGCCAAAACTTCGCCATATCCTGCTAAAACCTTCCTATTCATATACCCATCCAGATACCTTTTAAACGCTATAATTGTACCAGCCTCCACCACTTCCTCTGGCAGCTCATTCCATTCACGCATCACCCTCTGTGTGGAAAGGTTGCCTCTCAGATCCCTTTTAAATCTTTCCTCTCTCACCGTAAACATATGCCCTCTAAATTCTATCCCTTCGTTCTAGATCTCCCAGGAGGGGAAACATCCTCTGAGCATCTACCCTGTTAAGTCCCCCTCAGAGTCTTACATGTTCTAATAAAATGATCTCTCATTCTTCTAAACGCCAGTGATGGCAGGCCAGCCAATGCTTACCAGCTTTTCTTCAGAAGGTAGCTCCTTCAACCCAGGAATTGGCTTTATTAACCTTCTCTGAACAGCTTCCAATGTTGGCATATCCCTCCTTAAGTACTGCAGATGGTCTAACAACAATGTGTAGTCCTTATTTTTACATCCCTTGCATGAAAAGCCAACATTCCATTTATCCTCCTAACTACTTGGTAACTTGCCTCCAAGATAAATACTCATTGAATTCTGCATTGCGTGCTACCCTCTCACCAGCCTCCCTCCCCCTTAACAAACTCTGAGCTTAATCCTTTTTAATTAATCTTCCTCTTTGAGCCATTAATCTTCTAGCATTTCCTGTTTCTACTGTATTTCAGATTCCTGGGTCTACAGTATTTTGCTTTTACATTACTGTGACTTTATCTTGCAATGAGACAGCAGGATCATGTGGCATTACATCACTTCCTGAGGCGGTGATTACTGCTTTGCATTAGCATGACGTAGTCAGACTTTGTCCCTAAAACTGCGCATTCCTGTTAGTTTTGTCACTGATTTTGCTACTAGGACAATGATCAATTCCCTGTCAGGTTTATTACCCACGCCACACTCTAGCTAACCCATTTTCAACTACTCCCCATGATCACCTGTCTGAGCTTCTCCTCTTCCATGGCTTATATCACCAATCCCTTTATCACTCCATCCTTTTTTCTCTTTCACCCTCTCTCTCTGGGCTCCCTCTGCCCCTTCCTGCTCACTGTTTACTCCCTCTTCTGCCCCATCATCAGCACAGATACCACCTTTTGCTATCAATGTCACTGGAGTTAGAGCATTAACTCTTAATCTGCTGCAGTCCTTGAAGTGTGGCTAATAAACTTATGAAAGGGTCACTGATGCATATTGTTGCTTCATAAGCCAAGATATTAGCTTCTATAAATTCAAAATGCATTGTATATCGCCATGTGAATTTGAAGCAAGTGCAGATCACCTAAGTTGAGATTTCCATACCATTGGACAATGTATGAATTGGTTTGAATATAATTCTAATTACCTGGTATTGTGAGGCAGCAGTGCTAACCACTGAGCACCCAGAAAAAGTCCCTGCTTGTGAGCTTTTTAGATTTAGATTTGGGTTTTATTGTCATGTGTACTCAAGTACGGGGTACAAGAGTACAGTGAAAAGTGTACAGTGTCTCCCTACCTGGCCCATCTTGGGTACAACTCCCTTACAACATTGTGGGTCCACAAATTCAAAAGGACTGCAGTGGTTCAAGATGGCAGCTCACTGCCATCAACCTGACGGTCACACCAGGATTGGCAATAAACAAAGGTCCAGTCAGTGACGACCACTTCCTGTGAATTATTATTTATTTTTGAAAACAGCATGATTATGACTCGTCCTCAGAAGAATTCAGGTCTGTGAGAAAAATCACTGCGCAAAAGTGAAGCGAGTGTCTACGTTTCATAGGGTAATTTACTATGTTGCAATCTGATATCACACACGATCTGTGGGTGGAGACCAGAGGTTCTACTCTAGCTTTTGGAGGGACCAGGTATATTTGTATTTGCTCCTTTAGGTCCTGGTGATTATACCTGACCATAGTTGTACCTATTGCTATCAGTGTAAAACTTACTTATCTAAGGCCAGTAACTCTCCTGGACAGTGGTATATCCTCTACCACTGACCATTAGGTAATGCTGAAGCCAAAGCAAGGGTCAAGGAGCAGTGAAATTCCGCAAGCAGCCATTGCCCATACCACCTTCTGGTAAAGGTGGCACATAACACAAGGTGCCAGCAGTGGTCATCTGAGAAAACGCCATAAACTTCACAAAATGCATTGCACCTGCAATCAGAGTCATTGAGATGTACAGCACAGAGACAGATCCTTCGGTCCAACTCGTCCATGCTGACCAGATATCCTAACTTAATTTAGTCCCATTTGCCAGCACTTGGCCCAGATCCCTCTAAACCCTTTCTATTCATATACCCATTCAGATGCCTTCTAAATGCTGTAATTGTACCACACCCTATAAGCTCATTCCATACACTCACCACCCTCTGTGTGAAAAAGTTGCCCCTTAGATCCTTTTTGTATCTTTCCCCCCTCACCCTAAACCTATGCCTTCTAGTTCTGGACTCCCACCAACCCAAGGAAAAGACTATTTACCCTATCCACGTCCCTCATGATTTTATAAACCTCAATAAGGTCAGCCCTCCGCCTCTGACGCTCCAGGGAAAACAGCCCCAGCCTATTCAGCCTCTCCCTCTAGCTCAAACCCTCCAACCCTGGCAACACTCTTGCAAATTTTTTCAGAACCCTTTCAAGTTTCACCACATCCTTCCTATAGCAGGGACACTGGAATTGCACACAGTATTCCAACAGTGGGCTAACCAATGTCCTGTATGGTTGCAACATGACCTCCCAACTCTTATACTCAATGTTTTGACCAATAATGGAAAGCATACTAAACAACACCTTCACTATCCTATCTACCTGAGACTGCACTTTCATGGAACTGTGAACCTGGACTCCAAGGTCTCTTTGTTCAGCAACACTCCCCAGGATCTTACCCTTAATTAAGTCCCGAATTCTACATTTAATGTTCCTGGAGGTGGGGATCCTTCAGTGAATCCCCTCAGTGTCCCTGACATTTTGAATGTCATTTGAAAACAGCCCAAATAATCAAAACTGAACAAAACATCTGAATTAGAACATAGAATATAACAGTACAGGCCCTTTGGCCCTCTGTTGTGCCGACTTTTTATCCTATTCTAAGATCAGACTAACCAACCTACCCTTCATTTTACTAGCATAAATTGTTCTCGTTCTTGCAGACCTGACACATCGCTTCTCTGTTTTGTTACAAGAAAGGAGCAGTACTGTTTATTTTTAAAACTCATCCTGAACTTTCTGCCCTAAGCATTATGTCTCCATTGCCACGTTGCTGGTTTTGTCTGATTTTTATTAAACTGGATTGTTTTGATATGTTCAGGTTGATGTGAGTCTCCATTCAGACTTGCAGCTGATTCTTTCCTTGATTTCAGTTACCAGACTGGAGGAGCGGGAAGCAGACATGAAGAAGGAATACAACGCGTTACACCTGCGGCACACTGAGGTAAAAAGCTGAGATAATTGGTATGCTCATAAATAAACTGATCTTTATACAATGAGCTGAGTTTTGATGGAGGATCATTCGGGGATAAAAGACCAGGTTAGAGGTGAAATGTCATTGCAGGGGATTGCATATACACCCAGGTCCAATTGATATTTATCTCAAGATACTTGAGGTTTGATGTTTGCGAGAGTTTATGGGTAGCATCCCTCCCTCTGAGTCAGAGGCTCCAAGTTTGAATCTCATTGCAGGATAGCTGGGGAAGGTGTGCCCATTAACAATAATAAAAACAAAGGATTGGTGAAACTCAGCAGGTATGCCAGCATCTGTGGAGAGAGAAACATATAATCATAATAGCCCTTTGGCCCTTTGTTTTATGACTGGCAAGGACAATATCATCTCAGTTCTAATCCCATTTTCCTGCACTTGGGCCATTGCTGTGGATGCCTTGATTATTGCAAGTGCACGTCCAAACACCACTACAACGTGATAGAGGTTTCGGCCTCTCCTCGCCTCACAGGCACCGAGTTCCAGATTCCCACCACCCTCTGGTTGAAAACCTTTCCTTCGTATCTCCTCAAAACCTTCTGCCCCTCACCCTTAAATCTACACCCTCCTGGTCGATGATCAAGCAGAATTCAGATTTAGAGTCTGATACTGACAAAAGGTCATTTTAGGCAGGAAATGTTAACTCTGTTCCTTTCTGCACAGATGCTGCCAGACCTGCTGGGTCTCTCCAGCACTTTCTCCTTGGTTCAGATTCACAGTAACTTGCTTTTATTTTAGGTTAACAGCCTGTACATCCTTCCAACCCATTGTCAGCGGCAGGTTAGTCAGTGATTCCTGGTCAGCAAGGTGAGTAAAGACCTTCTGGAGTGTCCTCTTTGGAGTGTCTCCATAGCTCCAGCCTACACCGTACAGATGGAATGTGTGATTAGCCGCATTAACCTGGACCCACCTCATGGCCACCCTTCTCCCTGAAGCCATTCATGGGATCAGCATTGCAGTGCAGACTAGTTAATCTGGTTGGAGCGCTGTGATGTACTATCAGTTTGGTCTGGGTATATTTCACTCATCCTTTCTTCGTTGACGACTGTGTCTGAATTGTTGCTGTATCTTGCAGATGATACAGACTTACGTGGAGCACATTGAACGATCCAAGATGCATCAAGTTGGGGGAAATGCACAATCTGATGGAACGATGACCGGGAGGAATAAGTAAGGAATGTGTTCAGTCAAGTGTATGTGCTGGAGTAGATTGCAGGTGCTGGGTTGCTTGATGGTGTCCAGAGGGTTGCCTGTCGTTATAATAGTGGAGCTTATACTTTTATGTTCACAATGTTGTTACATGGTGAAGAACCCTGTGGCTCACCTGATTTGAGACTCGATAAGAATAACATCTGACTAGCTGATTGTAGAGTTTGCTTTCAAACTTTTAGGTTGCAGAATCAAACTCGAAGTAGCTGCTTTCTCGCATATTGTTAAAGATTACCTTTGCAGACTCTGATTACTTCGGACAGCAAGGGATCCTGTATTCTCAGCATTTCCCAGCAGAGTTTAGTGGCAGTATTGGGTCATTTTCTTGTCACAACTGCATCAATAATGAGTCATGCAATGATATCACCTCAGTGTCTTCACTGTGTCAGGATTGTGTTCAGGACAGTTTTGTTAGGAGCAGCTAACAGGACCCGAGTGGAATTATGACTGATGCTATTTCAAAATTAAATATGACAGAGGAGTTGACTTTCACTTGGATGTAAAAATAAAGTTTGGGTTTGGTTACTGATTGTAGAAACAGCCTGATTATCATTTCTATGTTGGAATCTTACCCTGGGTGATCATTCCTGGGTAACAGGTGGAAAATGGTCTCCAGAATGACAGGCTTGTATGAGCAAAGAACTGAGGCAGGAGTGATCAGTGCTTTTTGAGATGCTGGATGATGTAGATATTGGCACGATCTCCATTTCTCAATATTCTGCTGGTAGAGAACGACAGTCCAAAATTGTCAAGTTGGAGGGAAAATAGTGTGTGGGGAGCTGGCTTCCATCAAAAATAAGGAAGGGCATCTAGTCTTGTTCATGGCCTTTTGTAGGGAGGTAGTTGACAGAGGATGGCTTCATTTTGACAGAAGTAAAAGGCAGTTGGATGAGTCATATCTCTGGTTGGTCAAAGAGTGGTTTTGAGCAATTATGGATGCAGGGATGCAGAATTTTTACATGGTGTTAACAGAAATATTGCTGTTTGTTACATTGGCTAATACGTTGGGATGTTCTTAGATCCGTATAAATAGGTAAGCGCTTAAGATACACTATTAGCAGTAACAAGAACTGGTCAGAGGCTGGGAATCCCATAGGTAGTAACTCCCCTCCCCGACTCCCCATCTACAAGGCACAGGTCAGAACTGTGATGGATATCCTCAGTGAAGTGTGCAGCTACTGTTGGAATGTAGAAAATGTGGCAACCAATTGTCATGCAGCAAAATCCCAGAGACTGGAGTGAGGTGCATGACCAAGTATCTGGTGTATTTGACCAACAACACAGCTTGCATTTATAGATCATCTTTGACATAGCGAAATACCTCCAAAATGCTTTGAGTGCTGCCAAACAGAAATTAACACCAGACCACCAAAGACGATGTTAGCTGGGATGGTTTAAGACTTGAAGTTATATTTTAAGATGTATCTTAAAGGGGAAATGACAGAGATTTGGGGAAGGAATTGCAGAGCTCAGGGATAGATATTTGCCAGGACACTGGAGAAGCTCACCTCTTCCTTCTCCACCCAAAAATGCAGAGAGAACCTTAGTCTGAAACTTGGCGCCTCTGGTTCTAATGCATTTTTTTCAGTAATGCACTGAGCTTTAAATCCAAAGTTTGCTTCGGGCGTGAGGATTGAACCCTCATCCTTCTCGCTGAGGGGTGACAGTGCCATTTCCGAGTGAGGGCAGTCTCAGTTGTCATCCCTCTGACCCTTCGCTTGATTGAAAACTCGAAACCCAGCATGGATCAAGGATTGGTGTGGGAGGGGCAACTAGGGACGGGCAATAAATGGCCCAGCCAGCAGTGTCCACGTCCCATGAATGAGTTGAAAAGTAGACACGCAGTGTAGTGACTGAGCTGTCCAACTTGGACTTTGACTTGTAAAGTTGCCAGGTGTCCTCCATAAGGAGGAGGACGCAGTAGTTTGTTGCTCTTTGTGACTAGGTCAACAAAGATCGGATGATCCACAACACCTGATGAAGGAGCGGTGCTCCGAAAGCTAATGCTTCCAGATAAATCTGTTGGACTAAAACTTGGTGTGGTGTGATTTTTAACTTTGTCCGCTCCAGTCCAACACCGACACCTCCAAGTAATAACAAAGATCTAGTAAGTGATTGGACAGTGGAACTTCCAGAATTCAAATCATAGTGTGTGCCCAATAGGAGCTGCACTCTCTGTGCAAGGACATTAGAGCTCAAGTGGAAGTTAAGGGCTAGCCCAGCCCCATGTTTGTGGTCACCCAGACCACGATGTATACCATGTTGTGAAAAAATGAAATCCAGGACTATGTGCTACAGGATTCAAAGCAATCCACCTAAATACAGGGAGGTGTTGGCCTTGTGCTACCATTGCTCAACCATTAATTCAGGTAATGCTCTGGGGTCCTGGGTTCAAATCCTGCCATGGCAGATGGTAAAATTTGAATTCAGTGGGGGGAAAAAAAAATCTGGATGACTATGAAACCATTGTTGATGATTGGCAAAGCCCAGCTGGTTCACTGACTGCCCTTTAACCTAGAAAGGAAAGTAAGAATGCAAACTGATGAACGCACCAGAAATTAAAATGGCAGAAACAGAAGTGGTAACACCACTACTTGCAGGATCTCCTCCAAGTCATTCAGCCTCCTGATGTGGAAATAGATCCTATTCCTTCAGTGTTTCTGGGACAAAATCTTGGAATTCCCTCCCAATGGCATTGTGGGGTCAACCCATAGCACACGGACTCCAATGGTTCATGGAGGCAACTCTCCATTGTTTTCTCAAGGGGCAACTAGGGAGGGGCAATAAATGGCCCAGCCAGCAGTGTCCACGCCCCATGAATGAACTAAAAAGTAGACACGCAGTGTAGTGACTGAGCTGTTCAACCTGGACTTTGACATGTAAAGTTGCCAGGTGCCCTCCATAAGGAGAAGGACCCAGGAGCTTGCTGCTCTTTGTGACTCAGTGCCACTGCTATACAGTTGAGCAACTCCATTAGTCTGCATGGTTAGCATGAACTCATCTGTCCATTCTTGTGCAACATGGACCCCACAGCTGGCTGAGATTAACCTCACAGCGATGGGGGTTATTTCTAATTCACCCATTTTGACAGGTTCTGTTAGGAGTTGGATTCTGGGTAATCCAAGATGGAGGACAGGAAAAATTTCTGGCTGCAACAGCTGCTCCTTGTTTGAGGTATTTTAGGTGCTGGAGGTGATTTCCTTGAACTCCAGGAGCAGCAAGTACTGTTTCGTATACTTTTGCATTGTTTTGGAACTTTGCAAAAAAAAAGTCAAAACAACAGCAATTTTAAAAGGGAGAAGAACAGACAAAGGAAGCACATGGTGAGGTCATTGCAGGAGCGAGAGAGAGAGAACCTGCACAGTTACCGCCTTTGCTGTTTGAATTCATGTATAGTTGGACATCGGAGTGCGTCTGGGAAAATTTAACGAACAGTGAAATTCAAAACTGATCTCAGAAGCTGTTGGACGAACTTCACAGCACAGAATCAGATAAGTTAATCGTTGTTTTAAGTGTGGCATACAGAGAATCTGCAGTAGTGAGTACAGTGGGTTCTTTCTTGATTATATGTTTTTGGAGATATGTCTCTTGATTAAACTTAAAATATAAGCCGTAACTGTTAATTTAACCTGGGGCAATGTTTGTAGACGAATAAGACTGTGTTAATTTCTGGGTCTGTAGATTGTGAAGGAGCAAAAATGGCCTTTAGTAGAGTGATATGTACTTCTTGTCAGATGTGGAAGTTTAAAGAGAGTTTAAGGGTTACTGCGGATTATATCCGCCATAAATGCTGTTGGCTGTGGATCTTAGCAGATCGAATGGATTGGTTGGAGGGACAGTTAGAAGCGATGAGGAATTTGCAACAGCAACAGTATGTGATAGATGGCAGTTATAGGAACGGGGAACAGTCTCAGATACAGTCACATACAAAGGTAAGAGAGGTAGGCAGCTGGTGCAGGGGTCTTTTGTAGATATACTCATTTCAAACAGGTATGCTGTTTTAGAAAATGTAGGAGGTGATGAATTCTTAGGGGAGCATAGCACGAACAGCCAAGTTTCAGGTATTGAGACTGGCTTTAATGCAACGAGGGGTACGTCAGGCTCCAAGAGACCAATTTTGTTAGGGGATTCTCTAGTCCGAGGTGTAGACAGACGTTTCTGTGGCCAGCAGAGAAAAAGCAGAACGGTGAGTTGCTTCCCTGGTGCCAGGATCAAGGATGTCTCAGGGAGGGTGCAGAATGTTCTCATGGGGGAGAGGGGCCAGCAAGAGGTCATTGTCCACATTGGAATGAACGACATTGGAAGGGAAAAGGTTGAGATTCTGAAGGGAGATTACAGAGTTAGGCAGGAATTTAAAAAGGAGGTCCTCAAGGGTAGTAATATCTGGATTACTCCCAGTGCTATAAGCTAGTGAGGGCAGGAATAGGAGGACAGAGATAGTGAGGAAAGAGATCAATCTTAGACTGGTACAGTTGAGAACAGAAGAGAGTCAAACAGTCAGGACAGGCAGGGACAAGGTATTACTAATAAATTAAACTGCATTTATTTCAATGTAAGGGGCCTAACAGGGAAGACAGATGAACTCGGGGCATGGTTAGGACCATGGGACTGGAATATCATAGCAATTACAGAAACATGGCTCAGGGATGGGCAGGACTGGCAGCTTAATGTTCCAGGATACAAATATAACAGGAAGGACAGAAAGGGAGGCAAGAGAGGAGGAGGAGTGGCATTTTTGATAAGGGATAGCATTACAGCTGTACTGAGGGAGGATATTCCCAGAAATATGCCCAGGGAAGTTATTTGGGTGGAACTGAGAAATAAGAAAGGGATGAAAACCTTATTGGGATTGTATGAGAGACCCCCTAATAGTCAGAGGGAAATTGAGAAACAAACTTGTAAGGAGATCTCAGCTATCTGTAAGAATAATAGGGTAGTTATGGGAGGGGATTCTAACTTTCCAAGCATCGACTGGGACTGCCATAGTGTTAAAGGTTTAGATGGAGAGGAATTTGTTAAGTGTGTACAAGACAATTTTCTAATTCAGTATTTGGATATACCTACTAGAGAAGGTGCAAAACTTGACCTACTCTTGGGAAATAAGGCAGGGCAGGTGACTGAGGTGTCAGTGGGGGAGCACTTTGGGGCCAGCGACCATAATTATTAGATTTAAAATAGTGATGGAAAAGGATAGACCAGATCTAAAAGTTGAAGTTCAAATTGGAGAATGGCCAATTTTGACAGTATTAGGCAAGAACTTTCGAAAGCTGATTGGAGGCAGATGTTCGCAGGTAAAGGGACGGCTAAAAAATGGGAAGCCATAAGAAATAAGATAACAAGAATCCAGAGAAAGTATATTCCTGTCAGGGTGAAAGAGAAGGCTGGTAGGTACAGGGAATGGTAGATGACTAAAGAAATTGAGGGTTTGGTTAAGAAAAAGAAGGAAGCATATGTCAGGTACAGACAGGATAGATTGAGTGAATCCTTAGAGTATAAAGGAAGTAGGAGTATACTTAAGAGGGGAATCAGGAGGGCAAAAAGGTGACGAGAGATAGCATTGGCAAGTAGAATTAAGGAGAATCCAAAGAGTTTTACAAATACATTAAAGATAAAAGGATAGCTAGGGACAGAATAGGTCCCCTCAAAGATCAGCAAGGCGGTGTTTGTGTGTAGCTGCAGAAAATGGGGAGATACTAAACAAGTATTTTGCATCAGTATTTACTGTGGAAAAGGATATGGAAGATATAGACTGTAGGGAAATAGATGGTGACATCTCGCAAAATGTCCAGATTACAGAGAAGGAAGTGCTGGATGTCTTGAAACGGTTAAAGGTGGATGAATCCCCAGGACCTGATCAGGTGTACCCTAGAAGTCTGTGGGAAGCTAGAGAAGTGTTTACTGGGCCTCTTGCTGAGATATTTGTATCATCGATAGCCACAGGTGAGGTGCCGGAAGACTGGAGGTTGGCTAACGTGATGCCACTGTTTAAGAAGGGTGGTAGGGACAAGCCAGGTAACTATAGACCAGTGAGACCAAGAGGTTTGGTGAGGGCAGAGCTGTAGATGTGATCTATATTGACTTCAGTAAGGCGTTCGACAAGGTTCCCCATGGAAGACTGATTTGCAAGGTTAGATCTCATGGAATACAGGGAGAACTAGCCATTTGGATACAGAACTGGCTCAAAGGTAGAAGACAGAGGGTGGTGGTGGAGGATTTGTTTTTCAGGCTGGAGGTCTATGACCAGTGTCGTGCCACAAGGATCGGTGCTGGGTCCTCTACTTTCTGTCATTTACATAAATGATTTGGATGTGAGCATAAGAGATACAGTTAGTAAGTTTGCAAATTACACCAAATTTGGAGGTTTTTGCAAGGTTTGTGAAGGTTTGTAGCTCAGATTGAGGTTTAGGGTGTAGGTTTGCTCGCTGAGCTGTCGGTTTGATATCCAGACGTTTTCATTACCTGGCTAGGTAACATCATCAGTGGCGACCTCCAAGTGAAGCGAAGCTGATGTCTCCTGCTTTCTATTTAGAAGTTTGTCCTGGATGGGGTTCCTGGGGTTTGTGGTGATGTCATTTCCTGTTCGTTTTCTGAGGGGTTGATAGATGGTATCTAGATCTATTTGCTTGTTTATGGCATTTGGTTGGAGTGCCAGGCCTCTAGGAATTCTCTGGCATGTCTCTGCTTAGCCTGTCCCAGGATAGATGTGTTGTCCCAGTTGAAATGGTGGCTTTTTTCATCCTTGTGTAGGACTACGAGGGAGAGAGGGTAGTTTCTTTTTGTGGCTAGTTGGTGTTCGTGTATCCTGGTGGTTCATTTTCTTCCGGTTTGTCCTACGTAGTGTTTGTGGTAGTCCTACACCCTAAATTGGAGGTGTAGTGGACAGTGAAGAGGGTTACCTCAGATTACAACAGGATCTGGACCAGATGGGCCAATGGGCTGAGAAGTGGCAGATGGAGTTTAATTCAGATGAATGTGCGATGCTGCATTTTGGGAAAGCAAATTTTAGCAGGACTTATACACTTAATGGTAAGGTCTTCGGGAATGTTGCTGAACAAAGAGACTTTGGTATGCAGATTCATAGCTCCTTGAAAGTGGAGTTGCAGGTAGATAGGGTAACGAAGAAGGCATTTGGTATGCTTTCCTTTATTGGTCAGAGTATTGAGTACAGGATTTGGGAGGTCATGTTGCGGCTGTACAGGACATTGGTTCGGCCACTGTTGGAATATTGCATGCAGTTCTGGTCTCCTTCCTATCAGAAAGATGTTGTGAAACTTGAAAGGGTTCAGAAAAGATTTACAAAGATGTTGCCAGAGTTGGAGGAGTTGAGCTATAGGGAGAGGATGAACAGGCTGGAGCTGTTTTCCCTAGAGCGTTGGAGGCTGAGGGGTGACCTGATAGAGGTTTATAAAATTATGAGGGGCATGGATAGAGTAAATAGACAAAGTCTTTTCCCTGGGGTGGGAGAGTCCAGAGCTAGAGAGTATAGGTTTAGGGTGAGAGGGGAAAGATATAACAGAGACCTTCTGGGCAACTTTACCACACAGAGGGTGGTATGTGTATGGAATGAGCTGCCTGAGGAAGTGGTGGAGGCTGGTACAATTGCAACATTTAAGAGGCATTTGGATGGGTATATGAATAGGAAGGATTTGGAGGGATATAGGCCGGGTGCTGGCAGGTGGGACTCGATTGGTTTGGGATATCTGATCGGCATGGACAAGTTGGACCGAAGGGTCTGTTTATATGCTGTACATCTCTGTGACTCTATGACCTCCAGGTCAGGTGGGACTTAAGCCTTGAACACCTGCTCCAGTGCTAGGGACATTACCGTTGTGCCACCAGATCCCTACACAATGATGATCTTATCCTCTTTCTTATGTTGATTTTCCCAACTCTCACTCCAACATCTAACTCAAAATACCTCAGCCCATCATTTGGTCCATTAATATCACTGCTTCTACTTCTGGTTCATCGCTCTTCGGCTCCTGTAACTTACTGCATTTACCGACCAAGCCCCATTCAATGGCTTCTCAAGCACGGCTTCTCTCAACACTTCCTGCACCACAAAGGAATGTGAAGGACGCAAGTCTTTGGTTCAGATTTTGCATGCTTCACAAGCAACACAATATTTAGGCAGTGTCGTGTGAATATGTACATGTCTGAGTAGCAGACAACATGTGGTAATGGTGTAATCAAGGTTAAGGTTATCTGGTTGAAGAACATAGAGATGTATGGCATGGAAACAGATCATTTAGTCTAACCCGTCCATGCCGACCAGATATCCTAAATTAGTTCAGTCTCATTTGCTAACACTTGGCCCATATCCCGCTAAACCCTTCCTATTCTTATGTCCATCCAGATGCCTTTTAAATGTTGTAATTGTTCCAGTTGCCATCACTACTTCCTCTGGCAGCTCATTCCATACACGCAGTACCCTCTGTGAAAATGTTGCCCCTTAGGTCCCTTTGTAAATCTTTCCCCTCTCACCCTCAATCTTTGCCCTCTAGTTCTGGACTCCCCCGCCCAGGGAAAAGACCTTGTCTATTTATCCTATCCATGCCCCTCATGATGTTGTAAACCTCTGTGAGGTCACCCTTCAGCTTCTGATGCTCCAGAGAAAGCAGCCCCAGCCTGTTCAACTTCTCTCCATAACTCAGACCCTCCAATCTTGGCAACATGAGCCAAGTGCTTTGGGCAACTTATAAAGTAAAGAAATGGCACACTGGGTGTTAGCAGGTAGGGGACAGACATCTGGAATGCTGCATTCTGTACGTCAACCAACATTTGACAAAAGTATTGGTAGTTCTCCACTAAGCTTGGAATCGAACTGCAGTAAGAACACAAGCAGCTCAGACAGCATCAGTGACGGGCTGGAGCGTTAAGGCTTCAGGTTGATGACCTTTCATCAGACACTGCCTGACTTAGAATCATCTAAATAATACAGTCCAGAAGAGGCCCTTTGGCCCATTGAATCTACAATGATTAAAAAAAACTATTCTTCATCTAGACTTGAGTCAAGAGTGTAGTGCTGGAAAAGTACAGCAGGTCAGGCAGCATCCGAGGAGCAGGAGAATTGACATTTCGGGCAAAAGCTCTTCATCAGCAATGGTGATGAAACCGAAACATCGATTCTCCTGCTCCTCGGAAGCTGCCTGACCTGCTGCGCTTTTCCAGCACCACACTCTTTACTCTAATCTCCAGCATCTGCAGTCCTCCCTTTTGCCCGCTTAATCAAGACTTGCTCCACTTTCCAGCTCTTGGCCCCTAGAATTGAATGTTATGACATTTTGAGTGGTCACCCAACTACTTTTTTTAAAGTTTGTGGCGTTTCCTGTCTAAACTACCCTCCCAGGCAGTACATTCCAGAAAGAGGTTTTTGTAAAGTCTCCTCTTTAGTGCTGCCTTTCACCTCAAAGTTATTCCTCATTGACTATGGGGAAAGCAGCTGTTTCTATCCACCCAGTCCAGGCTGGGTTTTTCCAGCTTTCTTCGGCCTTATTTCAGATTTTCAGCATCTGCGGCATTTTGCTTTTGTCTAATTAGCAAAATTGGTGTAGAATGATTGACAGCATTGTTTATTGTGTTTAAGAAGAATAAAAAATAGGATTGGTGATTTCAATCTCATTTGCCAATGTAATAAATATTTAGTGGGGAAGCAATTTAATTTACTGTTTTCCACACAACTTGGCAGTAGCATCCAATTAAATTGCCCTGTCTAAATTCCACTTTTCATCACAAATTAACCAGGGGCGCCTTGACTAATGTGCTTCTGTCATCTCCAGTCAGATTAGATTATGTTCAGGTTTTGAGCAATTAAGTAAATACTCCAGAGGACACTGATAGAATTGGTATTGTGCATTGTCCACAGCGAGAGTACTTTTATTGCTTAAGGTTAGGTGCCGATTGTATGTTTCATTATTTCCGTAAGGTCACGCGATGTGGCAAGGTTGTTAGGACAGTCCTGGAAGGCATGCTTGTAGCTGCTATCTGTTGTCAGACACTGCCTCCAGCACTGATAGGCTCCAGTATTTGCATAGCCCATGTGCCAAGTACTAATGTAATTTAATTCACAGAATGTGCTGCTGTCCCTGTGAGCAATCTCATTCGAATTCTTGTCATGCGACTTTACAACAGATGACTGTCTTAGCCCAAAGCATAAATAAAATCTTCCATAGTGACTCTGGTGCAGGATTAATCTCGTTTGAAACACACGTTATTTCACCCAGGCGGCCTACCTGGCTGATATGTGATGAGTCGTTTTCTGATGTGTTGGGCTGAATGTAACATCTGAGACTGTGACATTGGTTACATCAGCAAATGTGCCTATCCCTGTGGACTGGATACTACCAAGGCTTTACCAGGCAGTCAAAACAACAAAACAAAATCTAAAATTTGCAGATTTTAACTTTCATCAGAAAACTCTCCAAATTGGATATGGGAGTGGGTTGGAACAATCAAAGTTACAACATTAAAAAGAGGACATTTGGCCCCATCATGAGTGGCACGGTGGCTCAGTGGTTAGCACTGCTGCCTCACACAGTCAGGGACCCGGGTTCAATTCCACCCTCTGGCAACTGTCAGTCTGTGTGGAGTTTGCGCATTCTCCCCGTGTCTGCGTGGGTTTCCTCCGGGTGTTCCTGTTTCCTCCCACAGTCCAAAGATGTGCAGGTTAGGTGTAATGGCTGTGGGCAATGCAGGGTTACACGGATAGGGTAGGGCGGGATGGGTCTGGGTGGGATGCTGGTTGGAGGGTTATTGTGATCTCGATGGGCTGAATGTACACAGTAGGGATTTTGTGTTTCTAAATCTGCTGTCCGTTCTAAGCTCACTTACCTGCATCTGGTCTGTAGCCTTGCAGCTTACAACCCTCCTGATACAAATCCACTTTCTTTTTGATTGAGTGCCCTGGGATGGTGTGGTGGTGATGTTATGTTGCGAAATGGAGTGAGTATGTAGGCAAATTATTTGGCCACGGTGAGCCCTGGTAAAAAGAGGACACTTGATATTGCATGAGTCCAATCTCCAATTATAACTCTGACGACTCCAGTGAAATATCCCCATAGAACTAGGGCAGACCTGAAAATAAAAGGCATCAGGTTGGGTATATGAATAGGAAGGATTGAGAGGATATGGGCCAAGTGCTGGCAAATGGGACTAGATTAGGTTAGGATAACCTGTTCGGCATGGATGGGTTGGACCGAAGCGTCAATTTCCATGTTGTACATCTCTATGATTGTGTTATACTGGGTTTCTGCTTTTTTTTTTGATTGGGGGTTGGAAGAGAGTGGAAATTACTACCACCCTCTTACTGGAGCGATGAAAGGAGGCTTATGCAGTCACACAGTGGGAATATAACTATCATAATCTGTCTTCAAGAGTAAATGCCACTATCAGCACCCCTATTAAAGAAAGACTCACATAATTAGATAATAAGGCAGCTGGTTAAGCATGAAATTAGGCACAAATCCTATCCTTTATTTACAGAATGCAATGATACCTCCAACTAACTGGCCAATGTTCCTGCAGTGAGGAGGAAGTGAGGACTGCAAATGCTGGGGATCAGAGCTTAAAAATGTGTTGCTGGAAAAGAGCAGCAGGTCAGGCAGCATCAAAAGAGAAGGAGAATCGAAGTTTCGGGCATAAGAAGAAGGGCTTATGCCCGCAACGTCGATTCTCCTTTGATGCTGCCTGACCTGCTGTGCTTTGCTTAAAAATGTGTTGCTGGAAATGTTCCTGCACTCCCTGTTTATGCTACTTTGAATAATCAAGGAACCAATAAACATAAAGGGCCCAGCCCTTAAAGAGGCACTGCAATAAAAGTTATACATTCCCTAACTTTAAACTGAGAATAAATGTTAGAATAATAAAGGTAGAATCTACTAATACTTGGAGCCTTACCTCAACATCACATGATTAGCATGAGACCTCCAACATGAACAATCATACTTGACACACAACTCTGTCTTCAGGAATACGCTTTTTTAAAAACTGGATGTGGGTGTCACTGGCTAGGCCAGCGTTTATTTATTCGGGCATATAAGAGTCAATCATTTGTTGTGGGTCTTGAGTTACTTTTATAGGTCAGACCAGGTAAGGATGGCAGATTTCCTTCCCTAAATGACATGAATGAACCAGATGGGCTTTTACGACAATGGACATTAAGATTGCATTTAACTTCAGACTCACTTTGAATTCAAACTTCACCTTCTGTCAGGGTGGGACTTGAACCCGTGACCCTGGACAATTAGCATGGGGCTCTGGATCACTCTGGCATCACCACTATGGCACCACCTCCTCTAGTTATATCCAATGGCCTAACTGTGAAGACCGATATCAAATGTAGTTTGCCTGGATTAGCCTCAGGTTATTGGAGATTATGTTTGGTATTTGCAAATGATTCCAACTCGCAATAACATCGCAAGAAGATATCTGGTTACTCCATCCATAAACATATTACCTGCATATATCATCTGTTTGTGTGTGCTGTGTTTTAGTAGCTAATTTGATACTTCATGCTGAGGGTTATTGTCATTATTTGCTGTTTAATACTGTACTGAAGGCTTCTGAACTCTCACATTGCGCTAAGTGTGCCCAAGATCTGAAAATGCTGGAGAAGTTCAGCTCTGGCAGCTGTGGAGAGAAAGACAGGGTTAATGTTTTGAGTCCACTCACCCTTTGACAGAATATGATGTCTGTTCTGATGAAGGGTCACTGAAATTGAAATGTTAACTCTAGTTTTCACTTCACTGATGCTGCCAGACCTGCTGAGTTTCTCCAGCAACTTCTGCTTTTGTTTCCAGCATCGGCAGTTCTCTGATTTAATTTGTCCCAAGATCTGGTCATTATCCTTTGATTGTGAAGCTTGTTTTATAGATTTGGGACCTTGGCTGATTCATGAACTAATATTCAAATGTACAGCAGTTTTATGATAAGTGTGTTCAACAAAACTTTGTCTGTCTCGGGCATCAAATTGACAACAGATCTAACAGCAACCAATGTTAGTTGAAGATATTCCGCAACTTGGACCATCCTCTCTCTCTCTGGAAATATTTCCTACTTTCACTCCCCAAAGGTCTGGCTGTAATTTTTCAATCTGGCTGCACACTCCAATCTGTGGAATTAATTTCCCATTTATCTACTCTTCTTGTTCGCCTATCTTGGAAAAAAATTCCAGCAAATGCACCTCTGGTAATCTCTCCTTGTAATTTAATGTTTGAATCAGAATCCCTACAGTGGAGCAGGCCATTTGGCCCCATTGAGTCCATACTAACCCTTCAAAGAGCATCCCATTCAGAACCACACCCCGAAACCGATAACCCACATTTCCCTTGGCTAACGCACCTAGCCTACACATTCCTGGACACGACTGGCACACTTTAGCCTTGCCACACTACCCTAACCTGCAGATCTTTGGGCTGAGAGGAAACCGGAGCACCTGGAGGAAGCCCACACAGGTGCAGGGAGAATGTGCAGACTCCGCACAGGTAGTCACCCGAAACTGGAATTGAATCTGGGACTGTGGCATTGTGAGGCAGCAGTGCCACCCACTGAGCCATTGTGCCACCCCATTTGAAGTCCAAGTGTTAAGCTCATAAATCTACTTTGTACACCCCTGCCCCCCCCCCCCCCCCCCCCCCCCCAAAGCAGGTTATGATAGGTTTCCTAAATTATAGTGCCACACCTCCCCCTGTCCCTCTCGCCCCGTCTCCCCCGTGTTGTGGTTCAGTAGGGTTTTGTGTGGCTGAAGCATGACATCCACCTCCTTGTGTTCTTTCCTGTTACATTTTTGAAGTCAGTGTTCAATTCATCAGCTTTTATACTGATTACCTCATTACAATGTTTTGATGATCTGTACATCTGGACTCCCAAATTTCTATTTACCTTTACAGTTTCTAGTTTTGCCCCTTCTTAAAATGTGCCGCCTTCCATCTTTTCGGGTCCAAAGTAGATGTCTTACATGAACCTATATGGAAATCTATTTGCTGCCGTTTTCCCCATTCACTTTAACCATCAGTATCACTTTGTCATTGTGTATCACGTCTATACTGCTTGATGTCTCACCAATATAAGTGTCATCACTGAACTGCGATACTTGGCTTTCTATCCCATTGTCCAGGTTGTTCATAAATATGGTAATATTTAAGGCTCAACACAGATCCTAGTGGCACACCATTTGGCACTTCCTGCCAATCTGAGTATTTGTCATTATTTCTACTCTGTCTTCTGTCGCTCCCTAGTTTTGTAACAGGTCAATAACTTGTCTTGCGTTCCATCAACGTCAACCTTAGCAAATAATTTCCTATGAAGGACTTTATTGGTTGCCTTTTGAATTCCATACAAACAGTGTCTGTAGATCTTCCCCTGGCCACTGAACTGGCTGACATTACGGTGAAAAGCTCTCCTTGTCAACCTGTCCCCTTGCCTGATGTGTGGTGATTCTCAGGTTAAACCAGCACCAGCTGTCTCTCTGAGAGACAGAAGCCCTATGGTCTGGTAAGACTCTGGTGACTTTACTGTTTTGCTCTAATCACCTTTTCAAAAAAAAGTGTTTGGTCAAGTTTGACCTTATTGCAAACCCATGCTCTTTCTCTCAATTTAGCTGAAATCTTTCAAGGTGTTAAATCACTCTATCCTTGTAGATGTTCAAACTTTTCTGACAACAGATGGCTAACAGATCTATAATTCCGTGGAACTCCTGTCTCAATCAAAGGGTTGTTCAATTCCACAAACTGAAACCAAATCGTATCTGTGTAGAGTCTACATTTGGTGAACTTTTCCGTGATATGTAACCTTAGCAATTTTTTTTTCCTCATTGAAAGAAAGCTGAAACTTTCCTGAATTAATTAATTTCACTTGTAAATGTGTATTTTGTTTAATTTTATTTAAGCCTATAAAGTGTGAGTGTTGAATTTGAACATCAGTGCTGGTAAAATAAACCAGCTGTCTGTGATCTGGCATGCTCCTCCGATGCCCTCATTGTGCCACAGAATATTGTTTATGCATTGCTTGCTTTTTCTTTGTCTGCATTTATTGGGACTGCTCTCGATGATGGCCAATATGTTGTGCTAGTTTGTGACCTTTGAATTGTGTTGATTAATTGTGTTCTTCTTGTCCTGCTCTCTGTGCTGTGCTGTTGCTGCTGTTGTGGCTGTTTTCTGTGTTACCACAGTCATCGCCAACCATGGAGAAAAAGGTAAATGTTGCTCTGTCATTTCAATCCTTGTATTCCCAACGCAAACTCCTTGCCCCATCCCTTTCTCTAACCCAGCTGGGAACATTTGAGGTCCCTTCTGTCTCTGCATATAATTCTGAAGTATTGTGATTAATCATTGCACTTATTCAGTAGTCATTAAAGTTTGTTTAATGAATGTACATATAAGTTTTTGTCCAGGCTCTCTGATGAGGGCCCTAGCACACAGATAAAAATATAACGGGACATATTTCCTGTCTTTGTTTTTTATTGTGACACATCTCTAGATGTGAGTATAAATGAGCCTAAAGTAAGTGAAAAGTCTGATTTTATTTTGATGTTGGAAGAGCACAGCAGTTCAGGTAGCATCTGGTTTCCAGCATCTGCAGTCATTGTTTTTACCTCATTGATTTTATTTTGAACCTGTTAAAGTCTGATAGGGTGAAACCACAAAGCATTCTGCAGCCATTGAAAGTTATTTTATTCCTGTTTTGGAATAAATCAGTTTATTAAAAAGAAGGATTTTGATTTATCACCAAGCTGTTGAAAGAGTTTAATGTGGGGAAGTTTTCCCAGGTTAATTGATGGAAATATCACAATTAGGCAGGAGCTTTAGACTGTGCTGTTCCAGAAATGCACAGGGCAGCTGAAGGCAAAATGAATAATGTCAAAAAAGCCACTCCAGACATCAGTTCTACTGCAAACAGAGTGAGCTGCCAAGGTTTAGTGCAAAAACAATGGGAAGATTTGCATTTTTATAGTGTCATCCAGAAACAAGAGTTTGCTTCAGATGAATTACTGATGGAATTGTGAAACGGTTGGCGTGCAACCTGTCACAGCAACTAACACAAAAATAGCTGGAGCAAACATCTAATGAGGTGAGGCAGCAGTTAACATAGTTTTGATAGTATTGATTGATTGAGGGAGAAGTGTTGGCTTTGAATTCCTTGCCTCGGCAGTGGTGCAGTGAATGCTCCACTTGAGCTATTAGGCTGGGTATGCTGTGACTGAAGAGACTGGTTCATACTGATCTGCTGGGATTCTTACTGTTTGGCCTTCAGTGTCAGTAGTGAAGGCCAGCATTGACCCAGGGTCTGTATCGCAATAAAACTCTAAGCAGCAACCAGATGCTTTTTCTCTGCACAATATAAGATTGATAGACTTCTTAGAAACATCACACTGTTAATATTTTTAAGTGCTTATGACATATGTTTTTTAAAACCTGCTGCCATGTGTGTCCTATATCCCTTTACATTGTTTATTAATGTTCTGTGCATCCCTAGATGAAGCAGCTCTATTGGTGAATGACTGTATCAATAACTAAAGTGCAGCAAGGGCACACAGAAGGTTCAAGTGCCAGTGGCTGTCTTTGTTGGGGTCACCATTGGACCGTTGCTTTGGCAGGTGGTGCCAAAAAGCTAATGGGACTCCTCATATACTACCTTTACAAGTTAGACTTTTGGAAGGCAGATTCTCAAAATTCTTAATGACGTCGCAAAGGTTATTTGTATGGTGTGGAACTATGCAGCTTTACTGCATGTGACTGTTCTCAAAGCAAATTATAGTTAGTCTTGACTATACCTTGGGTTTGTTCCCATGTTTCCACAGCCTTCATTGGGAATGTGCATTGAATAGTCCCTTATTTTGTAGAACATAGAACAATACAGTGCAGTACAGGCCCTTTGGCCCTCGATGTTGCGCCGATCCAAGCCCACCTAACCTACACTAGCCCACTATCCTCCATAAGCCTATCCAATGCCCATTTAAATGCCCATAAAGAGGGAGAGTTCACCACTGCTACTGGCAGGGCATTCCATGAACTCACGACTCGCTGAGTAAAGAATCTAACCCTAACATCTGTTCTATACCTACCACCCCTTAATTTAAAGCTATGCCCACTCGTAATAGCTGACTCCATACGTGGAAAAAGGTTCTCATGGTCAACCCTATCTAAACCCTTAATCATCTTTGTATAAATCATTTGGGTATTAATGGCTCTAGCTGCTGATTATCTATAATTGATCATTTATATACATTTTATGTAAATGGTTTATACAAATGTTTGTGTAGCCATTTTTATAAACTGTTTATATAAATGACTTGCGTTTGAATGTTGGCGAGTTAATCAGTAAGCTCGCAGATGACAGAAAAATTGTTGGGGTGGTTAATAGTGATGAGGCTGGCCTTAGGAGAATGTACACAGGATAGTCAGGGCAGGCTGATCATTGGCAAATGGAATTCGAACCAGATCAGCGTGAGGTGATGCACTTGGGCTGACAAGATGAGGGGAATACATGATGAATGGTAGGTCCCTGGGAAACACTGTCCACTGTATACCACTCCCTTAAAGTATCAGGGCAAGTGGATAAATTGGTTAAGAAGGTATATGGTATACTTGCCTTTCTTAGCCTATTCAGAGAGTTTAAGAGCAGTCAGGTTATTCTGGAACTGTATATAATGTTGGTTAGGCCATAGCTAGAGGGTGATGCACACTCTGGAACCCAGGGATAGGGCAGCACTGGCAAGAGTGCAGAGGAGATTTACCAGGCCTGGGCTGGAGAGTTTCAGCAATGAAAAAAGACTGGTCAGATTGAGGTTGGTTTCCTTAGAGCAGAGGAGGTTGAAAAGGGACATGATTGAGAATTATAAAATTATGAAAGGCGTGGTCAGGAAGCAGCCTTTCCTTTGATGGACAGGGCAGTAGCTTTAGAGGGATGTGAGGAAAAACGGTTTCACGTGGAGGATGGTGGGAATGTGGAACTCCCTGCCTATGCGGTGGTAGAGTTAGAAACCTTCAAAACATTTTAGCACTTCTCAGATGTGGCCTTGCAATGTGAAGGCCTAAAAGGCTATGGCCAAGTACTGGAAAATAGGATTAGAATAGTTAGGATGGGATGAAGGGCCTTTGTTCTGTATTGTGGATCTCTCTGATTCAGACTCTGTTGTTGATGTCCAGTGCTTAAGGACATGGGTCAGTAGTGCAGTATGAGTATGATCTTCTGCCTGTTGTTACTTTGTGGGGGTGGTTGCTCTTTGAAGGGAACCGATGTAATCTCATAAGTAAAGGAACAAACTCGTTTAGTCTGTATTGTTCCTCTAAGCAACACTGTGCAGTACTTCGCACTGACAGGCTTACAGGCATTGATGCACATATTGCACAAACAATAGGCTGTAATAAATATAGTTTGCCCCAGCTTCTGCATTCCCACTGCCTTTCAGATTTTTTGTTCCACATGCATTAACATTGGTATTCAAGTGTTCCTGCATAATGATCCAGAGTCCCATGCCCTTCTGATTATGTGCCAACTCTGCACTGAAACGTAAAGACCCGAGGGAATACGACATGTTGTCTTGCCCTCTGGAAATGTCATCTTGCAAGACATTATTCCTGGAACTCAATGGGAAATTTACTGATGCTTGCATTGTGTATTTAGTAGGAGCATGGAGGAAATCCTGAAGAAACAGATGTCTATTAATGTTTCACTGGAGTTACTGTGGGAGATGGGGCAATTACTGATTCAATTTCAGAGCTCATACATATTTTGCTACAATATGTGTAACTCGTGCAGTTGTGCTAATTAAAAATTGCAACGCCATTACTTGATCACCTTTTAATAATCCCCTTTTGTAGATCACTATCCAGACGGAATCCGCTTTCGAACAGATCACTCGCGTCATCTCATGGAGTAGAAATGTTATTTTCTCTTTACTTTGGTATTTCATGTGGGTTGTCCTCATGAGTGTGAGACAACAAAAGCTTTGGCAGAATCTGTCCTTTTCTCAGCTTTACTAAAGTCCTCACCTTTGGTATAAAAATAAATCCTTATGACCGTGGACAAACTTCCTGAATTTGCGCAGCTTCTCTATCTCTGGCAAGTTGTATATCCAAACTTATGAGAATTTTGGGGGGTGGGGTTGGGTGTAAACATTCAATGTTTCAGGCAACATCTGTGTACAAAAAGAAGAATGGTCAGGCCCATTCTTTGACCTGAAACCTGAAATTAGAACATAGAGAAGATGGTGGGACAGGTGATACGTCACAGCTGCAGCATGTGGGAGTTCCTGGATGCCAGTTTGGTCCAGAACAAATATGTCTGCAGCAAGTGTTTGAAGTTCAAGCAGCTTTGACTCCTGGTATGCTGCATCAGGAAAGGGGAGGGTGTCTGCACCTTTTGCAGCAGGAGGCAGCCAAACCCTTTAGGATAGGGTCTTTTGTCAGGGGCTAGGGACAGAAAGAACTGGATAAGGGCAAAGTTTGAAGGGTTATGAATTAACTGACTGTGGCACTGTGATACAGGAGGTCATTCAAGAGTGGGACATTACAAAGGGATGCAGTGGTAGCAGGGGACAGTATAGTAAGGAGGTGTGATCTGTTGTCTGCAGAAAAGAGCACAAAACCAGAGAGCTATATTGCCTGCTGGTGCCATGGTTCAGGATATCTGCTCAGGCCTGGAATGGAGCCTGCAGTGGGAGTGAGTGGAACCAGTCATTGTGGTCCTTGTAGGTACTAATGACATTGGCACAACAGGGAAGGCTGGAGAAAGTGAGGACTGCAGATGCTAGAGATCAGAGTCAAAGAATGTGTCGCTGGAAAAGCACAGCTGGTCAGGCAACATCAAAGAACAGGAGAGTCTATGTTTTGATTCCTGATGAAGGGCCTATGCCGAAAATGTTGACACTCGTGCTCCTTGGATGCTGCCTGACTGATTGTGCTTTTCCAGCAGCATGCTCTTTGACAACAATGAAGGCAGTTTCTATATCAGGAACTAGGCGCTGAAATAAGACGCAGAACCTCAAAGGTGATATCTGTGTTATTGCCTGAGCCATGTGCAAGTTGATAGAGCAAATCCGATTAGAGAGATGGCTTAAAGGCTGGCATGGGTGAAATTAGTTTTGATTGGTGAGACGCTGGCATCAGTACTGGGGAAGGTGAGATGTGGAATAGTTTGCACCTGAACCATACTGGGGGCGACATCTGCAAGAACTGAGGAAGTAAAGAGGATTTTAAACCAAATAATGGGGGCCAGGCATCAAATTTGGGAAGATGTAGTAAGGTCAAAGAGCAGAGTCAAAGTTTTTAATAAGGGAAATGATAGCATGTAGCAGGATGGGATAGACAGAATGAATCTAAGATGAAACCAATTGCTAAGACTAACACCAGGGCAAAAGACCTCATACCCATCATGTGCTAGACTAACATAATTTACAAGATTCCATGTAAGGACCGCATAAAACATTATATAGGGCAAACAGGTAGACAACTAACAATGTGCATCCATGAACGCCAATGAGCCATTAACGCCATGACCAGCTGTCTCTAGTAGCCCCACACACAAATGACTGGGACCATAAATTCAAATGGCACAACACAGCGATCATAGGGCAAGCTAAACAGAGGACAGCCAGAGAATTTCGAGAAGCATGGCACTTAGCCATGGACTCCATCGGCAAACACGTTGACCTGGACCCAATACACCAGCCGCTACAACGAACAACTGGAACTGGCAGCTGGAAGCAGCAGAATCAGAACCAAATAAATTCCAGAGCACACTGTACAGTGTGTGCATTCAAATACAAACAGATGAGCCAAGTAGTATGCTCTAGAAGTCATTATTGATACGTGGCTGCAGGATGACTTTGGGACCTGAATTTTCAAGATGTTTAGGAAGGACAGGGAGTTAGCAAAATGTGATGGGCTGTTTGTGAACGACAATATTAGCACAATAGACAAGGATTTAGTGGTATGGTGGCTTAGTGTTTAGCACTGCTGCCTCACAATGGCAGGGACCTGGGTTTGATTCCAGCCTCAGGCTGTATGAAGTTTGCACACCCTCCCCTTGTGTGGGTTTCTTCCGGGTGCTCCAGTTTCCTCCCACAGTCTAAAGATGTGTGGGTTGTGTGGATCAGCCATACAAACTGCGCCATAGTGTCCAGGGATTTTGCAAGCTTGGTCAGTAAGCCGGCACAGGGTGGTGCTGGGGGGATGGTGGGGTGTACTGTTTGGAGGGTACCCTACTGGACTGGATGGGCAGAATGGCCTGCTTCTGTGCTGTAGGGATTCTCTGATTCTATAGGATGACATAAGTTCAGGAAACCCTGATGTGGAAGCAGTTTGAGTACACATGAAAAATTGTAAAGGCAGGAAGTCACTTGTGGAAGGAATGTACTGGTCCCTAACAGTAAACACATAGTAAGGTGAAGCACAAAGGAGGAAATAATGAGAGCTTGTCAGAAAGGCAGGGCACTAGTCCTCGGAGATTTTAATCTATACATCGATTGGGAAAAGTCAGTAAAGTTAGCCGAGGTAAAAAGTTTATAGTTTGGGGACTGTTCCTCAGAACATAATATACTAAGTGGAGGATGAGGCAACCAGGGCTAACAAGGGAGGTCAGAGACAGCATAACAGCAAAAGGCAAAAGGTGCAATGTGGTAAAGGTTAGTGGGACGCTAGAGGAAAGCCTTTAAAAACCAGCAGAGGACAACTGAAAAGCAACAAGGGAGGAAAAGATGAAATATGAGGGTGCACCTGCTGGTAATATTAAAAAAGATTGCACGAGTCTTTTTAGATGTGTTAAAGGTGAGAGAGAAGGCATTGCTTGAAACCAAGGCAGAAGAGCTAGTGATAGAGACCAAAGAAATGGTGGGGGAACTGAATGGGTACTTTGCATCAGTCTTCACAGTGGGACACACCAGTAATGTCCCAGAACTTCAAGAGCTGGGGCAGAGGCGAGTGTAGTGGTCATGACTAAAGGGAAGGTGTTGGGAAAGCTGAAAAATCTGAAGGTGGATACATCACCCTGAGTAGATGGACTACACTCTGGGGTTCGGAAGGGGATTGTAGAGGCACTGACAGCGATCTTTCAGGAATCACTAGAGCCAGGGAGGGTCCCAGAGCACTGGGAAATGGCTAATTTTACATTGCTGTTTACAAAGGGAGGAAGGCAGAATACTGGAAACTATACACTGGTTCGCCTGATCTCAGTCATTGCTAAGATTTTAGAGTCCATTTTTAAGGATGAGATTACAGAAATGTATGGTAACATAGGGCTGAGTCAGCACGGCTTTGTCAAGGGGAGGTCATAGTCGAAGAGTGTGGTGCTGTAAAAACACAGCCGGTCAGGCAGCGTTTGAACAGGACAGTCAATGTTTTGGGCATAAGCTCTTCAACCTGATGCTGTCCTGCTCCTCGGATGCTGCCTGACCTGCTGTGCTTTTCCAGCACATTCTACTCTGATCTCCAGCATTTGCAGTCCTCACTTTCTTGGGGGGGCGGGAGGGGGTGGGGGTGGGGGTTCATGCCTGACAAATCAGTTAAAATTCTTTGAGGTGGCGATGAGCAAGTTAAACAAATGTTAGCTAGTGGATGTGATCAATGTGGAGTTTCAGGAGGCTGTAAAGTAAGATAAGAGGCCATGTCATTTGGGGCAAGGTACTGGCTGACTGGCAGAAGGCGGAGGGTAGGGATAAAGGGATCTATTTCAGAAGTCCTACAGGGTTCAGTGTTTGGACCACAACAAGTCATGTTAGACATTAACCATCTTGATGAAGGAACTGTGAGGGCATTTTTGCTAAGTTTGCAGATGACACAAAGATGGAGGAACAGGAGGTGTTGAAAAAGTGCAGAGAGGCTGCAGAAGGACTTAGACAGACTAGGAGAATGGGCAAAGAAGTGACCGATGGAGTACAGTGTGGGGAAAGTGTGAAATTATTCACTTTGATAGGAAGAATAGAGGCACAGACTATTTTCTCTATGGAGCACGACTTGGGAAATCTGAAGCACAAAGGGACTTTGGCCTAGTTCAGGATTCTCTGGAGGTTAACATGCAGGTTCAGTTGGTAGCTCGGAAAGCAAGTGCAATGTCAGCATTAGTTTAGGGAATACAAGAGCAGAGATGTCCTACTGAGGCTATCAAAGTATCTGGTCTGCATTTGGAACACTGAGAGTGGGTTTGGGCCCCATATCTAAGGAAGGACATGTCGGATTTGGAGGGAGTCCGGAGGAGGTTTATAAGAACGATCCTAGGGATGAAAGGTTTCTCATATGAGGAGCAGTTGAGAACTCTGGGTCTGTATTCAATGGAGTTTAGAAGGATATGGGGACTCTGATTAAAACTTACAGATATCTGAAGGACCTGGGTAGATTGGACTTGGAAATGATATTTCCACTGGTAGGAGAGACTAGGACTCTGGCACAGCCTCAGAGTGAAGGGACAACCCTTCAGGGGTGGAATCTGTGGAACTCAGCCCCCACAGTCTTCTGTGGCAAAGTCATTGAGCATCTTTAAGACAGAGATATATAGAGACACATGAGATACAGAGGGATTTGGGTGTCCTGGTGCATGAATTACACAAGGTTAGGGTGTAGGTACAGCAGATAATTAGGAGAGCTAATAGAATATTTATCATGTGTTGCAAGGATAGTTGGATATGAGCGGAGGGAGATTATGCCTCAGTTATACAGGATCCTGGTAAAGACCGCATCTGGAGTACTGTGTACAGTATTGGTCAGAATATTTGAGGAGCAATGTAAGTGTGTTGGAAACAGTTCAGGGAAGCTTTACCAGACTATACCTCAAATGAGTGGGTGGTCCTCGAAGGACAGGCTGGGCCTAAATCCTCTAACGTAATTGAAACATTATTAGATCCTGAGGAAACTTGACAGGGGTGGAGTAATGGGGGATGTGGAAAGGATGTTTCCTCTTGTGGGAGAATCTACAGCTAGGGGACACGGTTTAATAATAAGGGGGTCACCCATTTAAAACTGAGATAAATCATAGAGATTTACAGCATGGAAACAGACCCTTCAGTCCAACCCATCCATGCCAACCAGATATCCCAACCCAATCCAATCCCACCTGCCAGCACCCGGCCCATATCCCTCCAAACCCTTCCTATTCATATACCCATCCAAATGCCTCTTAAATGTTGCAATTGTACCAGCCTCCACCACATCCTCTGGCAGCTCATTCCATACACGTGCCACCCTCTGTGGGAAGTGTTGCCCCTTGGGTCTCTGTTATATCTTTCCCCTCTCACCCTAAACCTATGCACTCTAGTTCTGGACTCCATGACCCCAGGGAAAAGACTTTGCCTATTTATCCTATCCACGCCCCTCATAATTTTGTAAACCTCTATAAGGTCACCCCTTAGCCTCCGTCGCTCCAAGGAAAACAGCCCCAGTCTGTTCAGCCTCTCCCTATAGCTCAACTCCTCCAACCCTGGCAACATCCTTGTAAATCTTTTCTGAACCCTTTCAAGTTTCACAACATCTTTCTGATAGGAAGGAGACCAGAATTGCATGCAATATTCCAACAGTGGCCTAACCAATGTCCTGTACAGCCGCAACATGACCTCCCAACTCCTTCACTCAATACTCTGACCAATAAAGGAAAGCATATCAAGCGCCTTCTTCACTATCCTATCTACCTGTGACTCCACTTTCAAGGAGCAATGAACCTGCACTCCAAGGTCTCTTTGTTCAGCAACACTCCCTAGGATCTTACCATTAAGGTGTATAAGTCCTGCTAAGATTTGCTTTCCCAAAATGCAGCACCTCGTATTTTTCTGAATTAAACTCCATCTGCCACTTCTCAGCCCATTGGCCCATCTGGTCAAGATCCAGTTGTAACCCTCTTCGCTGTCCACAACACCTCCCAATTTTGGTGTCATCTGCAAACTTACTAACTGTACCTCTTATGCTCGCATCCAAATCATTTATGTAAATGACAAAAAGTTGGCGACCCCAGCACAAATTCTTGAGGCACTGTTGAGAATCTTTGGAATTCTTTTTGGATGCACAAACTTTAGATGTTTTAAAAGCAGAAGTCAATAGATTCTTGATGACCAAGTGGATGAGGATTTGAGGTTAAAATCAGATCAGATGTGACTTCGTTGCAAGGTACAGCAGGCTTGAAGGGTGGAGTGGCTTACGCTCCTGGTTTGTACAAACAGCTGGCTCGGCAAAGAGAAAACGAAAACGGTAATGGACTAATGTGGTTTCTGAATTATAAAATTCTGCCAAAGACTTATTTGTCCTCTGTCCAGAGACAGAAGGTTAAATGTGGGGCATTACTGACAGGGATTATGAGTGTGTGTTCATGGATAATTATACATGAATCTGGAGCATTCCAGAAGGAATTGCTGGCAAGTATTTTTGATGGGAGGTATGTAAAGTGGGTAATATGCATTTGCTGATTAATAATGGAACCAGAAATGAGTTTTAGAAAGCTTAAGGAATCCTTGATCAATGTGAAAACAAGGATAAGTACATTCATCCTTGCAACTACTGCATCAAACCTGTTACAGATTCCCTGCACCTGATGTTTGACATCTTTTGGTGATTTCAGTATCCATCTCGATTCATTATTCCCTCTCACTAACCTTACTTCCTTGCCTCGACTTCTCCATCTGGCACAGTGGTTAGCTCTGCTGCCTCTCAGTGCTAGGGACCCGGGTACGATTCCAGCCTTTGGCGTCTGCTTGTGTGGAATCTGCACATTCTCCCCATGTCTGCGTGGATTTCCTCCCACAGTCCAACGCAGGTTAAGTGAATTGGCCCATGGGAAATTTCCCTGTAGTGCCCAGGAAATGGGTAGGCTAGGTGGATTAGCCATGGCAAATGCAGGGCTTCAAGAGTAGGGTGTGTCTGGGTGGGATACACTTCAGAGGGTTGGTGCAGACTCGATGGGCTGAATGGCTGCCTTCCATGCCTTCTGTGATGTAAACTTTGACGGCGAGACATGGCAGGCTTGAAACATGAACTCTGTTTCTTTCTCCCAGATGCTAGCAGACCTGCTGAGTTTCTCCAGCATTCTCTGCAAAGGAAATGTATAAGCTCTTCGGCCATTACCATTTTCACACTCCCTCAACCTTGCCATCTCCATCCCTGAAGAAGGGCTTATGCCCGAAACGTCGATTCTCCTGCTCCTTTGATGTTGCCTGACCTGCTGCGCTTTCCTAGCAACACATTTCTCAGCTCCCATCTCCATTCATGTCAGTCACCTGTATCAGCAACTCTGACCACATAGTTGCATCACTTACTTTGCATGCCCTTGTATCCTCTTGCAATTCCATTCACATCCCAAATGCATTTTTAAATAGCAGCTGCAACTGTGTGCAGTAAGGAGGATTAGGAAAGTTTTATTTCTTGTTTATCTCAAAGGTATAGGATTTGGGAGCTCCATCGCCCTGTAATACCATTGGTCTGCACACCTAGCGGGGCAGACTGGAGGCGCTGAGTTGCCTACGCCTGCTCCCAGTTCTTAAGTTCTTCTGAGATATCAAAGAATGAGAGAGAGAATAAACTAATGAAGATGGTGAGCATATCAAACCTGTAAAGCAAATGTATGCCCAGTACATGCATTTCCCTTCAAAGAACAAAGATGCTGTTATATTGTCTAATTCTTTCAGAGTTTTGGAAAGATATCAAGTGGAATTCTGAAATTCCAAAGAGAAATAAAGAATCCGAAGGAAGTGCTATTGCAGACATTGAGATAGAGGCTGGTGTTGACTTTCAGAGCTCTGGTCAGTGATTGATGACTGACTGCCAGGAATTTGGGTCTTGAAGTTGCTACTCACTTTGGTGATTGTGGGCATTGAAAGCACAACTGGTGCCCCACAGTTTGGGGATGTTATCAGTCCCAGGAAGCTGACAATGTTCTCCACACTGTCATTTCAGCACATTATTGTTTCAGGGAAATGGAACACTTCAACATGTTTCCTTCAAATGGGTAGCTCTGCTGCCTGTCAGTGTCAGGGACCCGGGTTTTATTCCACCCTCGGATGACTGTGTGGAGTTTGCACATTCTCCCTGTGTCCGCTTGAGTTTCATCTGGGTGCTCCGGTTTCCTCCCACAGTCCGAAGATATGCAGCTTAGGTGGTTTGGCCATTGTGTTGAGGGATGGCCATTGCTAAATTGCCCATCGTGTTGAGGGATGTACAGGCTAGGTGGGTTAGCCGTGGGCAATGCATGGTTATAGGGGGAGTGTGGGGTTCTGGTTGAGACTGGTGTGGACTCATTGGGCAGAATGGCCTTTTTCCACATTGTGTAGGGATTCTATGCTTCATTCTGGCGAGGAAGTTGAACCTATACTGTATCTCCTGACTGCAATCAGAAAGCAACACCTTGTATCCTTGACTCTCACTTTGCTGTACAGAGTTTGTACTTTCACCTTTGCACGGCCAACAGAATATGAAATAAAATGGTTGATTGGCTGGACTGCTTGCACTTTGAAGAGTTGTTTGACTGGCTTGACGGCATTTTCTGCTTTTATGATAGGACAGAGATGAGGATATGTGTTTAAGTCTCCAAGTCTTGGAAAACGCAGCAGATTCACGTGATGTGAACCTCAGAGGCACAGCCAGCATTTATTGTCCATCTGTAATTTCCTTGTAAAGGGGAAGATGAACCCCTTTCTTGTTTCTGTCCTGTGTATTGTAGTTCTGTGCAGTGTCATGGGTTAGGTTGGCAGTTTGGTGGCACAATTTAAGGGATCAAATACACTGTGCCACAAAGAAAAGGCAAGGAATTGCATCCCAATTGTAAGCTGTCCATCTCGGTGGTGTCATCATTGGGCAATTTCGGTACAAGTGTTGGCTCACAGGCCAAGTTAGAAAGTTGAAACGAAAAGGCCACCATGGTTACGTTAACATCAATTATCCAGTTATGATCACTGTTTGCACTGAGTGCAAATTGATTGCTGCATTACAGCACTGACTTTAGTTTAAAAAGTGCTTAATTGGATGTCCTTAAACACACAATATAAAATGTAAGTCTTTTTTGTTTAAACATTTTGTAGCTATTTAGGTAAAATGCAATTGTAGTAGGTGGGTGGATGTAAGTAACAACTCCTTTCTTGATTAAGGAATCTATACACATTTAAGGTGGGAAAGTTCAAAGGAGCTGGATGTAGGTTTGCTTGCTGAGCTGGAAGGTTCATTTTCAGACGTTTTGTCACCATACTAGGTAACATCATTGAGCCTCTGATGAAGCACTGGTGTTAGTGACCTTTCTCTTTGTATGTTTTGGTTTCCTTGGATTGGTGATATCATTTCCTGTGGTGATGTTATTTCCTGTTCTTTTTCTCAGAGGGTGGTAAATGGGGTCTGAATTGATGTATTTGTTGGTAAGAGTTCTGATCGGAATGCCATGCTTCTAGGAATTCTTGTGCGTACCTCTCTTTGGCTTGTCCTAGGATGGATGTGTTGTCCCAGTCATAGAGGTGTACAACACTAAAACAGACCCTTCGGTTCGAATTGTCCATGCTGACCAGATATCCCAATCCAATCTAGTCCCACCTGCCAACACCTGGCCTTCCAAACCCTTCCTATTCATATACCCATCCAGATGCCTCTTAAATGTTGCAATTGTACAATCCTCCATCACTTCCTCTGGCAGCTCATTCCATTCACATACCACCCTCTGAGTGAAAAAGTTGCCCTTTAAGTCTCTGTTATATCTTTCCCCTTTCACCCTAAACCTATGCCCTCAGGTTCTGGACTCCCCCACACCAGTGAAAATACTTTGTCTATTTATCCTATCCATGCCCCTCATGTTTTTATAAACCTCTATAAGGTCACCCCTCAGCCTCCAACCTTCCAGGGAAAACAGCCCTCGCCTATTCAACCTCTCCCTGTAGCTCAGAACCTCCAACCCGGGCAACATCCTTGTAAATCCTTTCTGAACCCTTTCAAGTTTCACAACATCTTTACAATAGGAAGGAGACCAGAATTGCACGCAATATTCCAACAGTGGCCTAACCAATGTCCTGTACAGCCGCAACATGACCTCCCAATTCCTTCACTCAATACTCTGACTAATAAAGGAAAGCATACCAAACGCTGCCTCCACTATCCTATCTACCTGCAACTCCACTTTCAAGGAGCTATGAACCTGCACTCCAAGGTCTCTTTGTTCAGCAACACTCCCTAGGAACTTACCATTCAGTGTATAAGTCCTCTGAGAAAAAGAACAGAAAATGACATCACAGCAAATGACATCACCAACCCAAGGAAACCTAAACATATAAATAGAAAGGGGGTCAGTAATGCCAGTGCTTCTCCAGAGGCTCACTGATGTTCTCTAGTATGATGACGAAATGTCTGAAAATAAGTCTCCCAGCTCAGCAAGCAAACTTACATCCAGAACCTCAACCTGAGCTGCCAATCTTCTCAAAACTCACGAGTTCAAAGGAGATGTGAGGGGCATGTCATTTACATGGAGTGCGCCTGGAATGCACAACCAGTGGTGGTGAGGGATGCAGAGATGATAGGGGCATTTAAGGGGCTTATAAATAAGCAGGGAATGGAGGGATATGAACCATATACAGGGTGAAGGGATTAGTTTAACTTGGCATCATGTTTGGTACAGCATCATGGCCTGAAAGGCCTGTTCCTGTACTGTTCAGTTTTGTGTACTCCTGCAACAGTCATTGTTTGAGAACAACTCTTTAGACAGAAGATAGGGGTTGACTTTGTGATGTGAATGGTACTTTCAAGAGGGTTGGAATTCATACTGAGTCATTGGAACCTGTGAACTGCAGGAAATGGACCTGGTATTGGGTGCTGTCCATGGTGCTGAATGTGACAGTGAGCAGATGTCCACCGGCATTTCTGATGTGGAAATTGGAAAAGAGTAGTTGCAAAAAGCATTCATTAGTCTGTTCCACCAAATCTGCTCCCAGAACTAGAATAAGGCACATGAAAAACTGAAGTAGTTTTGGGGCAATGGTTGAGGGGATTGGAGATCAGGTACCTCATTCAAGATCAGCTATCACCTGTGTGCATACATACTTGCAATGGGAGACCAATATAGGAAAGAGAGTATTTTAAAAGGAGTGGATCTTGCACATATTTCTCTTAATGATTATGAAAGATTTAACGGACCGTACCTCACTCCTAATGTAAAAGTGTCTAAACTTTCAAAAAGAGTATTGTTTTCTGATCTGAAGTTAAAACTATGGAAGCACTGGCAGTTGGAAAAAATGTGCTCACCAGGATGAAGGAATTTTCCTGTTTTACTGGAGTTCTGACATTTCATTGGGAATCCCACACTTTGTAATGTTTTCCTGATCTCCGCCTCACCCTCCATGGCCCTTTGCTTTCCTTCGCATGTACATAATCCAACAAGGTCATGTTCTGTTGGTAAGGAGTTCAAGTACTGAGGTCACTTTGGTGGTTTGGTGGAAATACATTGGACCTCATGCTAATGTAAACAAGGAGAAAAATAATGTTTCTTCTCAAAGTTCCATTTGAAATTGCCTAGGAGCATTTGAATTTTACTAAGGATCATAAAAAGTGCCATAATTCTTTGGCTCCTCAAACTTCAGTGACTTTGTCATTTTGTTTGGTAATATGCACACGATTCCTCATCTCACAAGATTTTTGGACCTTCACTCCCATCCCTGCCTCGCTAAGCAAAAATTATACCTACTAGACCACCCCTTCATTGGGTGGACAGAACAATGAGACTAACAGCTATAAATTTCAGTTCTGATATTCTTGTGTTTGCAGCGTTGAGTTGCATGCCTATGAAGACATTGTGTGTGACACTCTCCTCTCTAATTCAATGCAATCTGATGCCCAAAGCAAAAATTGTTTGCATGGAACAATAGAATGGTACCAGAGTGCATTTACTCTTCACAGAATTAGACCAAAGATCTGAGTCCAGACTTAGAATAAGAACATGAAAAGAGAAACAGGAATAGGCCATCTGGCCCGTTGGGCCTGCTTTGCCATTCAATAAGATCATGGCTGATCTTTTTGTGGACTCAATCCACTTACCTGCCCACTCACGATAACCCTGAATTCTTTTACTGTTCAAAAACCTATCTTTGCCTTAAAAACATTCAACGAGGTAGCCTCAACTGCTTCAGTGGGCAGGGAATTCCACAGATTCACAACCTTTGGGTTAAGAAGTTCCTCCCCAACTCCGACCTAAATCGGCTCCCCCTCACGTCCCCTAGTTCTTGTTTCACCCGCCAGTGGAAGCAACATTCCTGCTTCTATCTTATGAATTCCCTTCATAATTTTGTTTCTATAAGAATTCCCCCTTCATTCTGTCTAAATTCCAAAGAATATAATCCCGGCCTACTCAGTCTCTCCTCATAAGTCAACCCCCCCTCAACTCCAGAATCAACCTAGTGACCCTCCTCTGCACCCCCCTCCAGTGCCAGTACATCCTTTCTCAAGTAAGGAGACTAAAACTGGGAAGGGGAGATTGTCTTTCACCATCAGGCGGAAAGACATCATCCTCCACGTTTCACTGCTACATTTAGTGGAGAAATGATGTGATGTGGTTATCCAGAGTGTTCTTGATGACTGTATTTTTTGATATTTTGGGATACTACAATGTTTTGATGTGGTCATTGAATGATTTGCCTACAGTATTTATTGTTGTGATTATTTGAAATTGGAAATTCTTGCATTTGTCTCAATGTGTGCAAAATGGAAAGCTTTCGCAACCATTATCTCTTCAGTATCTCTCTATTATCAGTAGCTGTGGTAATGCTTAGAAAGCAATGACGCAACCTGTGCATATACTGAGTCTATACAGTCATAATGGCTAAACAACAGCCTCCATGTCTTTGAAGAATGTGAGAGTTGCTGGTAAACGTGAAACTTCAATTGTACATTGTTGCTCTTTCCTAGTAGGAAGGAACGGCCGAATACTCTGGGCCCCCTATTCCCTGCGCTGGACGGGAATCTCCGTGGACAGCAAGTTGGTCGTATCACTCCTGGTTCTGACAATTGGCATTTGAGTGATCTAAGTCAGCCCCCATCTAATGGTAGCGGGAAGGTGAGTGGACCTTGGGCACACAGACAACGAGCCAACTGGGCTTTCATTCCTAATGGAAAACATTGTAGACTTGGAATAAGAAATTGGCATGGTTTTAGTGTTTAATATTTCCCCTTTTAAGCTCCTTTCCTATAGTGAACTACAGTATCCTGCAGAAGAATGAGATTTTCCGGGTTATGGGCCACGTTTCTGATTTTAGCAGAAGAGAGATTAAGCTGTGTGGCTGTGATGTATTTTCTTATTTCCATTCTAAGTTCTCCTCTGATCTATATCCATTGAACAGTGTACAGTCTTAACAAGTGACTAAAGCCATACTAAGTTCAATTTCCACCTCTGCTTGATCTGTTGACTCTGGAGCTGCATATTGCATTCTGATAACAGTTTATATGTATGTCTCCTGTATGCATTTCTCTAACTACAAGGTACACATACATGGCGACTGGGAAGCAAGGGATGGTTGTTGTAGTATGAAGAGGGAAGTTGGATGGTGAGGTGGCCATTGGCTGCCTGATTTATAGTGATTCTGTCACGGGAGGGTAGGTTAGTGGGCAGCCTTCTGCCAGAGGCCAGCTGAGGCCCGTGAAGCCAGTGAAGGGACCTCCCCCTGTCCTGCGGCTGGTATTCCCCAGGGCTGTGTCTCCTGTCAACCCCTCGATAGGATTAGAGGGCATGAGCACACTTTATAAAAGGTTATGGCCATAAACAGGTTGGCACCCTAGTGCTGGCAGGGGGTATTGTGTGTAATTTCTACTTACTTGCCAAGAGCATTTTAAATGTGTCAATAGATTTTTTTTTCTGTAATATGGACCTTGAATGGGAGCAGGTAGACAGGTTGTTCCTGTGCTGTAAAGCTTTAATTAGGATCATTTTATTTTACCCCATTCTGGAAATCAGCCCAAGAAGAAACCAACTTGGATGTTGGTGTTTTTGATTCTTGTTGCTCCTTGTATCTTGATGTTTTCTGATCTCCTCCTGCCTGTTTGGTAATGTGTTTAGTCCGGCAGGCTCCTATTCATTTTATTTGCCATCTCTGACTCTCCAATCCAATTGTAGCCTTCTAATTTCAATATCCTCAATGGCTCAGCATTGAGACCTGACATTTATCATTTCACATTCACATTTATCTCCAGACCATTTGACGCTGCCGTTCTTGTTAATTGGAGTTACCAAATGGTGCGTTTCTGTCCGTGCTGGTCAGTGATCACAGGAAGAATGATCCCAGCATAAAGGAAGGAACAATGGGCTAGAAATTGGCCAGTGCTGATAAAGGCATGCAGAGGTTGCTGTTACTGCAGCAACAAGCCTGGTAATGCCTACTCACAGCGAGCTGCGCCCTGTCTGTGGTGCTTCTAGAGGGAGCTAGCACTGCTCGGGTGACTGATTTGGGCAAAGTGTTGTGCTCGAGGGGACTGGGGGGATTTCAAAAGAGACAGCGTGCTGTAGTGCTCCAGATCGAAGAGAGATGCTCACGTCCTTGGCTGCACAAAAAATATACGCAAGATCCTTTTTTTAGTATGACATGGTGGCGTAGGCCCTCCAACTCTGCGGCTGTTGTAACTTGCACAAAGACATCGGACTCTGTGCTACCTAACTGGGGAAGAACGATAATCATTACAGATAATCCCCATGGCCAATTAAAGCAGCAAGAATGATAGAGTCTAGCAGGGGGCTGTTTGGCCCATCAGAATGCATGCTGGTTCTTGATGGAACAACTCTGGTATTTCCTGCTCACTGCTGTTTAAAAAAAAATTCTCATCCTCCCAAACCCTCCACCCCTCAACTTGCCGGACAGCTCTTAGTCCTTTATCCTCAAACACTTGTTCCATTGGCAAGTAGGAGCAATGTTTCTTTGTCTAATTCATCTAAGCTTGCCATCCATCATCTTACATGTTTTGATCAAACTCCTTTGCTCCGAGGTGAGCAGTCTCAGCTTCTCATCGCTGGCATCTCCTCGTCCCAGGAATCATCCTGATAATCCCTTCTAAATCCCTCTCTCGGACTTTCACGTCCTCACAAAAGGACCTGACCTGGAGACACACTACCTGTGGGCTATAAAGGTTCAGCCTAACTTTCTTGCTGTTGAACTCGATACCTTTATTTACAAAGCTCAAAATCATCAGGAAGAATGGTCCAGACATAAAGGAAGGAACAACGGGCTAGAAATGGGCCAGTGCTGATAAACGCATGAAGTGTTCCTGACTTTCTTGTCTCTCTCCATCACCCCCACCCCAATTTCTGAGCAAATTAAGTCCCCCGGTCCCCTGTGAGGAGCTGCATGCTATCTAAAACTGTGCCATTGGGTTTATAATTGTCTTTTCCAATACCCTCTGCCGAAGTACATTATCTCACATTTCTCTGTATTAAATTCCATCTGCGCCCTCTGCTAGTCTATAATTCCCCCGTTGCAGTCAGTTGGTGTCACCTTTACTGTTTTTGCTCTTACATATTTGGTGTCACAGATGTTATGATGCAGAAGGAGGCCGTTCAGCCCATCATGCCCACACTAGTTCTATTACCTAGTGCCAATTTACTGCTTTCCCTCCCCCATTTCCCTGCCACCAATTATCCAGTGCTGCTCTTGAATGCCTCCATTGAACCTGCCTCCTCCACGTTACCAGGCAGTGCATTCCCCACCCTAACTACTCCCAGTGTGAAACAGCTTTTTCTCACATCACCCTTGTTTTGTTTGCACATCACTTTAAACTCTCGTTCTCCCTTTCTTTTACGAACAGGAGCAATTTCTTCCTAGCTATGCTATCCATTTCGCTCATGATTTTGAAAAACTTTCATCAAATCTTCTCTGTCTTTGTCTCTCCAAGGAGAACAGTTTCACTTTCTTCAGTCAGTCCTCCTATTTGAGATCTCTCATTCCTGAAACCATTCTTGTAAGTTTCTTCTACCAATAGCATTAGTGACAATTTTCCAATTTTACTCTGTACTCCAATTCCAGGTTTATAGAATCACAGAAATGTATAGCAGTTAGGGAGACCATTCAGCCCACAGTGTCTTTACTGTCTGACAAGTAGTCAACCAACTTCAACCCACTTTGCAGCATTTGGTCTGTACTCTATATTAATTGTGGCATTTTGAATCCAGGTCTAAATGTTTTTTTTAAGTGTGCTAAGGCTTTCTACTTCCAGCACCTTTTTCAGACAGCGAGTCCCAGTTCCCTCCCATCCAGTGGACAAACCATTCTCCCCTTAAATCCCCTCTATGCCTTGTCTGCCCGAACCCAGTTCCCTCCCCCTGAGTTATGGCTCTCTTGAGCAAGGGGAACTGAACCTTCACATCCAATTTATCGAGACTCCTCGTTATTTTTATAAACTTCAGTTATGTCTCCCCTCGGGCTCCTCTGTTCCATAGACAACTGCCCCATACTGTCTAATCTTTCCTTGTAACTAAAGTTAGACAATATTGTCATAAATCTTCTCCATCTCCTACAATGTGTGTCTTTCCTATAATGTTGCAGCCATGACAAAAGCCCAGAATTCCATGCTCACAAATTGGTGTGTCTTGTCCTTTTTTTTTTTAAATGCTCCCATAACGTAGCGTCGATGTGGAACAATTTCTCCCCCATGACCGTTTCATTTCCCCTATTAATCAAATTGGAATGTTTTTTAATCACGCACTGTTCCAGATAATAACCCATCGCAAACTGTTCCAATAACCTCATGTATGAATGAATAACTGTCAACTCTGAGCTTAAACAAAAGTAACTTTTTATTGCAAGTTATTTATCTGATTGCTTTGGGTTAATGATCTGGATGAGTTTTACCAAGAATTCCACAATTTGCTGTTCTGGAAAGAGTTGTTTTTGGGTATGGAATTTAAGACTTTCTGAAATGAGATACATTTCATCAAAACATTTCATCTTGCCTGCGTCTGGATATTCACAAGAATGCAACTCTGAGAGGAAAAGCAAGGTTTGTGCTACTTCACATTTTTGGCGATATGCCCTGACCAATCGGTGTTGACCTGCCTGGTTTAAAACAATTAAATTGAATTTAATTAAATTTAAACAAAGCCTGGCAGTTGACATCAATCGGCACGAAGAGGTTTGTTCTCCACGGCAACACCTCCACCAGTTGGAAATTGGTTGAGAAGAAATGAGTACTCTCCTGTCACGCAGACTACATGTTATTTTTCTCTTGTATTTGTACTTCTTGCAAAATGTTCTATTCAGTGCAAGAAGAGGGTAGTATGGTGGCTCAGTGGTTAGCACTGCTGCCCCACAGCGCCAGGGACCTGTGTTCGATTCCACCCTCAGGCAACTGTCTGTGTGGAGTTTGCACATTATCCCTGTGTCTGCGTGGGTTTCCTCTGGGTGCTCCAGTTTCCTCACGCAGTCCAAAGATGTGCAGGTTAGGTGGATTGGCCATGCTAAATTGCTCATAGTGTCCAGGGATATGCAGGGTGACAGGGATAGTGCGGCTCTGGCTGGGATGCTCTTCAGAGGGTCCGTATGGACTTGATGGGTGGAATGTCTGCTTCCACACTGTAGGGGATCCTGTGATTATACGAAGGAATGTTTCAACAAAATATGTTCTTTTTTTTTAAAAAAGAATATTCTGGGACTAGTAGAATACTTTGGTGGTAAACTCCTCTTTGTATTGCTGTCTGCTCTGTGGATCAGTCTGACATCTATTTCACGTGGTTGACTATGCCCTCCGGCGCATCTCCTCCACTTCACACACCAATGCCCTTGAACCCCACCCCTCCCAACGCAACAAGGACAGAAACCCCCTGATCCTCACCTTTCACCCCACCAACCTCTGCAAACAGTGCATCATCCTCTGCCACCTCCAAACAGACCCCACCACCAGAGATATCTCCCTCCCCACCCCATCAGCATTCCCTCCGCGATTCCCTCGTCAGGTCCACAACCCCCACCCACCCATACCCCACTCCCAGCAAGTTTCCTTGCCACTGCGGGAAGTGCAAACCTGCGCCCACATCACTCCCCCTCACCTCCGTCCAAGGCCCCAAGGGATCCTTCTACATCCATCAGAAATTCACCTATACCTCTACCAATGTCATCTACTGCATCCGTTGCACCCGTTATGGTCTCCTCTACATCAGGGAGACAGGACACCTTCTTGCGTATCGTTTTAGAGAACATCTCTGGGATACCTGCACCCACCGCCCCGTGGCTGAACACTTCAACTCCCCCTCCCACTCCGTCATGGACATGCAGGTCCTGGGCCTTCTCCACCACTAAACCGTTACCACCCGACGCCTGGAGGAGGAACGCCTCATATTCCGTCTGGGACCTTGCAACCACCTGGGGATAAATGTGGATTTCAACAGCTTCCTCGTTTCTTCTCCCTTCTCCCCCTCCAACATTATCCCAAGCCTCAAAATTGTCCATCACCGTCCCCTCTGACCTATCACCTTCTCCCTCACCTTCGTGCACCTATTGCTTTCCCAGCTACCTCTCCCCAACCCCATCCCTCTTCCATTTATCTCTCAGCCCTGACTCACAAGCCTCATTCCTGATGAAGGGCTATGCCCTAAATGTCGATTCTCCTGCTCCTCATATGCTGCCTGACTTGCTGTTCTTTTCCAGCACCGCACTCTTGACACTGGCATCTATTCATGTCTTGGGGATGTCTCTCTTTAAATTTGCAGCTTCTTCCTTACAGAAACAGAGGGCTGTGTATTTCTTTATATGTTCATGTGTTCACCCTAAGTCAGCTGAGCTCCCTACCTCTCTGCGGTCTTCTCTCTCTGCTTATCTGAAATCCCATACTTCGACTGGGCACCCTGCGATTCCTGTTGGCAATGTTGTGTCCCATTTCCTCTACTTTGGGAAAGAATCAGAGGAGTAGACAGAGTTCAGGCTGTGCTGCAGCTGGAGCTCAGACCTGGAATGGAATGTGGACTTAATAAAACTGTTGTTCCTGGTTTTACATTGATGCTGTTTCTGGGAAGAACCCAGTCAATGTGCTTTTCCAGCACCACTCTAATCTTGACTCCAATCTCCAGCATCTGCAGTCCTCACGTTCGCCAATGATAAACCTGGTAAGTTTATGCATTTTGGAATTGACTCTATTATACAACATGGATATTAGTGAATGGAGCTTTCTATTGCTGCTAATTGTGTATCACATTGATATTCTAACCTCTCACCCCAGTTGTTCAGTTACTTTGATTGGTTACAGTTTCTGGCTGATTCCCATGCTGTGTTCTAACAATAGGCATGGCACCTTATTGTTTATTTTAGGTAGTTTGAAATAGATTGAGGCTCTCAATTCACCTGCTGGTCACAACTCTCTCTCTCTCTCGCGCTCTCTCTCTCTCTCTCTCGCGCTCTCTCTCTCTCTCTCTCGCGCTCTCTCTCTCGCGCGCTCTCCTCTCTCTCTCTCTCTCGTGTGCTCCCCTCTCTCTCACGCGCGCTCATCACACTGAAGATGGATCTGTGTTTGATCTGTGTTTGTAACTTTGTCTTGCAACAGGATGATACCTTGGAGTCTGGCCAGTCGTCTGCTGCTGCCACCCCAAGTACCACAGGGACCAACTCCAACACCCCAACGTCATCCGTCCCTTCTGCAGCTGTCACTCCACTAAACGAAGTAATTAATCCGATCTACAACGGGGACGGAAAAGTCAAGAACCAGCGAAAGCGGGCGAAAGGTAATAGCAGAAACATGGAAGTCCAGGTCAACCAGGAGATGAGGAACGTCAGCATAGGTGAGAGAATACTCCTGCTCCCTCATTTATCTGTGCTCACTGAGTTGAGGATTGCCAGTATTGAGCACAGGAACATTTTCCAGTGTGAAACCCAGTTGTCGTGCCCAGAACTGCAAGTTCAGGGTGGGCTGATGTTGGTTATAGCTTCAGCCATCATCTTCTGCTTTGTTAGACCACCATCTGATAATTGCTCCCTGACACCCATTGCAATCCTACTACTAAGTTTGCATTCACAGATCTTGGTATTCGAATGCATACACACTCTATTTAAATCCACTGGTTAAATTAGATTGCTACTTGGTTTTTACTCTTGAACGTTTGTGATAACTCTCAATACAGAATACTTTTCTGTCACTTGGATGATCACCTTGCAGTTTGTAGTTATACTCCAGGATGTTGTTTTTTTTACATTGTGACACTCCTTGCTATAATTCTGACATTCTTAAAAATTGATGGAGCCAAGCTTCACATCACCTCTGAGCTTAAGCTCTTAATTATATTGCAATCTGATAAATTAGAAATTTTGTGGTGTAAAAATTGATTTTATTAGTGGGTGAACATTCATTGGAATGGGATTCAAATTTGTTGGGAGTGCAATATCGCTGATTGCAGATTGTCCATGCATTATGCACCTCACCTGATTTTTGCTTTTCATTGAAACCAATGTCCCAAAGTGTTTCCGTGATACTATGGGCAACAGAGCAATTAACCCTGGTTAAAATAAATGGATTCCAGGTACTAGAATGTGAAATGAATGTATTCACTGCCACTTACTAATTATCTTGAATACTGTAACACTCTGCTATATTACTCACTGTGTGATATACCACTTCTTTCAATATACTACCCAGAAGCACCATTATCAGTAAGTAACCCTTCAATCCACCACTCTCTGATCTCCCAAGACCGGCTTAGTTCAGGTTTACTTACACAGAACATTGAGATTCAGTAGTTTCATGATGTATCTGACCATGAAATTAATTGTACTCTTGAAATCGTTTGCAGGAATGGGGAGTAGTGACGAGTTGTCGGATCTTCAGGAGATTATTGATTCAACACCGGAACTTGATATGTGTCATGATTCTCGCTTTGAAGGACGTGGAGGCAACAGGTAGATTTGCGGCTGAACACGTTCAGTCAAGGGCAGTGTGATTTGAGTGAGGAGCATATTCTGATAATGGGGTCAGGTTTCCTGTCCCTCACCATGTGCGAAAGTGAGGAACAATATGATGGAAACCGATTATATTTTGGCCTTGACAGTGATTGTCCTGCAGGGTTTCTGGGATTTTCTCTGGGAAGTGTTATAGAGCCCATCCTTGTTGCTATGGTAACGAGGAAGCATAGCATGTTTCCATCCTCCAGGTGTGCGGAGTGTTTCTTAAATGGTCAGAGGTTGGAAAGTGGAGGTTTACAAAGGGACTTGGATGTCTTTGTGGCCAATTCACTGAAGGCTAACGTGTAGGTGCAGCAAACTATAGGGTGGGCGAATGGGATGTTAGTCTTTATCGCTACAGGAATTGAGTACAGGAGTAGTGAAGATATGCTTCAGCTTTACAGGAGCTTGGTTAGACTGCACAGGAGTACTGCATGCAGTTCTGGTCGCCTCCTCTCAGGACAGAGATTATTACCAGAGAGGGGGTGGTGCAGTGAAGATTCACCAGAATTGTTCCTTGGCCTGACCAGGAAGTTAGTTTGAGCAAACTGGGCCTGTATTCTCTAGAAATTTGAAGAATGGGAGGTGACCTAATTGAAACCTACAAAATACCTAAAGGGATCGAGAGGTTAGATGCAGGAATTTCCCCCGGCTGGGTAGTCTGGAACCGGGGGCATGGTTTAGAAATGAAGAGAAAGCCACTCTAATGAGTTGGGGCGGATTTCTCTTTCTTTCAATCAGAGGGAATCTTAGGAATTATCTATCCCAAAGGGTTGTGCAAGCTCAGACTTTGAGTATGGTTAAGGTAGAGTTTGATAGATTTCTAGGTATCAATGAAGGAGAGAAATGTAGAGAATTGGATCATCAACCATGATCATTTTGAATAACAGAACAAGCATCATGGGCTGAATGGCCTACTCCTCCTATGTTCCAGGCTAACGTTTTGAGTCTAGATGACTCTTCAGACCTGAAGTGAAGTGCAGAGGGACAGCATGTATGCTTTAGTTTGGGGTTGGGAGGGGATGGGTGTAGGGTGTTGACGGAGAAAAGGCTTTAGTAGTTTACATTTAAGTGATTGGAAAATGAGAATGGCAGAACTATGGTGTGTCTCCTGCCAGACATAAAAGGACCCACTACCCCCACCACCACCTCAAACTGTAGCATAAATGCTGTCTGTCCACACTTCACTTCAGCTCTGATGAAGAGTCATCTAGACTGAAAACATTAGCTTGCTCTCTCTCTCCATGGATGCTGCCTGACCTGCTGTGATCTCCAGCATTTTTTGTTTTCAGTATTGATTCCAGCATCTGCAGTAATTTGTTCCGACCTCCTATGTTCCATCCTGCCAATGAAATTCCTGGCGTAGACATCTGGGGCACTGTGCAAGGCACCCAGAGAAGCTGACACTGGGCCTTGCGTTGGCATTCCCAGAGGGTTTGCAGAGGGCTGGCAGCTGAGATAATGGTGGAGTGCTCGTTAACATTCTGGTATCTCCAGGTGTTGGGTTTGTCGTACTGCTGTCCAACAGCAGCTGAGTGACCCTGAAGCTGGTAATTGGAATGTGGCTGCTATCTGTCCTCTCGGATTTCTCTCTAGTTCGATAGAATTTGACTCTGGGCCCACACGAGGGATGTAACTGTGCCACGGTTTTGACTGTACCTCCTTGTTTTGTCTGATGTTCTCCTCCTCCAAGTTGAGGGTAGCGAGTGACCATAGTCCAATCCAAGTAGATAAAAGAGCTGAGGATTGTTGGGGATCTTAACCACAGATATTGCTGTGTTACAACTGGCACTGTATGTCACGCCAACCCAGATAAGGGAATTACCTAAAAGTAAAATACTGTGGATGTTGGCGATACAAAACTGAAATAACTGCACAGGGTAATATGGTGACAGGATACTTATCTCTCTTTATTTACTCGTACATGGGCTCTGACAACCCAGCTCAGAGCCAGTCCCTAGAGAGAGGAGAATACCTGTGACTCCTGTTTATATATACCTTTAATATTTTATTGAACACTCAATCTATTTCTCCTCTAGGCTTTTTAAAAAATACAAATTAACCTATTTTCTCATCAACCCATTCAGAAATGTTGTGGTCAATTGGTGTGAGGCTGGAAAAGCACAGCAGCTCAGACAGCCTTTTATTGACGAAGGGTTATGGCCTGAAACGTTGACTTTCCTGTTCCTCGGATGCTGTCTGACCTGCTATGCTTTTCCAGCCTCTCACCTATTGACTCTGACTTCCAGCATCTGCAGTCCTTCCTGCCTCCTGTTTGGAGATGTTATTACATACCTCTGGAGCAGGTGGGACTTGAACCCAGGTCTCCCGGTCCAAGGATAGGGACATTACCACTGCATCACACGAGGGCCCCCAGGCTCCTGTTTGTATCTGTCAGCCAGGACTCCCTGATTGTACCAGGTTAGCCTCCCCCATCAGGGGATTTGTATTTAATGAGATCCACCTTCATTCCCGTTACTACAGAAACAAGAATGTTGGATGAACTCTGGTCTGACAGCATCTGTGGAGAGAGAAACAGTTCTTCAGAAGTGAAATAGCAGAGTTTAGATTTTTAGATTAGATTCCCTACAGTATGGAAGCAGGTCATTTGGCCCAACAAGTCCACACCGACCCTCCGAAGAGCAACCCACCCAGACTCCTTCCCCTACCCTATATTTATCTATTGACTAATGCATCTAACACTATGGGCCATTTACCTGACCTGCACATCTTTGGATTGTGGAAGGAAACCGGAGCGCCTGGAGGAAACCCATGCAGACGTGGGGAGACGGACAGTCACCTGAGGCAGGAATAGGACACGGATCCCTGGTGCTGTGAGACAGCAGTGCTGACCACTGAGCCACTATGTTGCCCCTTTGTTGGGAGGAGAGGGCTTCTGTGTGTATGCCCTTATCGTTGTTTATTTTTCTGGGGAAATTTGGAGTGAAGATATAGAACAGTACAGCACAGGAGCAGGCCCTTCGGCCCTCCATGTCTGTTTTGACCATGATGCCATCTAACTTTAATCCCATCTACCTGCATGCAATCTGTGTCCCTTTCTCCCTGCCTGTATAGTTTCTGTTTAAATGCCTCTTAAACGTTGCTATTGTATCTACTTCAAACCACCTCTCCTGACAACACATTTCAGGCACTCACCACTGTGTGCTTTATATAAAAAAAAGCACTTGCCTTGCACATCTCCTTTAAACTTGCCCCTTCTCTCCCCTTAACCTGCCTTCCCTAGTTTTTGACATTTCCAACCTGGAAGAAACACTCAGATTATCCAGTGTATCCATGCCTGTCATATTTCTATCAGCTAATAGCCATAATTGATCCAGTCTTGTTTCATACCTTCTGTCATTCCAGGAATCAGACTAGTTTTTTTCAGCACAGCTTTGTGGACCAAGAGGAATTTCCTTGTTTGGGCCCACTAAGCATACCTGCCTCCATCCCTGCAATCGCACAATATCCTATTCCCAGTTGGGGCACATTCAAAGCATTTAAAGAGACCATGTGACTAAATTAGACAGGAAACCAACAAAATCCAGCTTCCAGAATTTTGCAGCTATGAACCTGCCATCTGTCCTCTCTCTGTCTCACTGTAATGGTTCAGATCATGAACATTTCTGATTTTGGTTATTATTTCAGCCATATTGGGTGGCCTTGACAATTTTTGCTGTAGTGTTGGCATTTTTCTTTTGCACAGAATTGTAAATATAGCATTCACTACCCTGTTGGCCAGAAGATTGATATTGTTAAAATGGAAATCCCAAATTCTGCCTATTCATACACACTGGGTTAGATATATGCTGTACTTAAATTAGAAAAGATTAGATTATCCTTATCTGGCTCCTCTAACAAATTTACAAAAATCTGGGCCCCTTTTCTTTTATATGTTAAGGCTGTTGTCTTTTTAATTGTTCCAGACTGAGGTATCTTCTTTATATTTATTAGAATTGTTTGTCTTTTCTTTCTGCTCTGTATTTTGGGGGAGGTATGTGCTGTGGGGAGGGTGGTCAGTCAGGGTTTTGTTTACAGTTGTTTGTTGCTTGTGATTGCACCTTGTTCTGCTGTCATTATTTTTGGCGAAAAATCAATAAAAACTAAACAAAAAAGGAATGGAATATAAACAAGTAATTTATAATTTAGATGACACTTTCTCCCATTTGCAATGTAAGACTGTGCTTTTGAATCTTGCCCAGAAAAGTAATGTTTACCTTGGTAATGGCGGCTGTAACACAATAGGATGGGTTACCATGGTGATGTTTGGCTCACAAGACTCTGTATCGGGTGTGTAAGTCTGCGGTGTAATTTATGCACTAATCTGACTGTTGTAAATTGGATCATTCAGCCCCACGCAAGGAATCGTAAATAAGGCGTTTGGGATAAACACAGAATCACTGTACCATGAGCTTTCCACTGCTGGGTCAGAAGTCATTGGTGATGTGGACGAAGGGGCGGATCTTCTTGGTAAGTCAAGCATGTGCAAATCTGTTCAGTTTGAATTTGTAAACAGGGACAGATGCGAAAGAAAAACCGATTCCATTGGAATTCCCAAATGATTTTCAATGTGTTTGTTTGTCTTGAAGCCACGGTGAAGGTGTAAAAGTTCAATTTAGAAAATGCTGAATTCTTTGTCAGCGCAACAAAATATTTTCTTTCCTTACTAAATGTGAAGGCGCTTCGTCATTAATTGGTGGAATTTAAATCAGATTAAGTTCTTTCAAATTTCTGCAAAAAGAACAAATTATTCGTGTTTGTGGTACTTGGCATTTTTCATGCCACGTTCAAGAGAGCAAGAGAAATGTTTGCCCGTTTCCCCAAGTTCATTAGGATGGTCTGATCTCTTCCAAATTTTTTTTCTCGCCCTCAGGAATTACCTTGCCTTTGCTCTCTGTCTCAAATTTTGGTACGGTCGAGTTTAGGGCACTCCCCACATGGGAGTTGATCGTACACATTGACCCATTCTACAATGCAGTAATAAGTGTCATTACCCCGCCTCAGTGAGTTTTGTCTAGTTGCTGAATCCTCATTTGCAGTCACTGAGTCAGTATTGTTGAGCGGTCAGAATTTGATAGATTGAGCATATTTTAAAAGTTCTGTGACCTGTGTGGAGCACATGTTTGCTTTATAATTATAAGCGTTGTTTTTAAAAAAATCTATGTGGAGATTGCAAAAAGAAGTGGTCAAGCTTGATATTGCGGATTTTCACATTTAACCTTTTCTTTTTAGGGGCCTTTTACTATCTTTCAATATTAAACCCCTAAGTAATGACTTAAAAAAAATCTACGTATAATATCCAGCAAATGATATGAGTTCTGCCTAAATGTAAAATGTCAATGAATGTAGCTAAATATTTTTAAAGGTTTTTTTTTGCCTATTCATTCAGTGGCTGTTCCCATTGCACTCATTAATTGCAATAAGGATGGAGCATGTGACATTTCCTCATATCTTTGCTGATGCTATGTAGCAACCGACCAGCAGAAAAGCATGTCTCGTCCATTGATTTACATTCTAATGGCACATCCACAATGAATAATTCGCGATATGGGAAACTATGAATTGCATTCCAGCATTTCATACAACAATGTTTTGGTCCTTAAATCAGTTACCCATCTTCTCCTTTGTTTTATTGAAAGTTAAGAACCTCATTGATAAATAAATACCAAACTAAATTAAGTAAGAAATTTGATCCATTATTCTTTTTCCTGATAATAGGTTTATGCACAGAATGCAGCATTACATATGTCTGCTTCCTGCCTAACAACCCAGAGTCCCAGCAGTCTCACTTTATAAGTGCTTTGGGTGCTTACTCAAATAATCTTCATTATGTATGTATTTATTTGAACAATACAAGTAACTTACTCTTAAGAGTCACACTTTTTGATTCGGAGGTTCTGTATCTGATAAGGGATCAACATGGAGCTGCAGTGTGGGGAGCATTTTGATCTTGATACAGGAAGCTGTGCACTTCCTTTCAAAATTCTTCCATCCAGTTAACATGGAATTAGATGGAAGTCCAACAAAAATAGTGACTGACATGTCATGACTGGACAAAAACAGTTTGGAGAAGACTGGCTGCTTGTTTCAACCATTAATTCCACAACCCCCCCCCCCCCCCCAATCACACATTATGCTTTAAGTTCATTTTTCTGGTGTCTGCAATGCTCCCTCTACCTATTTTTCATGATTTAGAATAAGCCCACTTGGCAGTGGCCTGGGCATGTGTTCTCTGCCTCAGATTCACAGCTAATTACTGAACTGGAGTTAAGGGCAGTCAGATCAAGTCTGTTGTACAAGTGAACAACCTGCCTCCTTTGACTGACATCTTTGACTCGTGTGTTGACAATAGATTAGTAACCATCGCCTTACAGTCAGACCCCCTCCATCAAGATTGTGCTCAGGAAAACTGCTCTTTTGTCAGTAACATGTGAATGAAGATTTCAGCCCCTGGTGACCTCTAGTAATTTGAGCATGCTTCATCAGAAATGTAAAGTTAAAATCTTTTCTTAATTGGTGACCAGCAAGTACAAATGATCTAAGGCTGCTCCTCCCCAGATGTGTCATTACAATGCTCACTGTGCTCTGATACCAAAATCTCAGCAGCTTAACACACAGTTCCTGTAAATCGCTTCCACCTTGCCACAAGGGGTTCCTGTCTGTTTGTGGGGGGGGGAAGGAATGTCTGTCTCACTGGTGTAGGTTTGGAGGCGGAAATCTTTTACCGGACTCGAGTCTCCATTTGCGGTTGGAGTTGTCCAAAATGTGCAATTTGGATTCTCAGAAGAAGTATTTTAAGGTGCACCCAGAAACTTGCTTTTGGCTTCGAGCTCATTCTCCTTACCCCAAAACTAAAAGCTACATTGCTCGCCAAATAGAAGCTTTGACACTGGCTAGCTCCCAGATTGCATGTTGTCGCTACCTTTCAGCTCATCCAATAGCATGTGACTATCCCATGGATATGAACATCAAAGGGGCACTGGTCATGTGAACTTGCTCCACTGCTGAGTAACAATTAATGGGTTTCTGTGCAGTAAATGACTGCCAAAATGTAATTCCAGTTCTCGGGAAGGGTCCTCAACTCCACCACACCCTTTACAATAGATTTCTCCTGAAAATCAGACCACGTTGTCCAACAATGTCTCCTGATGTGTTTCTGCCCAAACTCTGCACTCGTTCACCTTGCTTTGCTCTCTGACCTGAGGCAAAATTGAGTGAATGCCTTGCTAAATGTGGTAGGGAAAAAATATTTCTGATCACGAATGGGTCTAATAATAGGGTGAAACTACCAAAGAGAACTTAGCCCCAAAACTGAGCGTCCAGATTGGCTTAATGATTTGTCTCATTCTCTGTTAAAGGGATAGATCAATTGTTATTGTCAGAAATGTGGGTCCCTTTAAGGGTGAAATGGAACAGCCCCAGAGTTTGATTGAGACCAGGTTACACTCACTAGACTTAAAGAATTAGGGTCTTCCCTTGTTAGGAAGGGTGAACGGGGAACCGATTCCAAGAGGGAAAGCTGGAAACTGGGGTTGGTGCTAAAGTGTAAATTTACAATAAAATCTTTGTTAAATTTTGCAAGTTTATTTTGACTTTTTTGCCTGGTTCAACATTTGGATGTCAGTCTGCTAAACACCAGTGCATGGGAAATGCAGTTTGTTGTATTTCCAGTTAGTCTGCAGGGACCTGGATACTATTTACAGCAAACATCATGCCCCTGTACTGCATTAACACCCTCCCTCTCTCTCTCAGCCAGTGGGCGTTAATGCCAATCTTTGCCATCTGCTACCAGGTGCATTCAGTAATGGGTGGGTGATCCACTCGGTAGGATTACTACCTCAAAAGTGAATTTCAGGAACATCCTTGGTTCAAACCTGGGAAGAATCCTGATAATTGGGCAAGGCTTTGCCAGTGGGAAGAGAGAAGCTGAAGGACACTCCTTGCAGCCGATCACACCCCACCTCAATGTACAATGTTATACAATGATATTTTCACACAAGTAATAGTTACACAATGTATCACCATGTATGGATAAACTGCTATATTTACAAATAAGGAAACTGAGTAATATACAGTGAAGTTCTACATTAATGCCATTATATAGTGCTCATTCTTAATCTCCACCTCAGAGCAACACTCTGCCATGATAATGTTTTCATACAATAATGCACTTGTACAATAACACTAGTATAGCTTATTCAGTGCAGTTTGACCAGTGACACTTACACAGCCATGTATTTGTACTCTCTCACTGTCCTACACAATACAGACAACGGAGTGTGCCTTTGTCAGTGAAGTTCTATAGTGCCAGACTGCAAGACAGATATAATTTGTCTTGCTGCATGCAGGATATTGTGCTGAAAAGCTGACACTGCATTTTCTTCACAGAAAAGATTGATTAAATTTAGCAAACTCTGCCAAATTAATCATCTGTCTCACTGGTGAGAGTATTGCAGTAAGACACTAACACCACTGCAGTATTCAACTCCTTCCCACGATGCTGCCCCTTTTGGGTTTCATGAGGTGAGCTTAGAATGGCTCAATTATCTTAAACAACTGGTCAAAGTAACAATCCAGTCGGAACTCTGATTTGTGTGGTGAGCTGTCCTTTCAGAACGGGGGCAAATGGCAGCAAAGAACAAGGAATAAGGAACTGCTGGCTCAGCTCAGTGATGCTGTGTAGTGACCCATTTCTACTCCAAGGCAGAATTTCCCCTGTCCTGCTGCAGAGCTGAATCCGTCTGCTCCGTCATTCTTGTTACCAGGGCTGGAGACAATTTTAAAAAGGAAACGAACAAAATGACTTTCTCTAGAGTATGAGGCTGGACAATGGCTTGGAAATGGTAGCAAAACAAATTTCTCTTTAATCGTGCACATTCTGACCAAAGTGAAAATCTACCAATTTCGGAGCCGTTTTATACATCCCGAGTCCACCAGTGGTTGTCCCATCACCATTGTAAGATTTGCAAATAAGCGACCAGTTAACGCCATTGGCAGTTTTGGTGTTGAATTTGTGCAGTAGAGACTCTAAGCCAGTGTGTTGCTAGAAATGTACTTGAGTTTTTGATCTGCTCATGTCTTACACACAAATCACTGGGTCTGGCCTCTATTATTCCATTTCCACAGTCACTTGAAATGCCTGCCAGGATCACTGATGGGATTTTCTTTTGTGTTGTGACTTTATTTTTGGAACTTAAATTATTGATTGACTTTTTATTTGTTTTTTGCTTCCTTTTTATCCTCCCGGTCTGTGTCTGCTTGGCGCTGGACATCTCCATAGGAGAGTTTTCAGGTGTGTATCTCTCCTCTGATTGGTGTGTTTGTGTTGGTGCTGTACACATTGTCATTGCTCCCCCTCTCTTCCCCCCACCCACGACTGCTGTGTCCCCTCACTTCCACCTTTTGGCCAGTGCTTCCCATCTGGTTCGCTCAGCCTGCCCCTTAGCTGCACTACGGAGTGGAACACCTCCATTCCATTCCACCCCACCTCTGCATCCTGCAGCGATGAAACTTGCTCAGCTAAAGTTGCTCACTCGTGCACAACGTCTCCAGGGCTCTCCTCCATCAGACAGCTGTTTTCTGATTTAAATCCGCAGTTCGATTTGTTGGGTGGGGGTACGAAAGCGGTTGCAGTCTCTCACCTCCTTATGTCCTAGTAGTCAGGGGCGTTGGACTCCAATGCTACAGGCTCCAAGTTACACTCCCCACCCACTAAATCACCACTCCACCATGGCTACTCAACTCTTGCTACTGAGTAGCACCTAGCGTCAATCTAAGGCTCAAAGGGAGGAAGCCCAGAAACCTGCACCACTCCATTCACTGGGCCGTTCATATTGCAGCATTGATGTTGGCCATTGCATAGAGTTCAATCAGATCTGCTGAATGTGTTTAAAAATAAACATCTGGTAGTTTAGGTGAAGGGGCAGAGGGCTATAAAATATTGGAGATCTCAATGCCTGTCTACTATAAAGACAAATGGCAACATTTGAAAGTTCTCATTGCAAGGAGTGCCCTTTTGACTCTTAACTGAGGCAGCGCTCGATACCTCCCTCCATGTCACCCTTCATGTTGATGATTCTGCACCCCCCCCCCCCCACCTCCCAACATTACCTTTTGATATACGTGCTGTGTCTTGCTCTGAATGCTTCGATCAAAAATAGCTCGAGTTTCTGAAAAACAAAATACTACAGACGCTGGACCCTTGAAATAAAAGTTGGGCACTTCTATAAATTCCCACTTCCCTGGCAGCATTTGTGGAGAGGGAACTGGTTCATGTTTCAGGCCTCTCAGCTAATGAAGGATCATTATCCTGAGACATTAACTTGGTTTCTATCTCCACAGTTAACTGCCCAGCACTTCCAGCATTTTCTGCTTCTGTTTTAAGTTTTCCTCATTTTGAGTGAGATGCAATTACACATACGCTTATTGAAATGGAGGAGGGTTGGTGAGTGAGTGCTGAACTTGGGTTGGTGTCCTTGCATGAGATACTTGGTCTTGCAGAACTGTCCCACCCCTAATCCTCACCCTCAATATTCAGGGAAAAAAAATGATTTCTCATTTTTGACTTAATCTTGAAAAGGTAGAATACACATCCTTGGGGCTTGGGGACTATACCGGCACAGTCATTCTGCAATGACTCCAGAGGGTGCTGGAAAACCAGGAGGCTTTCATCTTTCAAAGAGTCCTGATGCTTTTAGCAATCCAGATGGGCCTCTGCGCATTTCTGACCCGAGAAAACAGCATCAAGATGATGTTCCCTTAAATTTGTCTCTGAGATTGTCACCTACCACCATTGGCTGGAGCTGCCCCTGACTTCACTGAGCGGGTGATGTAACCATCTTCCTGCTGCCAAACCTTGGCAAAGTTACAGTAGGGGGAACACCTTGGAGTAAATCCAAGTTACACACGCTGAACATTCCTGGGACTGTCTGTTTCTGGCACTCCCTCTCAGTCGTGCACCTCGGATTATGTCCCAAGTGTGAAATGAGTCTGCACTGTGGGCAAAGAGCAGACTCCCTGGCACGACTTCCACAGCGCTCAGCTTCCTTTCTCCCTGTGACAGTTGGGTGCAGAGTTGGCCTGCCAGAAACATGTGTGTCTGCTTCACCCAAGAACAATCTGGCCCAGCCCCCCCCCCCCACCCCCTCCAGGCCCTTGTGACCCTCTGTGCGTGGGGCAGTCAGTAATCCTGGAAGGGTAGTGTGCATTCACCTCACGAGATGTATCACAGTGCAGAGAGCAGTGGAAAGTTTATCAGCAGTCAGATCAATGTGAAGGCTGACAAACTGTGAACTGGTGCATAATGGCTTTTCTCTCTCTTTTCTGCTCGCTTACTCCCGCCCATATTGGATTGCCCTCTTAGTTCGTGATGATTTCTTCGGTAAGGTTCCTGCCACCATTTCTCCTTCTTCCTTCATACATCTTCATTCACTTTTTTGGAGTTTTTTTTTCCCTTTTTGCTTTTGTAGTGTAGTGAAAGGCTGGGGAATGGTGGCTGCTTGCATTTTGATCTTTCCAGTTTGGTTGTGTCTTTGCGTTCCTAGTTTGTGATGTATCACTGCTGTTGGCTGACATTTCTGTTCACATGTTACTTTGATTCCCCAAATTCTCACTTAATTTTCAGGCAGACTAAGAACCATCCACCACAGAGTGTTCTTTCCCTGAATGTTTCAAAAGTGTGTGTCTTTAAAGGAGGTCGTTGAATTGATAATATGTGCTTTAATTTGATTGAAATCTAATGTGTGTTACTCCAGAGCAGTTAGTTTGAATTGGTTTTTGACGAAGAGTGATCATTGAAAGAAGTTACGCTGGTTATTGTTAAATTGAATTGTAATTATTACTTAAGTTTGTTCTGATTGTAAATGCTCTGAATCCAGTAAATCACTGGTTTAACAATCTGTAACACTGCCTCTGACTGCTCAGTCAGTTCTCCTAAGAATAACTTTCATTTCAAGCTGAGAGATTTAATTTTTTTAAAAAGGATTAGGAAAGTTTTTCTCATTTTCGCGCATGCACCTGAATGTTATACCTAGTGCATCTTCAGTTTCTAAGTCAAGTATTGTATAGAATCTAATACTTAACCTGTTGCCTTGCCAACAACTAGTGCTCACTTTGCCTGCATATATCAAATGTTAATGAATGAGATTAAAGCTGGGAAACACTTCTTTAATGAAACTGTCTGGCTTAGGTTGTCGCTACAGTAAGCAAATGATGGAATTAATTCTTCAGGTGGCTTGATGTTGAAAATTACGTTGGATACACACATTGATTTTAAAAAAGAGTGGCGATGTGGCTTAAGAGGACTTTTCTGAATTGGAGACAGTTAAAGGTTGTTAAGTTTTGATATTTGAATGTGAGACTTTTTCAGGTCATCCACAATGAAGTGTGCTGTACCTCAGTGTGAAACCACGAACATTGAGTGAAAAATGCAGTTGTCGTAAGGATTACTCATGAACTAATTATCTTGAACAAGTATTTAACTTTTTGGCATGAATTGACCCTTCAACACCAGCCCATATAACGTGCAGACCAGCATATGATTGTGTATGGGCAGGGAGCACTGCGACTCTGTTGTAGAACTACTGTGGCTGTGTGTGAAACTCGGCAGTATTGCTAAATAAAAAAACCGAAAGAACTGTGGATGCTGGAAATCAGAAGCAAAAACCGAAATGGCTGGAAAAGCTCAGCAGGTCTGTGAAGAAAAGGCAGAGTTAACTCTTCCTCCGAACAGTAACCGCTGTGATGCTGTTTTGTGGTGCAATGAGAGCAGTCTTTGCTTTACCTGAGCAAAAGACATTTTACTCTTCAAGAAGTTGGGTTTAGAAATAATTTACTTTTTCTTCATTCATGGGATGAGGGTGTTGCTGACTAGGCCAGCATTTATTACCCATCCCTAATTGCCCAGAGGGCAGTTAAGAATCAACCACATTGCTGTGGGTCTAGTATCATATGGTGGCAGTTTCCTTCCCTAATGGACATTAGTGAGCCAGATGGGTTTTTCCAACAATTGAGCGTTAGACTCTTAATTCCATTTTCTGGAATTCCATGACTGGATTAGAGCCTGGGTCCTCGGAACATTGTTTGGGTCTCTAGATTAAAAGTTCAGTGATAATACCACTAGGTGATTGTCTCCCCCTATGTAAGCAAGAAGCATTTTTATTTGATTAATTATTGTCACGTGTACTTAAGTACAGTGAAAAGTTTTGTTTTGCGTGCAGTGCAGGCAGGTCATACCATTCAAAGTGCATTCAGGTAATAGAACGGAGCAAGGAATACAAAGATAAGACCATAAGGCATAGCAGTGGAAGTAAGGCCATTCGGCCCATAAAGTCCACTCCGCCATTTAATCATGGCTGATGGGCATTTCAACTCCACTTACCAGCATTCTCCCCCCTAGCCCTTAATTCCTTGTGACATCAAGAATTTATCAATCTCTGCCTTGAAGCCATTTAGCCGTCCCAGCCTCCACTGCACTCTGCGGCAATGAATTCCACAGGCCCACCACTCTCTGGCTGAAGAAATGTCTCCGCATTTCTGTTCTGAATTTACCCCCTCTAATTCTAAGGCTGTGTCCACGGGTCCTAGTCTCCTCGCCTAACGGAAACAATTTCTTAGCGTCCACCCTTTCCAAGCCATGTGTTATCTTGTAAGTTTCTATTAGATCTCCCCTTAATCTTCTAAACTCCAATGAATACAGTCCCAGGATCCTCGGCCGTTCCTCTTATGTTAGACCTGCCATTCCAGGGATCATCCATGTGAATCTCTGCTGGACACGCTCCAGTGCCAGTATGTTCCTCCTGAGGTGTGGGGCCCAAAGCTGGACACAGTGTGGGTGGCACGGTGGCACAGTGGTTAGCACTGCTGCCTCACAGCACCAGAGACCCGGGTTCAATTCCCGCCTCAGGCGACTGACTCTGTGGAGTTTGCACGTTCTCCCAGTGTCTGTGTGGGTTTCCTCCGGGTGCTCCGGTTTCCTCCCCCAGTCCAAAGATGTGCAGGTCAGGTGAATTGGCCATGCTAAATTGCCCATCGTGTTAGGTAAGAGGTAAATGTAGGGGTATGGGTGGGTTGCGCTTCGGGTCGGTGTGGACTTGTTGGGCCGAAGGGCCTGTTTCCACACTGTAATGTAATCTAATCTACTCCAAATGGGGCCTAATCAGAGCTTTATAAAGGCTCAGTAGCACATTGCTGCTTTTATATTCCAACCCTCTTGAGATAAATGATAACATTGCATTCGCTTTCTTAATCACGGATTCAACCTGCATGTTTACCTTTAGAGAATCCTCGACTAGCACTCCCAGATCCCTTTTTACTTTGGCTTTTTGAATTTTCTCACCATTTAGAAAGTTGTCCATGCTTGTATTCTTTATTCCAAAGTGCAAGACCTTACATTTGCTCACGTTGAATTTCATCAACCATTTCCTGGACCACTCTCCCAAACTGTCTGATCCTTCTGCAGCCTCCCCACTTCCTCAGTACTATCTGCCTGTCCACCTAACTTCGTATCATCGGCAAACTTCGCTAGAATGCCCCCAGTCCCTTCATCCAGATCATTAATATAACGTGAACAGCTGCGGCCCCAACACTGAACCCTGCGGGACACCGCTTGTCACTAGCTGCCATTCCAAAAAATGAACCTTTTATCCCAACTCTCTGCCTTCTGTCAGACAGCCAATCCTCAATCCATGCCAGTGGCTCACCTCGAACACCAAGATACAGCTGCAGAAAAGGTGCACGGAGAGTGAGATCAACCGTAAATTTGAAATTCGAGAGATCTATTCAGCACTCTTACAACAGCGGGGAAGAAGCTGCTCTCAAATCTGTTGGTGCATGTGTTTAAGCTTTTGTACCATCTGCCCAACAGAAGCAGTTGGAAGAGATTATATTGGGGTGGGTTGCACTTTCTGTGGAGTTGAGAACCAGCAATTAATTTTGTATGTTCAGAATCGGATTTACAAAAAGATATTGAGCCCCCGTCCAAGGTCACAAAGTGGCCTTACACATCTGAAAGGTTCTGACTTAGGTCCTGGTTCTGAGTTCGTTGATTTTTATTAGAAAGAAGGTGAGGCAGCCCCTGATTGGGTTTCAATGTGGAAATGACGCACGCATTGAATTTAACTTAGATGTATAAACCTGCAAGAAAGATGATGCAGTGGTAGTGTCTGTCCCTCCTGAGTTAGAAGATCTGAGTTCAAATCCCACCTGCTCCAGAGACAGGTAATAACTTGCCTGAACAATTTGATGAGGAGATAATTATCATTTTTAGGGACATTTAAGCGACTCTTGGATAAGCACATGGAGGGTAGTTCAATTAAGGCTATTTAGTTTAGTCTGATCTTAGAATAGGATAAAAGGCTGGCATGACATTGAGGGTCGAAGGACCTCTACTGTGCTATACTGTTCTATATTCTAAGACACAGCAAGGGAAAGTCGAACCGGGGCACTGATATTAAAAACCTTGTGGTATGCTTTTGAATGTTTTCCAGTATTTTAGACTGCAGTTAGCTGTTAATTCTCATCCTGGAACACCTTCTCCCATGCATAAATCCCCCCCACCCCCCACCCCAGCATACATACATACACACGCACACATATGACCTTGTTATAACGCGGTCAGCTATTACAAACAAAGTATGGCTATTTAATCTCTTAGACTGATCATCGTCTTTCGTCTGTCCAACTGCTCTTCTCTCTCTCTTTGGGCTCAATCCCCACTTATTGTTTATTCCTTGTCTCCCTCCCACTCCCATACCCTCTTCATAAAAAACAACTTTTTCATAGCTATTAACAACTCTGAAGAAGGGTCACTCAATCAAAAATGTTAACCCTGACTTCTCTCCATAGATGGTGCCAGACCTGCTGAGATTTTTCAGCAATTTCTGTTTTACTCTCATGCTCATGTATGTTGTAAACACTATATTTTAAAGATTGATGTAATTTTTTTGACCGACAGAGGAAATGTTATGACAACGACCCTTCTAATTTACAGTTCCAGTCAACTTCAGTTTTACTCATCAAATTGATAAGTTAAAAACTAAAAGAACTGTGGACGCTGTAAATCAGAAAGAAAAGCAGAAGTTGCTGGAAAAGCTCAGCAGGTCTGGCAGCATCTGTGAAGAGAAGTCAGAGTTGATGGTTCAGGTCTGGTGACCCTTCCTTCGCACAAATAATACTGATAAGTTATGTTGTTAGTTATAAGAACACTTCCCGCAGTATATCTGATTAAAGCATTTATGTTCTCACTTGGACACAATTGCCAAATCCCGTAAGAGCATAATAAGTAGGAACAGACCATTCGGCCCCTTGAGCCCGTTCCACCATTCAATAGAACCATGGCTGGTCCGACGTTGCTCACATTCACTTTCTGTCCCTTCCCCGTACACACGATTCCCTCCTGACCAAGAATCTATCTATCTCAGCCTTGAATATACCCAAAGACTGTACACCCACAGCTCTCCATGGAAAGGAGTTCCGAAGACAGACAATGTTCTGAGAGAAGAAATTCCTCCACATTTCAGTCTTAAATTGGTGCCCCTTTATTCTGAGACTCTGCCCTCTGGTCCTAGTCTCCCCCATGAGGGGAAACATCCTCTCAGCATTTACCCTGTCAACAATCCCATATGTTTGAACGAGATCACGTCTTAATCACATTCTTCTGGATTTACTTGTAGGTCAGATTAGGTTAATGATTTACTTCCCTGAAAAATTCTGTTGAAACAGTTGGGCTTTTATAACAATCAATAGTAATGTCATTCTCAACATTTTTGAGACTAGCCTTCAATTCCAGGTTTTAATTGAATTTAAATTCCACCAGCTGCCATGATGGGCTTGGAACACACCCCGAGTATATTAACATTGCTGTCTTGATTCTGAAGCAATGATCACAGTGTCACCATTTCCCACCAAATAATCCTCTCAACAAATCCAAGATGGAAGACAGGAAGAATTGCTGGCTGTTACAGCTGCTCCCTTTTTGAGGTGATTTCCTCGAATTCCAGGAGTAGCAATTAGTGTATTATATGCTGTTGCATTGTTTTGGAATTTTGAAGGAAAAAAAAAGTCAAAACAACAGCACTTTTAAAAGGGAGAAGAACAGACGAAGGAAACACATGGTGAGGTCAGTGCAGGAGAGAGAGAAAGAAACCCACACTGCTAACTGACAGAGTTAGCTGTAACTGCCTTTGTTGTTGAATTCCTGTATCGCTGGACATCGGAGTGCATCTGGGAACATTAAAAAAACAGTGAAATTCACAACTGACCTGAGACTAACCTGTTGGGGGAAGTCGTAGCACAGAGACAGATAAGTGGATGTTTTAAGAATGGCCTTAAAATAAGTCTGCAGTAGTGAGTAGAGTGGATTCTTTCTTGATTCTATGTTTTATAGAGCTATGTCTCTTGATTAAACTTAAAATGTAAGCCATAAGTATTAATTTAACCTGGAGCAGTGTTCTGTAGAGGAATAAGTCAGTGCTATTTTCTGGGTGTGTAGATTGAAAGAAACAAAAATGGCCCTTAGTAGAGTGATATGCTCTTGTCGGATGTGGGGGTTTAGGGAGAGTTTACGGGTTACAGGCGATTATATCTGCAATAAATGCTGTTGGTTGCGAATCTTCTCAGATCGAATGGATCGGTTGGAGAGGCAATGGGGGATTTACAAGAGCAAGGGGATGTGATGGATGGCAGTTATAGGAAGGGGGTAAATTCTCCGTTGCAGTCACACAGATGGGTTAACGCCATTAAAGAAAAGAGAGGTAGGCAGGTAGCATAGGAGTTTTCTGTGGCGATCCCCATTTCAAACAGGTATGCTGTTTTGGAAAATGTAGGGGGTGATGGATTCTCAGGGGAATGTAGCACGAACAGCCAAGTTTCTGGTATTGCGACAGGCTCCAATGTAATGAGAGGTACGTCTGGTTCCAAATGATTGATTGTCTTAGGGGACTCTCTAGTCCGAGGTACAGACAGACATGTCTGTGGCCAGCAGTGAAAAATCAGAATGGTGTGCTGCTTCCCTGGTGCCAGGATTGAGGATGTCTCAGAGAGGGTACACAATGTTCTCAGGGGGAGAGGGACCAGCAAGAGGTCATTGTGCACATTGGAACCAATGACATAGGAAGGGAAAAGGTTGAGATTCTGAAGGGAGATTACAGCGAGTTAGGCAGGAATTTAAAAAGGTCCTCAAGAGTAGTAATATCTGGATTACTCCCAGTGCTATGAGCTTGTGAGGGCAGGAATAGGAGGATAGAGCCAATGAATGCATGGCTGAGGAGCTGGTGTATGGGAGAAGGATTTACATTTTTGGATCATTGGAAGCTGTATTGGGGTAGAAATGACCTGTACAAGAAGGACGGATTGCACCTAAATTGGAAGGGAACTAATATACTGGCAGGGAGATTGGCTAGAGCTGCTTGGGAAGATTTAAACTAATAAAGTGGGGGTGTGTAGGACCCAGGGAGATAGTGAGGAAAGAGATCAATCTGAGACTGGTACAGTTGAGAATAGAAGCGAGTCAAACAGGGCAGGCAGGGACAAGGTAGGACTAATAAATTAAACTGCATTTATTTCAATGCAAGAGGCAGATGAACTCAGGTCATGGTTAAGAATATGGGACTGGGATATCATAGCAATTACAGAAACATGGCTCAGGGATGGACAGGACTGGCAGCTTAATGTTCCAGGATAGAAAGGGAGGCAAGAGAGAAGGGGGAGTAGCATTTTTGATAAGCATTACAACTGTGCTGAGGGAGGATATGCCTGGAAATACATCTAGGGAAGTTATTTGGTTGGAATTGAGAAATAAGAAAGTGATGATAACCTTATTGGACTGTATTATAGATTCCCTAATAGTCAGCAGGAAATTTAGAAACAAACTTGTAAGGAGATGTCAGTTATGTAGAGGATTTTAACTTTCCAAACGTAGACTAGGACTAACAAAGTATTAAGGGTATAGATGAAGAGGATTTTGTTAAGTGTGTACAAGAAAGTTTTCTGATTCAGTATGTGGATGTACCTACTAGAGGAGGTGCAAGACTTAACCTACTCTTGGGAAATAAGGCAAGATTGTCGGCACAACTGCCGGATCACCCTGGGACTTGGTGAAATTTGAAATCCGTAAATTCTGGAACAAAGAGCTGGTCTATTGGCGACCACCTTCAGTTGTCATAAAGACCCATCTAGTTCATGAATGTCCTTGAGAGAAGGAAATCTGACCTTACCTGGACTGGGGTCTCCAGACCTACCGCAATGTGAATGACTCCTAACAGTCCTTTGGACAACAAAGGATGGGCAATAAACGTTGGCTTAGCTGGCGCCACCCGCCTCCCAGGAAGATGTTAATCTATTCATGTTAAATGCACCGATGCTTTTGTTAAAAAGAATTCTGCAGGAAGTGTCATTGTATCCAAGGACAGCCCAAGGGGGGGGGTTTGACCTCTTTGACGGACTATGATGTTGGCACTCCCCAGCATTCAATACAGAAAAGAGTGAGAAGCCTATAATAAAGTCTTACCTTTATTTATTTTGTGAACTTGTAGCCTGTTAAAGCTTGGCACCTCTGCCTTGAAGGGGTACTTCTTCTGAAAGGTCAGACTGCTGTGATACGTTTCACTTTGCAAGATGATGGGACTGAGAGCAGTCACAGGTGCACATGACCCCATTGCTGCTAGCGTGACCTGCTCTCTGTACAATCATCCTTCATCAGTGAGGGGTGGCCCGGAAACAGGGGCATTGCTGCACTCAGCACAGATGCAGCGTGCTCTTCAGAACAGAAGCCCACTCCAGCAGGCCCAAAAGTTACTGAAACAACAGGAAGGAGTGATTACTGGAGCGGTGTTGAAGACAGAAAGGCAGAGGCTTTTAAAGAAAGGGTGGTCAGATAGGTGCAAGTTTTGTGGGCTACTCTTGAACAAGCAATAGTCTGAGTCCCTGGTAAAGCAGCCTCTGTGCTAAAGAGTGTTCCCAGTTTAGAGTTGCTGTGGCACGTCTTTGAGCTAGAAGTAAATGTGGATAGTACAGTTGTGGACTCACTTCAACACCCAGCTGCTGCTCCCTGTTCAATTGCCATTGCCTAATGCTTCATATGCAGGGAAATTCCTCAGCTTGATCAATGGCAGTACCAGAGAATTACTAGTGTTGCCTACATTAAGTCATGATTGTGTTAAAAATTTTAAATGATCTGTTAATTTGAATTATGCTTCAGGAATTAAACAACATTTTGGGTTAGGGTGGGGGGAGAAGTATGCTGAGTTCAAGAGGGTGTGTGGCTGGTAGAATGGGTAGGTGGGTGTAACCTCTAGACAGAGGGCACTCTCAGAAAGAGATCCAGTTGCCAATCGTCTTGCCAGATGCCAGCTCACGCTGATCTAGTCGTTGAGCTTCTCGCATGGACTTAGGTGCTCCCCCCGCAAGAAAAAGGTAAACTGCCAGCAGGGATGATATGACACCTGGTGTGACCATTAGTTGGTTATTTAAAAGCTCCAAGAATGAGCAGGCAGCTGGACATCACCCAAGAAATGTCAGACAGCTTGGGGATGGACAAACCGGAAACAGAAAGGTCACCCATCTGCTGGGTCTTATGTGCTGCTCTCCCTCCAAAACCGTTGGCATGGCAATGTTAAGTGGGATGTGGAGAAACTGGGCAGAACGTTGTTGAGCTTTTGTTTGTCCTGAGAGTTGCTATCAGCAGTGTTATAATGACTATGTAATCGCTGCAACAATATGCTATAATACTGCAATGAAAATAACATTCTGCGGATGCAGGAAATCTGCAAGAAAAGCAGAAACAAACTCCACATCTGTGGAGAAAGAAATGAGAGTTAACATTTTTGAGTCTGGTATGAGCCTTAAGAACTGAAAGAGACTGGAAAATGATTTATATGCTGGTGACGAGGGATTGGGGGTGGGTGCGGTGGTGAGGGAATGAGTAGGACAGAATTGGCTAAATCGGGGTTCGAATCCACCAAAGCCCTACACGCTCAACTTTATCGGTTCTGCAAAAGAACCATTTTGGACTCGAAACGTTAATTCTGCTTCTCCCTCTCCAGGGATGCTGTCAGACCTGCCGAATCTCCCCAGCACTCTGTCTTTGTATCAGCTGTACTAGCTCAGAAAATTATCACTTTTGATTCAATCACAGTGGAGCAGGAGGATGTGAAGAGTGTAGGATGGAAAATTTTGCATTCAGAAAGACCAAGCAAAGTCTGTAGAAACGTTGACCATAGTAATTGTTCTAAACTGAAGAAGGACAGAAACAAAAGTACCAGGAGGTATATGAAGTTGGAGGTTTATGAGATTTGAGCTTTTTGGAGAATTAATAATTCTTGAGCTCAAAATGTGTTTTTTTGGAGGCAAAAGAAGAAAGTAAACTTCGAGGCAACTTTAGCAGTGAAGGAATTCCTGAGGCTACATCAGGAATATTCGTGGTTTTCATTAGACGAACAGGATGAAACTGGTACTATTAAGAATTGAAACAAACCAGATTTTCATGGTTCTCACTAAAGGAAATGTTTTGCCCATGGGGAGAGCAAATAAAAGCATGGACTGATTTTAGAATAATAGTCTGTTTCAGTGCCTCAGCTTCACTTAGACTCTGAGTCACAGAGCTGTACAGCACAGAAATAGCCGCTTTGGGTCAGATCAAATATCCTAAATTAATCTAATCCCATTTGCCATTACTTGGACCATATCCCTCTCAACCCTTCCTATTCAGATACCCATCCAGATGCCTTTTAAATGTTGTAATTGTACTATCCTCCACCATTTCCTCTGGCAACTTATTCCATACATGTACCACCCTCTAAGTGAAAATGTTGCCCCTCAGATCCCTTTTTAAATCATTCCCCTCTCGCCTTAAATCTATGCACTCTAGTTTTGGACACTCCTACCCCAGGGAAAATACCATGTCAATTTATCCTATCCATGCTCACCGTCATTCTGTCAACCTCCTATAAGGTCACCCCTCGGCCTCTGATGTTCCAGGGAAAACAGTCCCAACCTATTCGGCCTCTCCCTACAGCTCAAACTCTCCAACCCTGGCAAACATCCTTGTAAATCTTTTCTGAGCCCATTCAAATTTCACATCATCCAATAGCAGAGAAACCAAAATTGAATGCAGTATTCCAAAAGAGGCCTAACCAATGTCCTGTACAGCCGCAACATGACCTCCCAACGCCTGTACTCAATACTCTGACCAATAATTGAAAGCATACCAAACGCCTCCATGCAGAAGTGCTGGAGACTTGCAAAATGTCTAAGAATTACAGTTATTGATGATTCTGAGGTAGTATCCAAATCATATGAACATTGTTTTCTGACCTTTTGGTGCAACTTGTTGCACGTTTTGTTGATAAACCACAACCGTTCTCACCTTTCTGGAAAATTGATTTTCTTTTGGTTCAAGCACATGTCTCTGTTGAAAATGTAAGTTTTGTGTAACAAAGCCACCTATTTGAATGTTTTTAGTCTCCAAGTAACTTGCTTTAGTTGTTTTATTCAGTAAATGTTAATCAGTATGAGGTTGCTCCCATAACGTCAGCTGTAGTTCAGTGGGTTGCACTCTCATTTCTGAGCCATGAGGTACTAGGTTCAAGTTCCCTACATGTTGAAAGTGTCATCCTTACGATGAGATGTTAAACCAAGTCCCCAGCTACTTGTTCAGGTGGGGTTGAAACATCCCTGACACAGTCTGAAAAAGGGTAAGGGCGTATCCTGGCCAGTATCTATCCCTCAAACACTGTAAAAGGATCTCGTTAGAATCAAACTGTTACCCCTATTCTTGATGAAAAAGCAATGTTGGCAGAATGCAGGTGTTTGTCTCTGATTCTGAAGGTCAGAAATGTAGTTTTTGAATTGGTTTTTGTTGGGGTTGAGGTCTATGTTTGGGTTATAAAATCAGAGGTCACATGGCTGCAGGTTGTAATCCAAAAGATTTATTTGAAATCACCTGGTATCGTGTCTCTTCAGACTTCCTCCACCGCGGCTCAACACCAGCATCTTCACATGATGGGTTATGAAGGGCCCTCTCAAATGGGAGCCCTCTGCAAAGTGCACAGGTTCGGTCGACTTCAGCTGTACCAGTTTCCACTGTGTCCCCTTACATTGGAATATTGAACAGCTCTCACTAACAGCAGTAAAGTTTGAGGGTGGTTCTATCGAGGTGTGAATCGAATCCGAGATCTCCTTATCTGATTTTCCTTTGATTTTCTGTTATAGCACCTCGCTTTGGGCAATGAAAAAGGGTGGTGGGGGGGAGGGGGAAACCAAAGTCAAGCACCACAGAACCTCAGGAACCCATCTGCCTCTGGTCTTTTATACATTGTCCTCTGACTTTTCCCCAAAGCTTTCAGCAACTAGGATCCTATCCTGAAGTTTCGTTATCACATTTCTGTCCCAGAAACCTCATAACCTATTTTCCCAACCAGACTTCTGTTCGGTTTCTGATTTCCAAGTTTGCCCTGCCCATTTCTGATCCACCTTCTGTGCCTTGATTTGTAGCATTTTTGTATCAAAGGCTGTGTAAAGATGGGGGTTCTCACTGTTGCTGAGTTAAGCCTTTGTCCCTTCGTGTATGAGGGAAAGTATGAGGAGCATCGAGAGTGTAGTGCTGGAAAAGCATAGCAGGGCTTTTGCCCAAAATGTCGATTCTCCTGCTCCTCTGATGCTGCCTGCTGTGCTTTTCCAGAACCATACTCTCGACTCTAATCTCCAGCATCTGCAGTCCTCACCTTCTCTATAGTATGAGGAGCCACCACTTGGCTGTATCCTGGAAGACCTTGGAATCACATTGCACTGTGAGCCTCCTGTCATTACTGGGGAAGGAAAGGCAACAAAGGAAAAAACGAAAATGCTAACTAGGGGGTCAGCTCTGAGCCAGTATTTCCTGGGTCTGAGATTGGCTGCTTGAATCTTTAAACACTGCAGGTGGAGGGAGAGTTGCCTTTTGAAAAATGAAAATGGAGGCATTTTATTTCCTCACTGTTCTTTATACGGCAAAATCTAAACCCAGTTGAATTATCTGTGAAATGTCACAATTGAGCAGCTCATTAAATGACTGACAGAATCCCATGAAATAATACATTACAAAGAAGCTGCTGGAATCACTGGCTTGCATGTGCTTTCTACAAATTCACCTGTGGTTGGAGGTCTGTATGTTCCAGTCATGCTTTTATACCACAGCTCTCAAGTGTGAATGAATGTTTGACTTTGAATATGATGATGAATTTCACATTATCATAACTTCCAGCTGCAATGTTTGATTCAATAGTGACTAGCTAGAGAAGGTGTTGAATGGAATATCCATTTCTGTTTTTACTTATTTGTGTGTATGTGTGCGTGTAGGTATCAGTGTCTGTATATGTGTAGGTTGTGTGCTTTAATATTAAGAACCTTAATACAGATACTGAATGAAAACAATTTATGCCTCTTCCAGGAATGGGAAAGGAAGTTGAGAATCTTATTATGGAGAACACTCACCTTCTGGAAACGAAGTAAGGAAAACATTTTACATTTACAATATGAACTCACCAAAACCTAGACAGATTCTCACAAAGTGCCAAGTGCTGTCACACTCCTTTGTGTAGTGTAACTACGGATGCCTGTGTACATCCTTGTTATATTCTCACTGAGCACTGATTTGTTGGAGCATCATTCTGGTGATGTGGGCAATGATATCAATACATATCCTCATGCTATGCAACCAATGTATACGGTCTTAGGTTTTTTCCAGTCAGCTTGTTCACTGATGTTATTACACACTTCTGGAGCGGATTGGACTTGAACCCAGGCTCCCTGGCTCAGAGGCAGGGATGCTACCAAAGTGTTTGTTTTATATATCCTTGTGATGGTCTACCTCAGGTTTTTCAGTTTGCGTTCTGAGTAACTTTCTGACATTCACCTACTAAGCTGCCATTAATAATTTTAAAAATCACACAACAGGTTATAGTCCAACAGGTTTAATTGGAAGCACTCGCTTTCGGAGCACCGCTCCTTCATCAGATGGTTGTCACCTGAAGAAGGAGCAGCGCTCCGAAAGCTAGTGCTTCCAATTAAATCTGTTGGACTATAACCTGGTGTTGTGATTTTTAACTTTGTACACTCCAGTCCAACACCGCATCTCCAAATCATGGTCTCCCTTCTCCCTGTGATCTGGCATGTGTGTTTGCCTGTCTAGTATTGCAAGAGCCCAAGGATGCTGTGGAGAATCTTAATTATGACATTTTGACTGCTTGGCTATATCACCTAACCTGAATTGTTCTGAATTGAATTTTTAAATATAGTAGAATGGGCCCTTCATTAGACAAGCTAAACAGCCAAATAAATATGTTGAGCTGTAAGTACAATCACAGTGTAGACGATCAATATCTGCAAATGTTACCAACCCTCCCTTCGATGTAGAAAGAAGAAATTGTTGTGTTTCCCTTAGTAACCTGTGTTATAAATCAGGGTGCATTGCTACATTCAGCTTCCAGGAATATCCATATCATCCAATGACTGTGAAAGGAAGTTGAGAGAGTAAGGGAACATTTCTGAATGCTCGATAGCTTCATTAATTTAAAGCATACATATTTCATTTGCACCAATGTGAAAAAGGTTGACTCCTCATTTCTATTCAAATTGGGTGACCTCTGATATTTAAACAGTGATACCTAGTTCTGCATTGACTTGTAAGATCCACCCCATCCCTGCAGTTATGGGCCAGACTAGACCCCCATCAAAATATTGTGCGAAGGTAGCCTAGACCCTAACTTTTCCTTATTTTAAAGGCAAATGTAAAGAGCCTGTCCCAGATGCAATGTCTCTGGTCAAACTACTCGCCATTAAGCAAAAACACAATTTATTTAAACACTGTAGTTAAAAATACTACCAAAGAAAGAGGGATCTAGAATAACTTTATTGGAAAACTTAATGGAATAATAGATACAATAACTACTACTAAATTAACTTTTCCAATAGATGAACATCCCAAAAACACGCCCCTTGCCAAAAAGGCGAATTCAGACACAGATTCTCACATATAGTTCTCCAATCCAGGAGGAAATAAAATATCAACAGAAGATTCCAAGAGAGTTGCCTAGTGTGGTGATGAAACGTCTGAAAATGAACCTTACAGCTCAGCGAGCAAACGTACATCCAGATTCGGAGAGAATATCAGCCAAGAGACTTTCGCTGAAGCTTCCAACTCTGTTGAGACCCCAATAGCTTCTGATGCTACTGACAAAAAAACACATGCAGAAATCCTGATCTAAGCGAGTTTACCACACCCATTCAGGCTGGAGTATTTTTTACAAAAAGCCCAAGGCCTCCCAAGCTGCTTACTCCTAGTGGGCTTGGTAGACAATTTGGTGCCTCTGCCTTACAACATCTCTTTAAAAACAAAGAACAAAGTCACCTATTAAAGACACAGCATTGTCACGCTACCTATTGTTCAGCACCTTGCATATTTTAATCAAGTTGCCTCTCACTGTTCTAAACTCCAGCAGATGCAAGCCTCGTCTGACCTTTCCTCAGAAGGCAACCTGCTCATTCTAGCTATTAGTCTAGTGAACATTCTCTGAATGTAACATGTTTACATTCTTCCAGTTGTTACAAATAACTGGATAATTTTAATGTGACTTTGCTGGAACACATTAGAGTCATAACGATGTTCAGCACAGAAACAGACGCTTTGGTCCAACTTGTCCATGCTGACCAGATATTCTAACCTAATCTAGTCCCATTTTCCAGCATTTGGCCCATTTCCCCCTCAACCCTTCCTGTTCATATACCCATCCAGATGCCTTTTAAATGATGTAATTGTACCATCTCCACCACTTCCCCTGGCAGCTCATTCCATACATGCACCATGCTCTGTGTGAAAAAGTTGCCCCTTAGGTCCCTTTTAAATCATTCTCCCCTCACCCTAAACCTATACCCTCTAGTTCTGGACTCTCCCAACCCAGGGAAAAGACGTAGTCTACATACACTAGCCATGCCCCTCATGAATTTATAACCTCTAAGTACCCAATGCTCCAGGGAAAACAGCCCCAGCCTATTCAGCCTCCCCCTATAGCGCTCATCCTCCAACTCTGGCAACATCCTTGTAAATCTTTTCTGAACCCTTTCAAGTTTCACAACATCTTTCCGATAGGAAGGAGACCAGAATTGCACGCAGTATTCCAAGAGTGGCCTAACCAATGTCCTGTACAGCCGCAACATGACCTCCCAACTCCTGTACTCAATACTCTGACCGATAAAGGAAAGCATACCAAACACTGCTTCTTCACTATCCTATCCACCTGCGACTCCACTTTCAAGGAACTATGAACTCTCACTCCAAAGTTTCTTTGTTCAGCAACACTCCCCAGGACCTTCCCATTAAGTGTATAAATCCTGCCCTGATTTGCCTTTCCCAAATGCAGCACCTCACATTTATCTAAATTAAACTCCATCTGCCATTCTTCAGTCTATTGGCTCATCTGATTAAGATCCTATTGTAATCTGAGGTAACCACCTTCGCTGTACACTACACCTCCAATTTTGGTATCATCTGCAAACTTACTAACTACACCTCCTATGCTCACATCCAAATCATTTATATAAATGACGAAAAGCAGTGGACCCAGCACCAATTCTTGTGGCACACCGCTGGTCACAGGCCTCCAGTCTGAAAAGAATCCCTCCCACCACCACCCTCTGTCTTCTACCTTCGAGCCAGTTCTGTAACCAAATGGCTAGTTTTCCTTGCATTGATAGAATTTAGGGCAGATTTTACTTTAACAGTTGGCACGCACTTAGGAGCCCCCCGAGTGCTAATCGTTGGTTGGTGGAGACTGTGTGCTCCTATTGGAGCTCATGTGAATTTTCACCCATTGATATTTTTTCTCCAAGCTATTCTTTGCAGTAAGGCTTTAAAAAAAAAACTCAGACTGTTTGGGCTGGCTGTTATGGGAGGTGCAAATTCATTCTAAATTGTTTGCTTTAAGAGCAAGTGAATACTTGGTGAAATTAGCACTCAAACTTTGAGGCTCAGATATTTTCTAATCACTGTTCAGGCATATTAAGATACCCCTCTGAAGCAGTTGGGACTTGAACCCAGGTTTCCAGGTTCAGAGGTAGGGACGCTGCCATTGTGCCACAAGTGCCCTCAGCCTTATGTGTTACTTAGCTATTAACAAATCCAGTTGAGACCCAGATGGGGAGAGACTGAGTAGGAGAGGATCATTGTCAGTCTCTTAAAGGGATGGAGTTAACGGACAGTGTGACAGAGGAGGAGCTGAAAATTCAGAAGCAAAGACAGAAATTGCTGGAAAAGCTCAGCTGCCAGACCTGCAGAGCTTTTCCAGCAGTTTCTCATTTCCAACATATGCAGTTTCTTCAGCTGAAAATTCAGAAACTGGAAACACTAAAAGGCAGCCTTGCTCCATTTAACACATTTGCTGAGGCTGGTGATTTAAACGTTTCAGGTCGAGATAGAGCGAATGGGTCACCTCTATTCAGGCACAAGACTGAATGCAGGAATCTACCCGATCTCTCCCCTGAGAGTGATGTTAGAATGAGCTGTGTAAGACTTGAGCAAAGAGGGGTTTGCTTTCTATCTCTGTGTCCTAAGTCATGTCCAGTTTTACAGCAGTCCCATCATTTGTGTTTCTGCACACGTCTTAATTTTATTGTTTTGATCTGTGAGCTAAGCTTTTCTGAAACACAATTATAACTTAACAAAGAGAGTAATCAATGTCATTTCTTTCACCCAAAGAGAGATTTTCTGGCTAGTCTTTGATCTGCATTTAAATGAGAATTGTTGGTGTTCAGGGTTCATTTTTTTTAATTGAACGTGACTTAACTTTGTGATCTTCATTCCATTTGTAGGAATGCTCTGAACATAGTGAAGAATGACCTGATTGCCAAGGTGGATGAGCTGTCGAGTGAGCAAGAGGTGCTGAAAGGTGAGCTGGAGACTGTCAAACAAGCCAAAGCCAAGGTTGAGAACCGAATGAAGGAACTGGAGGAAGAACTGAAGAGGTGAGATAGTGTGTCATCATCTGCTATTAGACCTTTCCCTTATCGTAGACAGTTCTGCTTGGGGCACATGCTGTCCATAGAAAGCTCTTACTAGAATGAGGAAATCTCCATCTAAAAATGTGCAGATTTGTCTAGTTACCAGTGGGTGGAGCTATGATATAACTTCCTGGTGTTACACCTTCCCTCTTATGAAGACACTTGCTTTGGCCAAGCATGAGTTATGCAAGGCTTTTGGAGGGATTTTCACCATGCGATCTAGTGGATTTCCCACTCTCTACCCATTTCAGAGGCATCTCGCCACTTGGCGGATCTCTGCCGCAAGACCAGCATTCATTGCGCCTGCCCATGGGACTTCCTGTTATCCGGGACCAACAGTAGCTGCAATGATGCCAAAAGCTGCCAGCCTCCAAGGTTGGAGAAATGAGTTGAGTGCATTGCTGGAAAAGCACAGCAGGTCAGGCAGCATCTGAGGACCAGGAGAATTGATGTTTCTGGCATAAGCCCTTCATCAGCAGTCCTCACTTTCTCCATGGTTGGAGGAATACCCAGTGCTCTAGGAAGAAGTTCAATGTCCTTCTCCACTCCAGCAGTGTAAACGTTGCTATTCTTTCTCCCATGCCTCACACTCGGTCCATCTCTGCTAATGAACCCAGCTCCCAAGGCTCATCCTCTCTATTCGTCCCTCACCCCCTCCCAACCCTGAGACCACTAACTCCCGCATGCCCTTTGCACTGCCTAGTACCTCAATCAGGACTCTGCACAAAAACCTGTTACAGCTGTGTCCCCCACTACTGTATCCCTTACTGGCTGTCTCTTCCATTCTAAGGAGGGAAACAGCCCACGAGGGGGCAGCTATGGTCAGGACAAGTCGTGGGATACCTGATATCTGGCTTCCCGCCCAATGTCTTGATCCTTACCCTCCCTGGCACCTTGTCCAAGACTGTCCTCCACTTCCTGTGCCAGGATGCCTTGAACAAAGGCCTTTGGAGAGATGCTGCCAACTCTGACCAGATTCCTGGCCCTGTCTGTGTTAAGCAGTGAATAGCCATCCAGCCTTACTGTTTGCTTGATATCTCTGGCTGAAGGGGCAAAAACACAGCAAAATAAGACAGGGACGTAATCTCAGAGTGAGTGAGAGTGCTGACAGTGTGAAGGTGGAGATGCAGCCTGGTGCAGTCCCTGAGCTTGGAGTGTGCTCCTGAGCACAGTGTGTCCTTGCCACTGAGTTACAGTGAGGGTTACTGGGGGCACCCTGAGGGGCAGAAACTTCCTGTATGTGATTTGGGGATGGGGGCCATGAGGGCTCTGTGAGGCTGGTACGTGTCAGATGGCAATATTTGTGACTGTGGAGTGTGTGTCTTTGAAATGTTGGCACCCAGCTTCCGCTGTGAAGACTGGTCACAGTCAGCCGCGAGCTGCTTCAGTCTCCATGTGTCGAGTATTCTCGAGATCGACCTTGTTTGGTGTATTCGATAAGATGGGAAGCCGAATCTTCATGAGATGAATTTTGTGGATTTAATAAAGCACTTAACAAACAGAAATCCCTTTTAATATACAACTTGCTGCTGTCTAGTTTAAAAAAAATGTCCTTGCTGCTCAGTAAACACAAAAGGTGGAGTAAGATACTCCCAGCACAGAGAGAGAGCTCACCAGACCTCAGCTGACTCCCAGACTACTCAGGCACTTGGCATCATGGTAGTCCACAAACCTACCAGTACACCAAAACAGTTACTGATGAACCTAAAGGACCCGATACCAACCGTCAGCAAAACAAATGTCATTTACAAAATACCATACAAGGACTGTAACAAACACTCCATTGGACAGGCAGGCAGAAAACTAGCCACCAGGATACACTAACACCAACCAGCCTCAAAAAGACATGACCCTCTATCACTCGTATCTTTACACACAGACAAAGAAAGACAGCACTTTGGGACAACGCATCCATCCTAGGGCAGGCTAAACAAAGACACACACAAGAACTCCTAGAGGCCTGGCATTCTAACCAGGGCTCCATCAATAAACACACCGATTTGGACCCCGTTTACCAACCTCTCAAAAAAAGAACAGGAAATGATATCACCCACCCTAAGAAACCAAGATACGTAAACAGAAAGTGGGATGTAACAACACTAGCGCTTCACCAGAGGCTCACTGATGATGTTACCTAGCATGGTGACAAAACATCTGAAACTTCCAGCTCAGTGCGCAAACTTACAACCAGAATCTAAACGTGCACTACAAATCTTCTCAAAACTTGCTAGCTTTTATTGAGTGGATTAAAATAAATGAGGGAGAGGTGTTTTTCCCAATGAGCTTTGATCTCTGATATTCTTCTGCTATCATCAGATGAGACTCTCTCCATCTCCAATTAACTTTATGTTTTCTAGGGTTAAGTCCGAAGCTATTGTGGCCCTGAATAACAAGGAAGGCAGAGAGGAACTGGAGGATGTAAGCGTAAGTTCTCGATGCTGTGTGCTAGATTGTCAATGGCTGCTCAGCTGCAGAGTGATGGATGTCGTCCATTTGGTTCCAGTGGAATGTCCGAATGGCAGCTACAGATGAGTGAGCCACGCAAGTGCATTTTTAATCCAGTCTTTATGTGCACAAAGTTAACAGTGACTACAGGTTGTATGTCCCTAAAGTAGCAACTCTGTGGTGCAGCAATACCTGTGATGTAACACCTGCAGTCCTCCTGTTTTTCCCTGGAGTGGTTCTGTAATGATCACAGTTCAGATCGCCTTTTGTTAGACTCCATCCAGTTTGGATACCTTACAATCTGTCTATATGTACAAGAATTATCCACCTCCCAGATCTCTGGCTGCAACTCAGATTTGTTTGCTACTCCCAGTCACAACAGCAGGATAACTTCGCAAAGAATAGCCTCTGGTGGGTGTCAGAAAGGGAAAAGTCACAAAACGTTTCACCTCAGCAGCAGACATGACCGATGTTGGAGAATAGTCGTGCTGTGATTGGATAGTCCATGGAATTTATTTTTTTTTTTATTTTTTTTTTCTTAAGTTATCTTTCAGCCACTGGAAGAATAATGGCAATTAGATTCCTGAATCTGGACTGTAACTCACCAGCGAACTACGTTTGTAATTGTTCCCTTGAGCAGTTTTTTGTTTAGCCCCTTCATTACTGCACCGTTGTGTTTGCTGTCTTGGGGAGGTGGTGGTGAGTTACCAACTTGAGCTGCTGCAGTGTGTGGTGCAGAGACACCCACAGCTCTGTGTTGGCAGGGGAGGGGGGGATGGGGGTGGGTTCCAAGATTTTGGCCCAGTGAGCCTGAAGGAATGGTGATAAGTCAGGATGGGGAGGAGCTTGGAGGTGGTGGTGGTGTTCCCATGTATCTGTTGCCCTTGTCCTTCTAGATGGCAGAGGTTTAGAAGGTGCTGGTGAAGGAGCCTTGCTGCGGTGCATCTTGTAGATGGTGCATTCTGCCGACTCTGTGTGCTAGTGGCGGGGAAAGTGAATGGTGAGAGCGGTGGATGGGGTCTATTATGTCCTGAATACTTGAACTTTCTTGAGAATTAGAGCTGCAGGCAAGTGGGGAGTATTCAATCCTACTCTTGACTTGTGCCTGTAGATAGCTCTGGGAGTCGGGAGGGGAGTTCTCGCCACAGCATTCCATGGTATGTTTATGCTAGTCAGTCTCCTTTATCAAACAAATCTTACAGCATTGCAGAGTGTTGTCACCAGATTGATGGCAGTGATGAAGGAAGAGGAACTCCATTACCCCCTCAGAGCATTTAGGGCTGGGGGAGTACATGCCTGTCTTTTCAGTGCCACAAGAAAGAGAAGATTAGTCAGGTGTTGTCACTAATCCTAACTGAAGATAAGTCTGATTTTTGTTCCCCCTTTATTCATTCACAGGATGTGGGCGTCACTGGCCAAGCCAGCATTTATTGCCCATCCCTAATTACCCAGAGAACAGTTAAGAGTTAAAGAGTGGTGCTAGAAAAGCACAGCAGGTCAGTTAGCATCTGAGGGGCAGAGGAATCGACATTTCAGGCATAAGCCCTTCATCAGGAATGTTGAGGGAGAGGGTGAGGAAGGGGATTGAGAGATAAATAGGATGGTGGTGGGCCTGCAGGAACATAGCTGGGAAGGCGACAGGTAGATATCTGCAGGTGGAGGGGTGATGATCGGTCGGAGTGGATAGGTGGGAAGGTAGATGGACAGGGAGGGCAATGTCGAGTTGGAAGGTTGGAACTGGGATAAGGTGGGGAGAGGGGAGATGAGGAAACTGGTGAAATCAATGCTGATGCCGTGTGTTTGGAGGGTCCCAAGGCGGAAGATGAGGTGTTCTTCCTCCAGGTGTCGGGTGGTTAGGGAGTGGCAGTGGAGGAGGTCCAGGGCTTGCATGTCCTTGACAGAATGGGAGGGGAGGTTAAAATGGTCAGCTACAGGGCAGTGGGGTTGTTTGGTGCATGTGTCCCAGAGATGTGACCTGAAACGTTGTGAGTTGGCGTCCTGTCTCCCCAATGTAGAGGAGACCACGTTAAGAGCAACAGACACAGTAGATGAGGTGTTTGGTTGTGCAGGAAAATCTCTGTCAGATGTGGAAGGATCCTTTTGGAGCCTTGGACAGAGGTGAGGGCGCAGATTTTAAACTGCTTGTGATGGCAAGGGAAGGTGCAGGGAGTGGGGGGTGGGGGCCTCATGTGGGAGTCGTGGAGGGATTGGTTTCTGCGGAACGTGTATCTCTGGTGGTGGTGTCTGATTGTAGATGGCAGAAATGGCGGAGGACAATGCATTGTATCCGGAGATTAGTGGGGTGGAGTCAACCACATTGCTGTGAGTCAGACCAGGAAAGGATGGCAGTTTCCTTCCCTAAAGGACGTTGTTGAACCAGATTGGTTTTTCCGACAATTGATGCATAGTCATCATTAGATTGTTAATTCCAGATGTTTATGGAATTCTAATTCCACCATCTGCTGTGGCAGGATTCGTACCTAGCTCCCCAGAACGTTACCTGGCTCTGTGGACCAACAGTCCAGCAATAATACCACCAGGCCGTTGCCTCCCTGTTTGATGAAATGAAACCATTGCTGGCTGCAGCCACAGACAGTGGGTTGAGACATTGTATGGTGCACAGGGGTGGTACAAATGAGGCCTGTTTTCTCTAGAATTTAGAAAGTTAAGTGTAATTTGATCAAAGTCTTCAAAATATTAACAGGGAAAGACTGGATAGAGAAAGATAAAATATTTCCATTGGTTGGGGATTCTAGAACTAGGGGACATAACCTGTGAAAAAGGGGCCAGACCGTTCAGGAGGGATGTTAGGAAGCACTTCAACACAAAGGGTGGTAGAGGTTTCGAACACTCTTCCACAAATGGTAGCAAATGCTGGAACAGTTGTTAATTTTAAATCTGAGATAGATTAAATTACGCAAAGCAAAGATATTAAGATATATGAAGTTGAGCTAAGAGATGAACTATGGTGAAACAGGCTTGAGGGGCTGACTAGCCGCCTCCTGTTCCTAGTAAGCATCATGAATTGCGAAACCGTGGATTAGAAACTGAAGAACCTTTTGCGATACGATTGCAAGCAAATATATTTTGTGGTCGTGTTTCACCACACTGAAGGCTGAGAGTGCACTGAAGTGTTAACAGTTTAATACTGAATAAAGCAGCCCGTTTTCAAACAGGGCCAGATAGTGTTGAATTATAATGGCTGATGTATCCTACCCACGTTATAGTTTTCTTTCAGTTCTGGCTGTGTTCTATATTTTGCTGTGATGTTGGACTCGGGTGGACAAGGTCAGAAGTCACACGACACCAGGTTACAGTCCAACACGTTTATTTGAAATCACAAGTTTTCAGAGCGCTGCTGCTCCTTCTTTGAAGCTGCTAAAGCTTGTGTTTTAAATAAACCCGTTGGACTGTAACCTGGTGTCGTGTGGCTTCTGACTGTGTTCTGCTATCCTTCTCCCCACCCTCTTGTGTGCGAGAACTCAATCACTTCCTGAACAAGTTAGATAAATAACAGTAAAATTGAATAAATGTCGGCTGGGGCCCAAGCAGTTGCTGGCTCAGCTGTTCTCCCTGCAGTATTGTCTTGAGAGAGTCACGGGCAGACTGCTGTCGAGTCAGATAGCAGGCCACCTTTCGGCGAGAGCGACAATGTAAATGCTGAAAGGGGAGAAAAACAACTCTGCTCCTGGGGGAGTGGGGTGCTGCTGCCTAAATGAAGGCCCATGGGGATGAGGGAAACAGCAGAGAATGAGTCGACCACAGCAACTAACACACGTTCGAGGCTATTTCAATGTAGTTTTCAGTATTTGGTTAGAGGGGTGTGGTTTGGAGATGTTGCCTGTCATTTCTTTTCAGTGGCACAAGGAGAGAGAAAACACCAGGGCAAGGTAACAAGGCTAACTAAACCAAGAAGATTCTACACCTGCACTGCTCCCATTTGTTTTTCATGTTTCGCGTTTATGCAGTGGTTTCCAGTCCGGAGCAGGGTTCTGTTGAATGTGTTCAATTCACTTCACTGCTCTAATAAAGTGTGTCGGAGGTGCTGGTTTTTACCTGTTCTGATGAAGCAATGCTTCCATAACCTACAGGATGATGTGCAGGTGGCCCAGAGGCGGCGTTTCACCCGGGTGGAGATGGCGAGGGTGCTGATGGAGCGCAATCAGTACAAGGAGAGGTTAATGGAGCTGCAGGAGGCTGTCAGGTGGACTGAGATGATCAGGTGGGAAGGCGGATCCTATCTCATCGATGGGCAAAGTGGGTGTTGTGCAGCGTCTCTGTGGTGGCTTTATCTCTGTCTCTTTTTCTTTGACCAGCAATGGGTACAATAGTGTGATACATGCCCGAATATAACTGGCACATGACATGATCTTACTGAATGCTAATCCCTCATGCACGTGCTATGTTGATAATCTCGACATTTTGGTATTTCCTTGTTATCTTTCAGTGCTGATGAATTCCCAGTATTGTAAAGTGAATGCAGTGACATTGATAGACGAATTGGGGGTGCGGGTGGCCTTTACGGATGTGTGAAGTGCTGGTACTAATAGCCACCATCACATCAGCATGAGCGAGGCCATTGAGATGTGGAATGAGTTGTGGATTTGCCAAAGCCCATCCTGGGTTACTGACCGAGACCAGCTTCATCCCCAAATGGCTTCCCTTTTTCCTCAGGCATTCTTAAAACAAAAAAAAAGTGCAGATTAATTTGAGATTAGATTACATTTCCTATGGTACGGAAACGGGCCCTTTGGCCCAACAAGTCCGTACTGACCCTCCGAAGAGTAACCCACCCAGACCCATTCCCCTACCCTATATTTACCCCGAAGTAATGTGCCTCACACTGTGGGCAATTTAATGTGGCCAATTCACCTAACCTGCACATCTTTGTTTTGTGGGAGGAAACCGGAGCACCCGGAGGAAACCCACGCAGACACTGGGAGAATGTGCAAACGCCACACACAGTCACCCAACGCTGGGATCAAACCTGGGACCCTGGAGCTGTGAGGCAACGGTGCTAACCACTGAGCCACCGTGCTACCCCTCTTACCAAGTTTTCTTCCATTTGGCACAATATGTAATTGTACTTGGTTTAATTTACATCAAGATGTAGAGTTGGTTAAAACACAGAATTTGAAAACAATGGAGCCTTGGTATTAGAAAGGGCAGCACGGTGGCTCATTGGTTAGCACTGCTGTCTCTCAGCACCAGGAATCGATTCTAGCCTCTGGAGACTGTGCAAATTCCACACAGACTGTGTGGGTTTCCTCCAGGTGTTCTGATTTCTTCCCACAGTCCAAAGATGTGCAACTTAGGTGGATTGACCATGCTAAATTATCCATTGTGTCCAGGGATGTGTAGGCAATAGGGTAGGGGAATGGGTCTGGGTCAGATGCTCTTTAGAGGGTCGGTGTGGATGTGTTTGGCCAAATGGCCTGTTTCCTCACTTTAGGGATTATATATATAAACAAATAGCTTATTGACCAGCATAGAGTAGCATCTATTTTAAAAAGGAAATTTGCAAAGTGCAAATTAACTGTGCAGAAATTAACTAGGAAAGGCTGTCTCAACTAGGAAGAAATTGAACATTTTACAAGCGCAGCGTTGAACCTGGCCAGATAAGTGAACACCCTCGAGACCATCAAAGTGGGGAGAGAGGTCAAAACAGAAGAAATGGCAAGAATCAGGGGTTACAATGTAATACTATTACAAAGACAAAGCACAAACGAGAGGAAGGAAACCTGACCCTGGAATGTTTTTGCTGGATGCAATGATTGAAAGTGTTTCCCAGGAATTTTCTGCAGGACTGAGTTTCACTGAATTGACAGTAATTGTGGTTTTAAGCAAGTTGACCATTTGGGATAATATGTGCTCGAATTGCCATTTACTGTTTTATTTTTAATATTTATTAGAGCTTCTCGAGAATACCCATCAATCCAGGAGAAGAAAAAGTCAGGCATTTGGCAGTTGTAAGTATTTTAATTGTAGAATACTGGTTCGAATGGGTTTAAAAATAATTTGAAATAACGAGTTTTGAGACGATTTGTAGCTTAGTTTGAGGTTCTGGATGTAGGTTTGCTCGCTGAGCTGGAAGGTTCAATTCCAGACGTTTTGCCACCCTACTAGGTAACATCTTCAGTGGGCCTCCGGGCGAAGCACTGTTCGTGATTCCTGCTTTCTATTGATATGTTTGGGTTTCTCTGTGTTGGTGATATTATTTCCTGTGGTGACGTCATTTCCTGTTCTTTTTCTCAGGGGGTGGTAGATGGGGTCTAACTCGATGTGTTTGTTGATAGAGTTCCAGTTGGAATGCCATGCCTCCAGGAATTCTTGTGCATGTCTCTGTTTTGCTTGTCTGAGGATGGATGGGTTGTCCCACTGATGACCTTTGTCATCACTAAACAAAACAAATTAGAGGAAACCTTTAAGACCATCAATGGTACCCTTACTGGCATAAAATTCATTAAAGAGGAGGAAAATAACAACAAACTGCCATTCCTGGATGTCACAGTAGAGCGAACAGCCAATGGGGAGCTTCAAATCAGCATCTACAGGAAAAACAATACATAGAGAACAAATATTGAACTATAGAAGTAATCATCCCAACATCCACAAACGAAGCTGCATCAGAACATTATTTCAATGAGCTAACACACACTGCAACACAGTAGAGGAAAATCACCTATACCATGTATTCAAAAAGAATGGGTACCCAATGAGCACAGTCCACTGACTTCTCAGCAACAAGCCCAAACAAGCAGACAAAATGTGTCCAGAAACCCTAGCCACTCTCCCCTACATCAAAGACATCTTGGAAATGACTGCCAGACTATTCAGACCCCTTGGCATCATGGTGGCCCACAAACCCACCAACACACTAAAACAGCAGTTAATGGACTTGAAAGGCCTATACAGACAACAAGCAAAATTAATACCATGCAAGAACTGTAACAAACAATACATTGGACAAACAGGCAGAAAACTAGCCACCAGGATACATGCACATCAACTAGCCACAAAACGACATGACCCACTCTCACTAGTATCCTCACATACAGATAAGGAAGAACACCACTTTGACTGGGACAACACATCCATCCTCAGACAAGCCAAACCAAGACTCGGACGAGAATTCCTAGAAGCATGCTATTCCAACCAGAACTCTATCAACAAACTCATTTGAGTTCAACCCCATCTGCCACCCCCTGAGAAAAAGAACAGGAAATGACATCACCAACCCAAAGAAACCCAAACATATCAATAGAAAGCCAGAATCACGAATAGTGCTTCGCCTAGAGGCCCGCTGAAGATGTTACCTAGTAGGGTGACGAAACGTCTGGAAATGTCCTTTTTAAATCTTTGTCCTCTCACCCTATAAATATGCCCCTTAGCCTTGAAATCCCCTATGCTAGGGAAAAGACACCTACCATTCAACTTATCTATACCCTGCATGATTTTATAAAATTCTCAGGTCACATCTCCACCTCTGACACTCCAGTGGAAAAAAAATGTCCCAGCCTATCCAGCCTCTGTCTCTTGCACAAACTGTCCATTCCTGGTGACATCTGGAAGGAGTGAGCTGGACTATTCCTGTGTGATCTTCTCTCCCACTGTTTGGAGGTTTTATGACCTTCCTTTGTCTAGCGCATGGGAGAATGTGAGAGAAGGTTTAGTCCAGCAGGCGAGGGGAGAGGTTGGAGGAACTTGTCATAGTATTACTTCACCCACTTGGAATTGGAGAACCAATGTTGGAATATTTCTTTAAAGTGAGAGATCAGTAGAGTCATCGAGATGTACAGAGTGGAAACAGACCCTTCGGTCCAATTGGTCCATGCTGACCAGATATCCCAACCTAATCTAATCCCATTTGCCAGTGCTTGGCCCATATCCCTTAAACCCTTCATGTTCATATACCCAACAAGATATCTTTTAAATGCTGTAACTGTACCAGCCTCCACCACTTTCTCTGGCAGCTCATTCCATAAATGCAGCACACTCTGTGTGAAAATGTTGCCCCTCAGGTCCCTTTTATATCTTTCCCCTCTCACCCTGAGCCTGTGCCCTCATGTGGAGGAACAAAGTGGTTTAGGTACTTGTGTAAAGTTGCCGTCGTCCCAGAGGAGCACTGTGCTGCGCCCTCATTTGAGAGTGAGGATTGGTGTTGAGTTTTACTGCATGTCAGGTTAGGTTGAAAAGGCAGGACGTACTTGGGTTATATACATTATAAAAAAGATATTGTAATACATTAAAAGTAGCGATGTCTTTTGCGCGATTATTGTGAAGATTAGGCTACAGGAGGAAACTGGTTCTCTTTTCCTGTTACTCTATCTATTCTCCTTTCCTCCAGTTTCAGCCGTCTCTTCAGCTCCTCTTCTACAGCCCAGCCCACCAAGAGGCCACCGGTTCTTCATTATGCTGCCCCCAACACCTACGGCTCTTCTGGCTTCACCAAGCGGCGGAGCCACACCATGTCGCAGTTATCTACCGCAGACAGAACACGTGCCATAGACTTCCTGCCCGAGGAGTAAGTGACAGCTTAAATGGTGTGGCCTTGCCCCATCTGTACAGCTCCAACACGCAGCCTGCTTCCATGGCTCAGGGTTGATTATAAAGTTTTTCAATTTGCATATATTTAGACTGATTTTCCATAACCTCCGCTGTTTCATTTCCATGTTTCATTTGCTTTGCTTGGTTCTTTATTTTGCTGCTCCTCCATTTGTGTTGATTGGTTACTGTCAAAGAAAGGTTGTTTGCAAAGGTCATGCTGCTATCTATTTTGATTTTCATGCAGAAGGAGCTTAGCATCAGGACTTGTGTTTTTGAAGGAATCTCACCTTCAGCACTCTTTCTTTTGAAAGAGGGTTCGAGCCAACAGAACATATTTTGATAATGATCCAATGTTTTCAACTAAAATGGCATGAAATGTACGTTTTGTTGAGATTTTGATTGTTGGTGTTCACGGAGCCAGACAGTGGTGTTGCGGCTGCATTAATATCCATCTCAGATGCAGTCACAGCATGAGCATGTCTGACTTCTCCTCATGCTATCAGCTTCAGAAAGGCTACCCAGGCAGTTTGCCAGATATTAGAATCACCACACTCCTCCCACGCTTCCCAGTTAAAGAGGAATGAAGAAACAAAACTGGTAAAAGAGGAGCGTTTTCAAAATTAAAAAAAAATCAGAATTTGTTTATTTGGATCCGTCTGAAAGAGAACGCTTACTGGGAAATTTCTTCCTTTAAACAAGGCTTGAGATTCAGGAACTGAGTAGCTCAAGCGATTACCATTTCACAAATTGCTTTAAAGATCTAATTCCCAAAAGTGTGAATCCTCCAAAGTTGCACAATGAGATGTATGACAACTGTGAGGTCTATGGTGACAGTGAAGTGGACTTGTATTTGTGTTGACTTTCCTCTGATTACTAATATGAGAGAGCGTAGTGGTATGTTTAAATTTCTACTTTTTAATCCTAGTCAATATTTTTGTTAAATGTACTTTTTATGGGTAGACATTAACAAATGATTGACATTCAACTGAATCTGGTTGGGTGCCTGTAACCTCATAGTGAGATGGGGCTAGATAGCTCAGTTGGCTGGACAGGGTTGTCAATGCCAACAGTGCGGGTCGAGGTCATCTTGGATCTGGCTCTGTGTCCTGCCCATGAGAGTCAAACGCACTGGCTAACCACTGCTGATGAAAACAGTTCAGAATGAAGCACCAGCAGACAATGAGCCTTCAGACAGAGCATGCATGGACTTGAAAATGGATCTTTACAGGACCCCCAACTCGCCATTCTAAAACATGACACAACTGGGGCAAACAAAAGGAAGTTAACCTGGAGATTAACATGGCTATGAGTAAGTTGCTCATGGTGTTGAGGGTGGGGTTGAGTACACAGTACATCCACCTCCAAAAGACTGCATTCATGAAATGCATTGGACGTAATAGAAGGTCCCAAAGCATTCCATGGAAGTATCATTGAATAAAATGTGGCACTGAGCTACAGGAGTGGTAATCAAAAGCTTGGTTAATGAGTTGTTTATATGATCGGGGATGTAGGAATAGCCCAGACAAAGGTTGTTGAGTATCTCATTGGATGGGATAGCAGGCTCGAAGGACTGAACGGCTTACTTCCACTCTTGTTTCTTATGTTCTCAAAGACCCTCTTAAAGGAGGGGATAGAGAAGGAGAGGTTTAAGACTCTGTTCCCAGAGCTTAAGGCTGAAGCATCTGAAAGTATGGTCTCAAGTGGTGGAACAGTTAGGATGCTCAGCATCTGAGAGTTAGAGGAACACAGACATTTCGGGGGATTGTGAGACTGGTGGTGAGTTATAGATGTGTGGTGAGTTATAGATGTGTGGAGAGACAAAGCCATAGAGGGATATGGGATAAGTCTAGGATATCAAAATTATTCACTGTATAATATTTATGAGGGTTTGGAGGAATGCTTCAATTTAATGAGGAAGCAGGCTGTGTGGAAGTTTCCCATCCTCCTGTGGTCCTGGTTTACAGTTCACTTGGTCGCTATGGAAATGTGCACTTTTACAGGATGGTGTAATCCAGAGCTCTGGGCTTGGATTGGTTTACAGCAGGTGGAGTTGTTAAAATGCTGTGACATCTAAAGAGGTCTTTTGCCCATTGTCCCTGTGCTGCCCTTTGTCCAAAATAGTCGTGCAACACTGTCTAATTTCCCAAAACTCTGCAAATTAGGGTTCTTGAAGTAAATGTTGAATTGGCTTATAGAAATTCCCTTTGTATTTGGTTACACCATCCCTTAAGATAGAACTTTTCAAATCTTCCCACTCTGAGCACAATTTTCCCTGCCCTTGAAGTGTCCAGAAAAGGGAAAATAACTGGGTGTGGTGGTCACGGAGAGAAACTCACTCTCCCTTCTGACCACCTCCATAATTGAGTGTGGGTGAGAGGTCCATTGGTGAATTTTTTGACCCGTCACTAACTAAGGCCCTTAATTAGTGGCTGCTTCAGGCCCTCCCCAGTCATGTGCCCCCACAGCAAGTCTGTCTTCCTTTCTGTTTTACTCACAGCTCTCACTGTTCAGCTAACTGACAGCCATTCGTGTTATTGGCAGGCAAAGACTGTTGGTAATTGGACCCTGGTCCACAAACCAGCTCCACTTGTATGCAACCCTTCAGCTCCAGTTCGTCTGCACTCTGCAGGCGCCCACACCTTCACAAACCGGGTTCACAAAAGGCATCAGATTCCTTTCTTTCATCCATCCTTGTAAACCTCTGGGTTTCAAAACTGTGTTTTTTCATTACAATTCAGAATTTTAAAAAGATCAAAAGCTAAAGTGACACGGTGGGGGTTGGGAAAGGTGCCCAACTGTGGCGTCCTTCCTGGCAGGTTTGGGACAGCCTCTGATTGCCCCAATTTAGACACAGTTAGAGGCGTGGATAGGGGCACCATTGACGTTCACTCTTTAAAAACCAAAACATCCCTGTCCCTTGCCTCTGACCCCTCTCTACCCACTGAAATCAGATTAAAAATGACTTGCCATCTTGTCCTGAGGATTAGATCTTGACTGAAGGGCATTAGGATCCTAAAACCAATGACCGGTATCTTCTGGCAACCCAGGATGCCGATGACAAGTCTGAAATAGTCTGAGAATCCCACTCAAGGTCATCTGTCAGTTCATAATTCAACTGGGTGCCCACCAATTAGTTCATTATCCTGCCAACTTCAACAGAAATTGCTGGAGAAACTCAGCAGCTCTGACTGCATCTCCAGAATGAAAACAGAGTTAACGTTTCGTTTCCAGTGATTCATTAGGTAGGTCCTGAAGAAAAGTGGCCAGACCTGAGACATTAACTCGAGTTTTCTCTCTGCAGATGTGTGTTGGACTTGCTGAATTTCTCCAGCAGTTTTGTGTTTTGCTCCTGATCATCAGCACCTGCAAGTCTTTGTTTTATTTCTGAGTTATCTTGTCAGTGGGAGTAGCATGTTACCTTCCCCCTAATGCAATCAGACCCACATTTAGAAAAAAAACCCTCAGAAAATTATGCCCATAGTGAGAGAAATGTTTCCTTACTTCAGGTTTGGTTTTCTTTCCAATTATTTTGAGACTTCTGGATGACTATCCCCATGTGACAGGAAATAATTTCTCCCTCTTTGGTTCATCAAGTGACCATCATCATTTGGAACATCTTTATCAATCCCCTGTTAATTTCCGCTGCTTAAGATGAGCAATCCCATTTTCCCTAATCCCTCTACAGAACTAAAATCCCTCATTCCTGGTACAATTTTAGTTAAATCCAAAAGTTGGGGAACACCCATGATGTATGTTTCAAGCTGTATGTGTCCCCTGACTTGGAGAGGTGAGGACACTTTGCTAAAATATTTAAATTAGAGTGGACAGGTTAGCTCAGATCTTGAGTATTGCTGGAAAAAAGGCATGTCTTGTCAAAGATAGTTGACTTGCACTCATCTGGATAATTTACAAGAATGCCCAATAATGAGAGGGGGGCTGCTGATTGGTTGGCAAGTAGACGCTGAAATTTAAATTTTGATGCCAGGTGTTTTTCGAGGCATGGGAAATCTGGGAACCAAAAGGAAGTGGGACACACTGGCTCCAGAAAACTTCTTAACTACTGGACTTTATGGATCCTTCCCTCAGCCTCTCAAGAAATCCTTTCTCCTCCTTTTTGTCTATTGTGACCCCTCTAACCCCTGTCACAGTGGCTGACCTCCATCCTGCGCAGCCGCTTCCCTGAAATCCTGAGGGTCATCCACACCTTTCTCACCATCTCGTAAATACCTGGGACTTGGAGCAGACTGTAGGGTAATTTACTGCTGATATTGGAGATAACCAAGCTGTGATACCCTGATATTTACATTAGAAATTACTTTTATTTTCAGAACAACAGGAATAGAATGATCGTGGTTTCCTCATCTGTATAGATGTCGCTTTGTTCTGTTAACCAAACTCTGGAGAGTTTAAAATGCATTTGTCTAAAACTTGCATTTACAAAGTGCTTAGTTCCACAATCTTAAGGGGTAAAGTGATTTACAGCCAATGAAATGGCTTTCAAAGTTGGATTGTTGTGATGTTGGAGGCACAGCAGCAAGCCCCCACAGATGGCAGTGTGACAATGATCAGATAATCAGAAGTGTTGGTCAGCATGCCCATGCTATTCTTCGGATAATATTATTACATGCCAACCTGAGAGGGCAGGCTGAACCTTGGTTTAACATTTGAATCATAAGAAGGTAGCTCTGTTTGTCTAGTACTCCCTTAGTCGTGTATTAAAGTGTCACTCTGAGCCTTTTAAAAAAAAAACTAGATCTCCCACCCTTTTCTATATTAAAAAAAATTGTAAATCCAAGGAATGACTACTTTAAGCCTTGATGTGGCTTTCACTGAAAAAAAAACAAGTTTGATTTTGATAAATGTGTGAACGGGATAAGAATTCCCATCTGTTTTTGTTCCAACTAGACATTCTTTCAATTAAAATACATATTTTAAATGGAGCATCTAAATAAGACTCAAGACTAAAATTATTCTTAGTATACACTTAAAACAGTTATGTATTTATTTACACATGCATTGTGTGTACTTTTCAGGGAATGTACAAACATGAGAGTTCACAGCGGAGTGACTAGTGGAAAACTTTGACTAAAAGTAATATTCAGACAAAATTTACAAGGATGTTGCAAGGTTTGGAGGTTTTGAGCTATAGCAAGAGGCTGAAAAGGCTGGGCTGTTTTTCCCTGGATCATCAGAGACTGAGGGGTGACCTTTATAGAGGTTTATAAAATTTTAAGAGGCATGGATAAGATAAATAGACAAGGTCTTTTCCCTGAGGTGGGGGAGTCCAGAACTAGAGGGCATAGGTTTAAGGTGAGAGGGGAAAGGTTTAAAAAGGAGCTGAGGGTCAACTTTTTCACGTAGAAGCTGCTGCGTGTATGGAATGAGCTGCCAGAGGAAGTGGTGGAGGCTGGTACAATTGCAGCATTTAAAAGGCAAATGAAAGAAGGATGAAGTACAAACTTTTTTTCACATGGCATGCAGCTTAGGTCTGGAATGTGCTGCCTGGACATGTGGTGGATGCAGGATCAAGTTGAGGTGTTCAAGACAGTGCTGGATGATTATTTTGCAGTAAAATAACTTGCAGAGTTACAGAGGAAAACAGCAGGAGATTTGTTACCAGGTAAACGATGGGCCAAATGACCACCACCTGCACTGTAACAGTTCAGTAATTCTGTGGTCACATCAGCGAAAAGACGAGTGAAGTAACGCAAAGCCCACTCGAAGCATGTTGGAACATTTCACTCACTCACTTGTAATGCAGATATTGGCTACATGTTTCAGGAGAGCCAATGTTATGAGGATGAGCTGGTGAGGAGACTTTGGAATTATAATTTGAAAGAAGTATGAATATTTCAGGGGCAGGATAGTGAAGTTGGGAAGTTGAGCAAAATGAAAAACATTGAACGAATGTCAGATATAAGTTCAGAGAGAATTTTTTAAAAAATGCTGAAAATATGGCAGAAGCAGAGGATGTGCAGCATTCAAACCTTCAGTTCATGATCAGCTACTGTATAACAGACAGACAGTTTTATTTTGAACAATTCCTTTCCATCTCTTGAAGCATGTCCTATTGCAAACAATCTTTCTTTCAGAGAAGTGTGTATTTTTATTTTCCATTATATATGTTTTGTTAATTTGAAATTTATGTTTTCTTTTTGTAGACAGAAAGTTCCTAAGGAGGAGAAGAAACCAGACCCAGATAATGAACAAGTGTACGGCATGTCAGCTGCTTGGGGTTTTACCAGGGTTAGGGGTCACAGCTGGGGGACTTGAATTGAGGATGCTCGGGGTCCAGCCAGGCAGGCAGCTATTGAGCACTCGTCCCTTGAGGGTACCTTTACAGATAGATGGTGTTGTTCAGGATGATATTACTGATCTTTAAAAGGCATTGTGGAGTGACTTTCATGTGAAGTCGATTCTGACAATAGGCTGCTTGGATTTGAGCTCTGGGGCTACCTAGGTTTTTGAGAGTGGCTGATGTTCACTTTGACTTGTCTCGGTTTGGAAGTTCAGGCTTTGGCAAAGTGTGTGTTGGTGCATGTTTATTATTAAAGGCAAGATGTGATTGTAAGGGCTGTTCTAGGTTTGTACAGAACATTATGACTCAAAATCCATGGAAAAATCAAACAAGGTCACTGCTACTCTGAGGCTGTGCACCCTTTGTTTTTACCAGTATAGCTGTCTGTGTTTATTGAACCTAAATATTCCATATGGTACAGTTTCTGGACAGCAACTACTGCTGTCTTTCTGGGTCAGGGGAGTAGCTGCCCTTTGTATGCAAAGTTGTGATCGGATAGATATTCAGCAACATATTCAGGACAATAGAGGGTGTTTCTCACACAGTAACAGGTGGTGAGAGTTTGGGTCAGATGTTAATGGTTTTTATAAATTGAACTAACCTCACACACCTACTTCTTATCTCCCAGCACCTGAGAAACCCACATTAAAATCTGTAAAACTAGTTAAATCTTATTAAACTTGTTCAGACTGCAGGCTTCCTTAAAATACTGTATATACTTGTGTAAAATTTGCATTTTTAAGTCTTTTTTTAAGGTTAAATCTATGGGGTCGACTATTACATGGATACTACTTTTCAGGAGCTGAAATTGATGTGACCATCCAAAATACCGTATCATTAGCAGATGCCCAGTTGATCTCTAACTGAATAAAGAAAAAGAAACCCAATGAATTACAGTAATTACTGGATAAAGACAGTCAAAACAAAAAAAATTAACAAGCTTTTATTTGTACGTAGAAAATGTGAAGTAGAAATATAATACGGCTTTGATTCAGTTTCATGTGAATCTTAAATTAAACATGTCAGATATAAAAGTTCATTAAAATCCTGCAAAATCACCCTGTTCAACATGTTCAGCACCAAATAAAGCTTCATAACCATCAGGATGAATGATATTATCATATAGATCCTCTTCATCTTTGCTGTCCATAGTGAGAGGTGCTGCTGCTGCTGCTTCTATATCATCCCAATGATAATCGTCCTCTGCACTTTCCAATGCATTCAAAATTCCACATTCCTTGAATGATTTGAAAATAGTGTCCTTTCTTGATTGATTTCCTTCCACGAACCAACAATTCAATCACAGATGGAGCCCGCGCGCTGCCTCCTTTGTGTATGTTTTCTCTCCATTGTGCGTCGAGTTATTCCACTTCATTTTTACACAAAATGATGAAGGAATTTCAAAACCTCAATGAGGTATGTGACTGTATTCCACAAGAGCTACAGGGGAACTGAGCTCAGCTGAGCTGCACACAAAGGGAGGTTCTCACCTGACTCTGGTATTTTAAACTTTGGCACCAAACTGGTGTATATTGTACATCAAAACCCATAATAGCACAGAAAGGAAAATTCATTTCCTCATTGTAACGTTTATGTACAGGATAATACCTTGACTCTCAAATGTTGATCTGTTATCTGTGAAGGCTCAGATAGAGGTGATAGCCAGAGCCTTTTCTCCAGGGCAGAAATGGCTGTCACGAGGGGTCATCATTTGAAGGTGATTGGAGGAAGGTTTAGGGGAGATGTCAGAGATAGGTTCTTCACTGAGAGAGTGGTGGGTGTGTGGAATGCACTGCCAGGGGTAGTAGTAGAGTCAGAAACATTAGGGCGATTTAAGCGACTGCTGGACAAGCACATGGACGGCAGTAAATTTAGCGGTGTGTAGGTTAGATTGATCTTAGATTAAGAAAAATGCTTGGCATAACATTATGGGCCAAAGGGCCTGTACTGTTCTATGTTTGAACCAGGGTTGACTTTTACATGAAATAAATGGAAAATTCCAGATTTTTTTGCCCCAAAAACAGGGGGTCGGCTTCTCTGAGGTTGACGTTCGCTCAAGTATAATTGCAAAACATTTATATTTCCAACTCACCTATCAGCTGGAGTACTGCGTGCAGTTCTGGTCACCATACTATAGGAAGGATGTGATTGCACAGGAGGGGGTGCAGAGGGGATTCACCAGGATGTTGCCTGGGATGGTGTGATTCAGCTCTGAAGAGAGACTGCATAGGCTGGGGTTGTTTATCTTCAGAGTGGAGAAGGCTGGTGGGTCTTGATTGAAGTTTACAAGGTTCTGAATAGCATAGGCTGTCTAAATCAGGTGAAATGTTTCCCCTTAGTAGAATGGTCAGAAACAGGGCCACAGTTTTAAGGCAAGGAGCAGGAGGTTTGAGGAGTTTATTTTCCCACAGAAGGTGATGGAACTCACTGTCTGGAACAGTGATTTGAGGCAGAGACTCTCTCAGGACATTGAAGGGCTATTTAGATGAACACTCGCAGAGCCATAACATACAAGGCTATGGGCCAAATGCTGGAAAATGAGATTAGAACCAATCGATGTTGGATGTCCAGCATATACATGATGGGCCAAAGGGCCTCTTTCTGTGCTGTAAGGGTGGCCTGGTGGCTCAGTGGTTAGCACTGCTGCCTCACGGTGTCAGGGACCCGGGTTTGATTCCACCCTCGGGCAACTGTCTTTGTGGAGTTTGCACATTCTCCCCGTGTCTGTGTAGGTTTCCTCCAGGTGCTCTGGTTTCCTCCCACAGTCCAAAGATGGGACGGTTAGGTGGATTGGCCAAGGCAAATTATTCAGTGTCTAGGAATGTGCAGATTAGCTGAATTGGCCATGCTAAATTGCCAATAGTGTCGAGGGATTTGCAAGTTAGGTGGATTAGTCATGGGAAAACGTAGAGTTACAACAATAGGGCAGGCAGGTGAGTCTGGGTGCGATGCTTTGAGGAGAGTTGATGTGCACTTGTTGGGCTGAATGGCCTGTTTCCACACTGTAGGAGTTCTATGGTCTGTGAATTAAAGTAAATCTTTAGGAGACAAATTGGGATTATTAAACACGGTCATGTCCACATTGACCATGATGCAAAGGCATCATTAAGGTCATTATTTCAAGATGTGCCTCTGTGTTCTGTATTCCTCCAGGATAATTTGGGGGGAATCATTAAAAATGGGTATTGAATGGAATCATTGTTTAAAGTGTGGGGCATTATTGTAAAGAAAGGAATAAGTTGAATGTTGCTGGTGCTAAGGTTTTCTGTATTGCACTTTGGTTTCATTTAGCATGAAGGAGGTGCTGCAGGTATCTGCCAGGTTTGATGGGTTGTTTTTCCACTTTAGCTTTCTGCCTCCGTTGATTTTGCTGCAGTTTGACTGAGGCTCTTAAGAGTTTTACTTAAATTTCAACAAAGTTCTTTTGCTCTGAATACCTCACTGCAGTTATAATTAAGACTTAAATGGGGAAGCTGATATGTCCAGTCAGGAGCTGCTGAGGAAAGGCCAGGCACCAGAATGTTTTCTTTCCTTGGATCCCAGAACATCACAAATAGGAGGAAGAGGCCCATATAGCCCCTTACACCAGCTCCACCATTCAATAAGATAGTGGCTGATCTCCTTCAGGCCTCAACTCCTTTCTTGTGCCAGTACCTCTCAACCCACAGCTCCTTGATATTTTAAACGTCTATCTCTCTCCTTCTTAAATATTTCCAGTGGTTTCGCTCCTGCATCTCTGTGGGGTAGAGAATTCCAGACATTCAAGAAAAGAAATTCCTCCTAAATGCTCATCGCCTTATTCTGTAACGAGATTGGAGGTTTCCTTGCTAGTGGAAACCTTTCAGAACACCGAACAGTACAGCACAGGAACAGGCCCTTCGGCTCACCATGACTGTGCTGCCGTGAGCTCAATCTGTACCATATCCAGCCCCCTCAGAATCTTGTTTCAAATATGTTTCAATAAGATCAGCCCACGTTGTTCTAACTCCTGATGAATAAAAAGATCTGAACTGTTTAGCCGTTCTTGATTAGTCAGTCTTTCAGTCCAGCAGTTGCCCCCATGAATCTCCTTTGAACTGCCTTCAGTGTCAGTATAACTTGATAGAGGCATCACATTGCCAGTTTTCAAATCCGCTGAAAACCAGTGAGCTCTGGAATCCACTATCTCTCCAGCCTCTCTCTTTGAAACCCTGAGTTGCAGGCCATCACATTCCAGAAAATTGTCTGCCTTTAGATCCATCAGTTTGCCAAATACTTTGTCCCACATGATAGAGACTGTAACGTGATGAAAAAAACCCCAAAGAATGCTGGAAATTTGAACAAAAAACAAATTGCTAGCAAAACTCAGCAGGTCTGGTAGCATCTATGGAGAGAAAGCAAGAAAAGTGAAGAAGGGTCACTAGTGCCAAAACGTCAACTCTGCTTACTCTCTACCAATGCTGCCAGACCTGCTGAGTTTCTCCAGCAATTTCTGTTACTGTTACAAGATCTTTCCTCTGTCACTTTGCTGGTCTGTTATCTTTGGGATATTTTTAGCATCCTTCCCACCATGAAAGTCATTGCAAAATATTGATTTAAATTATCAGTTGGTTCCCTGTTATCAGTTCGCTAGGTGTATCCTTCAAGGGTCCCACACCTCCTTCAGCTACTTTTTTTTATTTCTGTAAAAGCACTTTGTTTAAATATTTGTTGCCAGTTCATTTTGTAATCAATCTTCTCTCTTTCCATTAACTTTTTAGTTATCCACAGATGGTTCCTAAATAAACTTCTCAATCCTCTGGCCTACCACTGACACTTCCTTGCTTTACATCTTGATTGTATTTTCTCCTTGACAGCTTTTGTGAATGGTTCATCCTTCTTATCAAGTTTATTTTTGACCAGAAGATGGTTTTGCTGTGCCTCATTATTAAATGGCTGCCACTGCTCAATGACTAACCTTCCCCTTCGTCTGTTTTCCAATCCCTTGTTACACAACTTTTTCTGCCTAATTATTCTTGGTTGAGTTCAAGAAACTGGTTTGAGACCAGAGTTGTTCTTGTTAAAACTGAAATTGAAATTCTACCATGTTGTGATCATGACTATCTAGTGGGTCCTTAACTACAGGATCACTGTTTAATCCTTTCTCATTACACATTACTAGGTCTAGAACAACATGTTCCTAGATAGGTTCTACAATGTAATGCTCTAAGAAGCAGTACCTGATGCATTCTACAAATTCATGTTACCCTTGCACATCTGATTTGTCTGGTTAAGATGTAGATTAAGAAAATTCGTTCTGATTTTAATTGCTGGTAGAGATTTTTTAAAAAACTAGTTCTGAATCTTTCATCATCTCTCTCACTGCACTGTTTATTTCTGTCTTCCTATTACAGCCTGATGGGGTGGCACGGTGGCTTATTGGTTAGCACTGCTGCTTTACAGCACCAGGGACCCAGGCTCAATTACATACAGTCATAGAGATGTACAGCATGGAAATAGACCCTTTGGTCCAACCCGTTCATGGCGACCAGGTATCCCAACCCAATCTAGTCCCACCTGCCAGCACCCAACCCATATCCCTCCAAATCCTTCTTATTCATATACCCATCCAAATGCCTTTTAAATGTTGTAATTATACCAGCCTCCTCCACATCCTCTGGGAGCTCATTCCATACATGCACCACCCTCTGTGTGAAAACGTTGCCTCTTAGGTCTCTTTTATTTCTTTCCCCTCTCGCCTTAAACCTATGCCCTCTAGTTCTGGACATCCCTACCCCAGGGATCTTGTCTACATACCATATCCATGCCCTTCATGATTTTATAAACCTCTATACGGTCACCCCCTCAGCTTCCGACGCTACAGGGAAAACAGCCCCAGCCTATTCAGCCTCTCCCTATAGTTCAAACCCTCCAACCCTGGCAACATCCTTGTCAATCTTTTCTGAGGCCTTTCAAGTTTCACAACATCCTTCTGATAGGAAGAGGACAGATTTGCACGCAACCTTCCAAATGTGGCCTAACCAGCCACAGGTGTCTGTGTGGGTTTTGCACATTCTCCCTGTGTCTGCATGGCCTTCCTCTGGTTGGTCTGATTCCCTCCCACAGTCTAAAGGGCCGGAAGGTTTGAGCTATAGGGAGAGGCTGAATAGGCTGGGGATGTTTTCCCTGGAGCGTCGAAGGTTAAGGGATGACCTTATCGATGTCTATAAAATCATGAGGGGCATGGACAGGATGAATAGACAAGGTCTTTCCCTGGGGTGGGAGAGTCCAGAACTAGAGGGCATAGGTTTAAGGTGAGAGGGGAATGATTTAATAAGAGACCTGAGGGTCAACTTATTTACACAGAGGGTGATGCATGTATGGAATGAACTGCCAGAGGAAGTGGAGGCTGGTACAGTTACATTTAAAAGGCATCTCGATGGGTACATGAATAGGAAGCCATATGGGCCAAGTGCTGGCAAATGGTACTAGATTAATTTAGGATATGTGGTTGACATGGATGAGTTGGACCGAAGGGTCTGTTTTCATGCTGCACATCTCTATGATTCTATGTGTCGGTTAGGTTGGATTGGCCATACTAAATTGCCCACAGTGTCTAGGGATATACAGACCGTGTCGGTTAGGCATGGGAAGTATTGGGTTACAAGGGTTAGGGTCTGAGAGGGATGCTGTTCTGAGGGTTGGTGTGGACTCGTTGGGCTGAATAGCATCTTTCCACACTATGCTATGATTTGCTTTGTGCTCAATGACTGCTGAGTACAAAGCAACTCCTAGCATTGTGTGGAAAGAGGCTATTCGTTCGAAAACCATTCTTTCTATTGCTATCAAATTCCCAGTACTAACAGGCACCTCCCCGGGTCAGAATCTGAGCTGCTCATACTTAACTGGATCGAGAAATTGTTTAGAGGGGGGCAGAGTTACTTTCCCTGTTTAACAACTGGTTACGGCTGCCCCAGTGAGCCGATTGCGTGTTAGGTTAGTTGGCTGATGGAAAGACCCAAAGAATACTGGAACATGCAAGTCTGATGAATGGCTGGCATCGCATAGAGCAAATCCCGGTCCGTTCAGTTCTTGCTTTTTGCAGTGCTGCTAAAATGTTGCCTTTATAGCCACTTCAGGTCAGGTGCAATTAAAGATAAAATGTCAAAGCAAAAAGCTGCAAAGCCTGGGAATCTGTATTTTAAAAAAAAAGCAGGAAGTGCTGGAAAATATTTGGCAGGTCCTGTAGTTTCAACCGAGACAAACAGTGGAAGTTTCGGGTCGGAGATCATTTTGTCACAGACGCTTTGGAAGTTTTTTGTGGGTGTAATGAGGTTGAAGGTGCATCTTTTGAAAAGATTTGGAGTGTTTGCGATGCTGAAGCACAAAATGTAGCTCAGGATAGATTTAAATGCACAGCCCCTTGGATTGCCGTTTCCCCTCTCTCTCACATTCCCTTGGAGTTTTCTCTTGCTGACTTTGTGTTTGGTTTTCTCCGTAGCGACTGCACGTCGAGTGCTCGGCGGGAGCTGAAACGCGAGCAGTACCGCCAGGTCAGGGACCACGTCAGGAATGATGATGGCCGACTGCAGGCCTGTGGCTGGAGCCTCCCGGCCAAATACAAACAGGTACGGCCTGGAGACAGGAGAGCCTCTCCCGCAGAGGGATATAACCCAAGATGCACCACTGCTGGAGGTCAGGAGTGAAACCAGAAAGTGCCGAAGAAACTAGGCAGCAGCTGCAGGGTGAGAAAGCAGAGTCCCTGTTTCAGGTCCAGAGAGTTCTGACGAAGGGTCGCTGGATTTGAGACGTCAGCCTCCCTCTTTGCAGCTGATACTGGACCTGTTGGTTATCTCCAATGTTCTGGGTCAAAATGATGTGAGGCTGGAAAAGCACAATAGGGTCAGACAGCATCGTTTCAGGCTGAAACCCTTCGTCAGGATGGGGGAGGGGAAGGTCAAAAAGTGTGGCGCTGGAAAAGCACAGCCAGTCAGGCAGCATCCGAGGAGCAGGAGAGTCGACGTTTCGAGCATAAGATCTTCATCTGGAATGTAATACATTGCTGCTCGTCATCATTCCTGATGAGGAGCTGATGCTTGAAATGTCGATCCTCCTGCTCCTCGGATGCTGCCTGACTGGCTGTACTTTTCCAGCACCACACTTTTCGACTCTGATCTCCAGCATCTGGAGTCCTCATTTTCTCCCCGAGGTGGAGTGGAGCCCAGAAGTAAATAGAGGGAGGAGGTGAGGTCTCCCCTCCCCCTCCCCAGTCCTGACAAAGGGTTTTCACCCAAAATGTTGATTTTCCTGCTCCTCAGATGATGTCTGACCTGTGTGCTTTCCCAGCTTCACATCTTACTGACTCTAACCTCCCAGCATCTGCAGTCCTTACTGTTTTCAGTATTCTGTTTTCGTTAGTGCATATCTCCACATTCTGTCCTTATCCACCATTCAGTGCCTGAGATTGAAATGTTTTCAGCGAGATATGGTTGCTGATTGGAATGTAGTGGAACCTATTCAAGTGCTAACCTCTTAATACATGCTATTAGAAATTCTATGATGCCAGTGATGTTTGACATTGCAGTATGATTCCGGCTTGTTTAAATTTAGATTTTATTGTCCTGTGCACTCAAGTATAGAGTACAGTGAGAAGGGTCTAATGTCATCACACACTGTGTCACCTGAGTCACAAAGGTATTTAATATTAGATTATGCAAATATTTAATTTGTCCATACATCGCTTTAAATAAACGTGGTTTAAGCTTTTCAATTTGTATTCCTCCGGAAGTACCTTTTTTTTCCCTCAATTGATTTGCCTTGGGGAAAGTTGGCACTCTTGCATCTATCCTGATGACTGGTGAAAAATTTTAGTTAGGATGTCTCCTTATCTTTAGCAATACTCCAGTTCACTTAGGGGTCAGTTAGCTTAGTTGGGTGGATGGCTGGTTTGCAATGCAGAGTAATGGCGACAGCGTAGGTTCGGATCCCACACCGGCTGAGGTAACCACGAAGGACTCTCCTTCTCAACCTCTCCCCTCGCCTGAGGTGTGGGGGCCCTCTGGTTGGCCCAACCCCCCCCCCCCCCCCCCCCACCACCAATGCAATCTAGAATATGATGAGTAGTTGTTTGGTAGAACAGAATATGAGTAGTGTTGAAAAAAGGCCCATGTTGTTGAAGCTTTTCACCTTGCAAACATCAGGACCATTCACAAGAGTGCCTTTCAAGAGGAATGCCAACTCTTATTCCTGTCTGTGAGGACAGCGCTGATTGTTTGGTGAGTGGGAACTCTGGTGGATGAGTTACCATGAAGAATGAAGCAGTTACTGATGATTGACAGTTAACTGCTGTGCTTGGTTCTGCTTTTGAACCAAGTAGATCAACTCCAGTCAGGGAGTTTCCTGGAGAAACGAGCAGGTAGATTTTTGTCAGCTGTTTTAGAATATGGTTGGTCGTATGCTGTACGGTTGTGCCAGCAAAAAGGGAATGACAATAGAGTAGGCAGGAGAAATCAAAGACCCACAAACAAGAGATTAATTAATTAAAAATGAATACATTTACTTACCTCAGAGCCTCTCCACCACCGTCTACTCCCTCCACCTCTAAAATCTTCTCATCAAACAAGTTCAGTTGGAAGAGTGACAAGCCACCGATTTCTCCAAGACTAAAGTGAAGAACCTCCAAGAGGTCAAATTTATTTTGGTTATATCTGGTTCAGTGCATCTTCTCCATAAACGATGGCACGCATTAGGTTTGTCTATTTATAATTTTGTGGCAGTGCGACAGTTGAATTTTATTGAACGATAATTGGTGTCTTGTTCTTTGTCTAGTTGAGTCCAAATGGCAGCCAGGAAGACAATCGCATGAAGAACGTCCCGATCCCGGTCTATTGCCGTCCATTGGTCGCAAAGGATCCCACCATGAAGGTATCTGAGAGCCAAGTCCAAAGTCTCTGCTGATTGGAATGTAGTGGAACCTATTTCAGTGCTAACCTGTTGACATCTTCTATTAGAAATTCTGTGATACCAGAGATGTTTGACGTTTCAGTATGATTCCTGCTTATTTAGATCTAGATTTTATTGTCATGTGCATTCGAGTATCGAGTACAGTGAGAAGGGTCTAATGTCACCACACACTGCGTCACCTTAGACACCAAGGTACTTAGGTACAAGAAATAACGTTAAAAATGTTAAGTGTTATTTTCATAGAATAAGTAGAAAAATAAAAAATAAGGAAATAATATTAAAGTCCTCCTTAACATAAACTAGATTTAAAAAAAGGAATAAAGTTGAAAGTTTAACAGTCTTGTTACAGATGCTATATATTGCTGACCTGTCCTTGCTTCCTTCTGGATCCGAATGAGGGAGCTCTACCCTCTCTTTTTTGAGTTCACCGATTTGATTTTTTTTTTGGTTTGGTTTGTATCATCCCTCAGATCTAAAGGAATGGCCAAACTGAATATACCACAAACGCAATCTCCACTGCCCCAACTCCCAGGACATTCTCAGGATGTTCCAGCGAAGTTCCAAATAAAGGCCATTCTGATCAGTTTGGCGGAGGAGGGGGCCAGTGCTGTTCAGGAATGTTTCCCTGGATGTGGGAACCCCAACCCCTCCCAGCGCCGCCGCCACCACCAGCAACAGACACCAAACCAGGTTAGATAAGGGTTGGTGTAACCTGGTACCTGGGAAGCTCCCGAAGAGCTGTTTATGCCTGACCAGTTCCTGCCAACTCTGGGTCAGCAAGAGGTTGCTCTCGCTTCCCAGACTAGCCCACAGAATCACATCCTTGTCGTTTTATGTTCTGAAGCCACAGGGCAAGCTTCCTTTTTTAGATTTGCCCTCCTGTTTCCAGACCAATCCTGTAAGGCCTATAGACATCTAACTTGAGGTAGCAATGAGAACAATACAAATAATATCTCTTTACCCCAGCTCCTGCACTGGCCCCACAAGTCTGAAAGAACTGGACTTTAGGAACATTGAAAGTGGGAGAAGGAATAGGCAACTTGGCCCTTTGAATATTCTTCGGAACTGAAGTAGGCCATTCAGTCCCTCGGGCCTGTTCCACCATTCAGAGAGATCATGGCTGATATGTGGCTTAACTTCATATTATCTGCCTTAGGTCCATATCCTTTAATAACTGTGCCTAACAAAAATGTATCTATCTCCACTTTAAAATTAACTACTGATACAGCATCAATTGCCATTTGTGGAAGAGAGTATCAAATATGTCCCATCCATTTTGTGTAGAAGTGCTTCCCAATGTCTGAATGGTCTGGCCCTAATTTGACATGATCCTAGCTGATCATCCAACTCCGACCCCACTTCCTTTGATCCCTTTAGTCCTAAAAACTATATCCAATTCTTTCTTAAAAGCCTCCAGTGTTTTGGCCTCAACAATTTCCTGTGGCAGAAAATTCCACACACTCCCTACTCTCTCTGAGTGAAGAAATTTCTCCTGATCTCGATCCTAACTGGCCTATCCTGTATCCTAACACTCTCACCCCTAGTTCTGGACTCCCTGATCATCAGGAACATCCTTCCTGCATTTACCCTGTCCTACCTTGAACATTTTATTGGTGTAGCGCAGCAGGTCAGGCAGCATCCAAGGAACAGGAGAATCGACGTTTCGGGCATCAGCCCTTCTTCAGGAATGAGGAAAGTGTGTCCAGCAGGCTAAGATAAAAGGTAGGGAGGAGGGACTTGGGGGAATTGGGAATGCGATAGGTGGAAGGAGGTTAAGGTGAAGGTGATAGGCTGGAGTGGGGTGGGGGCGGAGAGGTCAGGAAGAAGATTGCAGGTTAGGAAGGCGGTGCTTCTTCCTGACCTCTCTGCCTCCACCCCACTCCAGCCTATCACCTTCACCTTTACCTCCCTCCACCTATCGCATTCCCAACGCCCCTCCCCCAAGTCCCTCCTCCCTACCTTTTATCTTAGCCTGCTGGACACACTTTCCTCATTCCTGAAGAAGGGCTGATGCCCGAAACGTCGATTCTCCTGTTCCTTGGATGCTGCCTGACCTGCTGCGCTTTTCCAGCAACACATTTTCAGCTCTGATCTCCAGCATCTGCAGTCCTCACTTTCTCCTCAAACATTTTATTGGTGTAACCTTATGATGCCAATAGTCATGTACCATTGTCACTTTGAGCAGCCAAAAGCTATACTTTTATCAACTCCGAGACCCACAGTCAGACACGAGGACCTGTAATTTTATTTGTACAGCAGAGTAATACAGAATTCTGCACAGAAAGCAAGAATTTGAGAGCGTCTACTTCCACCCTTTCACTCCTTTCACTTGATAATTTCAATGGCACTCTAGAGAAAAATAATTGTGGATGACTAGGTGGAATTTAGTACAGTGTGAACCACACAACATTTACCAAACATTCCCCTGTCTACCAGCTGACCATCTTCAAAATAAAGTCAATACCTGACCTTTGTCAGGTCTGTGAGCAAGTGGTTAGGATTGGAAAAGGAAGGATAATGTCAATCCTCTCCCTTTCTTGATATCCTAAGCTGAAGTCCACTACTGTATTCGCCTGCACTCTTCGTGCGAAGACAAGACCAAGGGGTGGCATGGTGGCTCAGTGGTTAGCATTGCTGCCTCTCAGCACCAGGGACCCAGGTTCGATTCCAGCCTCAGGTGATTGTCTGTATGGAGTTTGCACATCCTCCCTTTGCGTGGGCTTCTTCCGGGTGCTCCGGTTTCCTCCTCAGTCCAAAGATGAGCAGGTCAGGTGGATTGAACATGCCCAGTTGCCCAGTGTCCAGGGATGTGTGGGGTTAGCTTGGTTAACCATGGGAAATGTGAGGTTGTAGGAATAGTGGGATTGGTCCAGGTGGGCTGCTCTTTGGAGGGTCGATGTAGAATTGATGGGCCGAATGGCCTGCTTCCACACTGTAGGGATTCTATGGAAATGCTCATTGAGGAGCATTCGTAGGTGTCGGTGTTTTCAGCCGTTCTGTACTGTGTGTAAGTTTGGAGACAGTTGCTGTGATGTTTTCCATCACCAGTGTTGTGTTGGTTTTGCTCCCAGCTTTGGTGTGCAGCCGGTGTGGATCTGACCGGCTGGAAGCCCCAGCGTATGGACAACGGGAATGAGCTAGGCCGCTCGCGTAGCTGTGACCCCCTCACCTCCGACACCGAGAAGGATGGGAAGAATAGCAGCAGCCATAGCTCGCCCGATAAAAACAAGAAGGTAAGTGAAAATTGGTGCACAGTTAACAATTAAAGGGTGGCAGACCACACCAGTGCCTTAGTATTTGGCGATACCGCTGCATTTACAATGAGACCCTGGTCCTTTAGCTATGTAAATATAAAATGAAGAAGTGACGATGCTGGAGAAACTTAGCAGGTCTGGCACCATCTGTGGGTAGAAATCAGTGTGAACGTTTCAACTCCGATGACTCTGTTGACTCTGCTTTCTCCCCACGAATGCTGCTCAGCCTGCTTAGGTTCTCCAGTAATCTCTGCCTTTGGCTCTAGTGTTGGGTAAGAGAGCATGGTTCTGATTTTCGTCACTTTTGGTAAGAAACTTCACACTTTCTGTATTGTACCCAAGACAAGCAGCAGCTTGATATAAAAAGAGGGATAGAATCATAGGCATGTACAGCACGGGAACAGACACTCCCGTCCAACTTGTCCATGCCAACCAGATATCCCAACCCAGTCTAGTCTCGTTTGCTAGCATTTGGCCCATATCCCACTAAACCCTTCCTATTCATGTACCCATCGAAATGCCTTTTAAATGCTGTAATTGTACCAGCCTCCACCACTTCCTCTGGCAGCTCATTCCATACAAGCACCACCCTCTGTGTGAAAAAGTTACCCCTTTGGTCCCTTTTATATCTTTCCCCTTTCACCTTAAACCTGTGCCCTTTAATTCTGGACAACCCACCCCAGGGAAAAACCTTGTCTATTTACCCTATCCATGCCCCTTATGATTGTAAAAACTTCTATAAGGTCAGCCCTCAGCCTCTGACACTCCAGGGAAAACAGCCCCAGCCTATTCAGCCTCTCCCTATAGCTCAAATCCTCCAACTCTGGCAACGTCTTTGTAAATATTTTTTGAACCCTTTAAAGTTTCACAACATCCTTCCGATAGGAAGGAGACTAGAATTGCACACAATATTCCAAAAGTGGCTTAACCAATGTCCTGTACAGCTGCAACATGCCCTCCCAACTCCTGTACTTAATGCTCTGACCAATAAAGGAAAGCATACCAAATGCCACCTTCACTATCCTATCTACCTGCGGTCCACTTTCAAGGAACTATGAACCTGCACTCCAAGGTCTCTTTGTTCAGCAACACTCCATAGGACTTTATCATTAAGTGTATAAGTCCTGCTTTGATTTGCTTTTCCAATTGCAGCACCTCACATTTATCTAAATTATTCTCCACTTCTCAGCCCATTGGCCCATCTGATCAAGATCCAATTGTGCTCTGAGGTAACCTTCTTTGCTGTCCACTACACCTCTAATTTTGGTGGTGTTTGCTCTTTTTTTTAGAAAAATAATTCAGTCCAGATTTTTGCAGACCCTTCTCAACTGAGCAGAGCCATTTCTGCACAAATGCCCCCTTCCCCACTCTGTGACACTTTCACATTCAGGGATGGCGGGTGGCATCAAGACCAAATGGATTTGGGCCATGGAACTGCTTGGTTCCCGGAAGACAGACTGGTCACCTCTGCCTTCTGGGAACTTCCAATCGTATGAGCGACTGTTAGAACCTCTAACCTCCGAATCACTCCCCATGCACCGCCGCCGCCTCAATACCACTCACTCGGCACACACTATCTACTGAACTGCATGAAAATACTTGGGGTGTAGGTGTGGGTCAGAGGAATTCTATAGCGAGTAACTCTCCTCCTGTCTTACCCTAATTTCCATCCACTATCTACATGGCTGAAATCAGGGGGGCTGGTCACAATGTTGCTGGACTAGGAATACAGAACCTCCAAATAATATTCTGAGCATGTGGGTTCAAATCTGACCATGGAAGGTACTGTACAAATGCAGGAGCAGAAAGTGGGCCTGATAGTTTCTCTAGACTACCTTGTAAATAGCAAGGGGGCATAGAGATGGCATGGTGCCCATGGAGCAACGTCCATGGTCCCTTTGTTAAAGAGCCTCTTGACAGGTTCCTGACCTTGGGTCACAACTCCCTCTGAGGGGCCATAGCCAAGGTGTCCTCGAGAGGTTGCTTAGCCTCCACATGGGCTGAGGAAGGAGATGTTGGTGTGAGATGCTGACTCCATGATGGATCCAGATTGTGTGTGCAGTCTGAGGGCTCACTATCCAATCCCTTAACCTGCTCCAGTGATATTTCTGGTGCCAGGAAATGGGGCTGTCAGTCCCAGAGTTGAGTGTGGTGCTGGAAAAGCACAGCAGATCAGGCATCATCCGAGGAGCAGGGGAATTGATGTTTGAGGAATAAACCCTTCATCAGGCTTCGGGCCTATGCCCAAAACGTCGATTCTCCTGCTGCTCAGATGCTGCCTGACCTGCTGTGCTTTTCCAGCCTAACACTCTTCGACTCTGAGCTCCAGCATCTGCAGTGCTCACTTTCTCCCTGTCAGCCCTGGAGCTGGGTCCCACACGCCATTTTCAAAGCCTCTGCATTCAACCCTAACTCCGTGCCACCCCAGTCCTCGGTTTCTCCAAGGTTTGCATTGGAAATCTATGTTCTGTCTTTAGCAAATATGTTGGCCTTGGAAGCTGCAGCGGCTCTTGGCTCAGTGGCAGCCCCCACCTCCGCATCAGCTGCTCCCAGCTTCCATTTGATAGCCTTGAGCCCAGGTCCCACCTTATACCGAGGGTGTGCTGTATAAGGTGCTGCCGTTTCAGACAGTGCATTAGCCAGAGATCTGGCCTGCACCCCGTTTGGCTGCGTGTAAAAGTGCCTGTGGTGTTGTTGAAATCAGAACAATGTTCTCTTGTTCTGATTTAATATTTATCCTAAAGCCGTGCTGTAAAACCGATCAAGAATATAAAAACAAAATCCTGCAGATTCAGGAAATCTGAAATGAGTGCTGGGCAGGTCATGCTGCATGTGTGTAAACACAAAGCTGAGTTCATGTTTCAGCCTAATGGACTCTCATTGGAAACTGCAGTAGCTTACCTGCTCATTACCTCATTGTTGTTTGTGGGACCATGCTGTGTTTCTGACATTACAGCAGGACTGTATTTCAAAAGTACCTCAGGTTATAAAGAAAATTCTGACTTAATGAAGAGTGCTATATAAATGCCAATCATTTTGCAAACGAAGCAATTATGAATGGAAAAAGGAACGTTTGCAAATCCCCTCACTCTCTGTCTCCCCTTCGCGCACGCTCTCGGTCTCTCCCCACTTGCGCGCGTTCTCAGTCTCTTTCTCTCCCCCCCCCCCCGCCCCCACCACCCACCTCGCACATGCTCTCGGTTTCTTCCCCCCCCCCCCCCACATGCGCTCTTGGTCTCTTTCCCCGCCTCATGCGCGCTCTTGGTCTCTTTCCCCCCCTCGCGTGCGCACTCTGTCTCGCGCACACACAATCTCTACATGGGTACAGTGTTCACCAAGTTTGTGCTGTGGGGTGTATGCTCGGTCCATTCTTTGAGTTTCTCTGTGATTTCTTCCTCCAGACTTCCAGTGCTGAGGACGTCTCGAGCCGTGTGTGGATATGCACTAGCACACACTCCACCAGTAAAATTGTCATCATTGATGCCAACCAACCTGGCACCATTATGGATCAGTTTATAGTGTGTAATGCCCACGTGCTGTGTATCACCAGTGTTCCAGGTGAGTGCTGTACTGAACAGATATTCTGGAATATTGGGCCTGTCTGTTCAGGATAACTGCCGTAAGACTGATTTGTTGCGGAATATGTACAAGCAAAATACTTTATAGCTGGTTTTATAAATTACGTTTATAACTAAAGAATTTATAGATTATCATACATCAAGCCAAATGTTTGGGCCTATCTGTTTCACAAGAGCAGAGAAAATAGGAGCAGGAGTAGGTCATTTGGTTCTTTGAGCCTGCTCTGCAGGAAGGTGACCCTTCCTTGGAACCGGACCCAAAATCTGATTTCTCTTCTCAGATGCTACTAGACCCGCTGAGCTTTTCTAGCAGCTCCTGTTTTCATTTCTGATTTACAGCACCCGCAGTTCTTCTGGTTTTTGTAAGGCTTGGAGGGATATGGGCCAAATGTAGGCAAATGGGGCTAGCTTGGAAAACCTGGTCAGTGTAGATAAGCTGAGCCAAAGGGTCTGTCTCCGTGGTCTGTGACTCTGTGATAGATTCCTTCCCTCAAGAACCTTGGCAAACCAGTTAGGTTTTTTTCCTGACCATCAACAAGAGATTCATGGCAGTCAATAGACTTTTAATTTCAGATTTCTTTTTTTTAAAATTGACTTCAATTTCCACCATCTACCGCTAAGCGGGGATTTGAACCGGAGCCCCAGAACATGACCTGGATCTTTGGGTTAATAATTGAGCAGCGAGGCCTCATCTGTCCAATCTGATGGCCATAACAATTCCCACAACATTAAAAAGCCAGGGATTATCCCAAGTGCTGACCCTTCAACCAAAGTTGCATCCAAAAAAACTTATCCCATAGTTATTGCGTTGCTGTTTGTAGGACCTTGCTGTGTACTCTATGTTATAGCAATGACTGCACCTTCAAATAGAACTCCATTGGCTGTGAAACTTTGTAGTCATCCAGTGGTCAGTGAAACAGTATGTAAATACAAGTGTTTTCTTGGTTTAGAGCAGCAGTGTGTTACTCAGACATCTGTTTGCTCTGTTAGCCAGACAGTTGTGGATGGATTGAAGGGCGGTGCTCGCCTAGTGGTATTATCGCTAGAGTATTAATCCAGAAACACAGCTGGAGTTTCCACTTCAAGTCCCGATGCCACTTCAAGCAGATGGTGGAATTTGAATTCAATACCTGGAATTAAGAAACTGTTGTCAATTGTTGGACAAGCCCATCTGGCTCCCTAAAGGCAAAGTGCCGTCCTCACCTCGTCTCTGGCCTACACGTGACTCTCCAAAGCCATGTAGTTGACTCTCAACTGCCCTCTGAAATGACCTAGCAAGCTAATTCATTCAAGGGAAGCCAGAGAGAATTAAAAAAAGGGATGATGTCAACCGAAAGAGCAGTAGAAAATAAAGAGAAATATTCGAGTTACACTGTTGGCAGAATAATTGGAATGTAAGATGTTGTCTCCTGATCATCACTGCAATTGAACGGATCTGACGACTCAGGTTGGTTTTGAGACTGATTGCCTTGAAAGGTTGAATTCCAAGAAATTTAGCATGATATCTTAATTTTCCACCTCTGTATCAAGATTTATTATGAACAAGGATTGGGAATTCTGTTTGCCTAGCTCAATTCTTTGACTAGAGGACACACTGAAGCACAAATTTTGGACTGCATGCCTTTACCCCAGAACCAGGGGGTCATAGTCTAGGGATACGGGATTGGCCATTTAGGACTGAGATGAGGAGAAATTTCTTCACCCAAAGAGTGGGGGAGTCTGTGGAATTCTCTGCCACAGAAAAAGGTTGAGGCCAAAACATTGAATGTCATCGAGAAGGAGTTAGATATAGCGCATAGGGCCTGGGTACTGAGTTGGATAATCAGCCATGATCATACTGACTGGCAGAGGGGGCTCAAAGGGCTGAATGGTCTACTCCCATTCCTATTTTCTGCGCTTCTATGTTTGTGATGCTGGTTACGTAAATGAGGCTGAAATATACCTAGTGTCAGTTTGATTCCCTATATTCCAGTTACATGCCCTGGTTTTAGAAATAGTACCTGTCAGTGAAGACATGATCATAGGCATGTCTCCATCAGTCCTAGGAAGGTTTTGTTTTATAATTTGTGATCTGGAATGGCCAAATCATTGGGAAATCACAAACATGATTCTCTCAATGTGAATGTGGCTAGCTGGGTGGCTTTGTATTAGGAATGTGTTCCATTGTGTTGCAAGATGTTAACTATGTTGGGAATTTGCTGTATTGCTGGTGGATACAGGGGCTGCATAGTCATGTCATGGGCAGTTCGATTCCTGGGTAATAATATCTCTGAGAAGCCCACACACACACCACTTGCCTTTGCCCTGGATTGAGTGACATTGTTCTCAGGTTCTTAACTGGCACCACTTCCTCAAAATCCCCCTCCCTCCACAGCCGACACTCCGTAGCAGCAGTGTGTGCTACCTACAAGATGCACTGAAGAAATTCACCAAAGATCTTCAGACTGCACTTCGAGACCACTTCTGTCTAGCAGGACCAGGGCAGCAGACACGCGGCAATGGCAATGACTATTCCCTCCAAGCCACTCACCATCCTGACTTGGAAATATACTGCTGTTCCTTCACTGTCGCTGGGTCAAAGTCTTGGAACTTGCTCCCCAACAGCATTGTGGGCCTACCTACAGCACATAGACTGCGGTGGTTCAAGAAGGCAGCTCACTCCCACCTTCTTGAGGGCAACTAGAAATGGGCAATAAATGCTGACCAGCCAGCGATGCCCACATCCCTTGAGTGAATAAAAAAAGTGATCAGACTGAACAGTTTCTACAAAATAAAAGGACCATCCTGGCTGACTGTAACAAATTAACCTGGGATACGTGTGTCAAGTTAATGAAGAGCTGCAGTGTGTTGAGGGTATAACATCGCTGCCCATGCCTGGCTGTTGCTGCATTAATGGCACTTGGTTGCACTGTCAGGATAATCCTGATCCCTTTGCTAAAACCACGTATTGGTGAAGAAAGGAGAAAGGTGGAGTGTAGTTGCTGACCTCTGGGCTTCCCAGCTGTTGTTGCAACCCCTCAAGATGTTGCAGATTAACCATCACCTTCGGAGTCCTGTCTGACTTACCACTGAGCCACTCCATCCCTCTAATGGGTGCTAGATCGTTGCTCTTTCTGTCGGAAACCACAATATGCAGCTCCCCCATGTCTACACTGTTACAAAATAGAGGCAGTATTCCTGGGAATGCCCTCTCACCTCTCTCGCATCTGTATATTAGGAGTTGCGAAAAGCAATTCTGTGAAATCTCTGGTCAGTAGAACGGGGCTGTTCTCCTTGGTTACTGGAACGTTAATTGCGTTGCTAAGAGACAGGTAGAGGGTATTGTTCAGTAAAGTATGTCGAGCCTTTATAAAAGGGATATGATTACTCCAGGAAATTAAGTATTAATTTGATTTAGTAAGTTCATTTGGAGTTTTATCTCGTCACATTGATTCTTCTAAGGACTACTTGGCTTAATTTTATTTACTTTAGCTCCACTTTGTTGGTTTTCTAAAATGCTTTGAAGAGAGAATTGTGGACAAGAAGTAAAGATATGGCATACTGCATTTTGTGATTAAACCTATTATCAAGCAAAGGATTTGTTTGATAGAACAGTGCTTGAGTACTGCTGAAGAAAAGGTGAATTTTGTCAAAACCTTTCATCTTGCACTCATCAGAGCCATGTGCAAGAATGCCAATTCAAGATGCAAGCCAATATTTTTTCAACATGAGAGGAGAGTGCAAGCAGACTCCGCAGACTCTACTTCCCAATTAGAATCCAATTGACAACCAATTAGCAGTCTGCATTTATGCAGCACAGATGTTGGTTCTTAATGTGAGTTGGTATTGAAAATTATCCTGATGAGTACATGGTGAAAAGCTTCAACAGAATTTGTCTTTTTTAATTACAAAAACGTTTTATGTCTGGTTAAGTACTTTGCTATCTGGATTGAGATTTAATTATAATGTCTGCCCTCTCTTCTTTATTGTGTGGCTTTTGTATCTGGGCTATAGGCATTACACAGGGCCCCTTGCCAGCTCAGTCTTATCCAGCACTGATTGTAGACATTGTGAATACTAATTTGAGAAATTGCCTTTTCTGAAGGTGGCCGCTATGTATTGGATGTTGCTGAGATGCCTTTAGGGATGAGATAGAACAGCTGTTACATTTCCAATGCTCCGAATACAGACAGTGGTCCTTTTAAACTAGATGCATGTACATGGAATAGGGTTGGATAGCAAGGTGGATTATGAGGTTGACATTGGGTAAGTTCCACCCATGCTGATGGATTCGGGATCTCTCTTCTCTGTCAGGGATGGGTTATAGGATAGCATGAATTAGAATTTCCTGCCTCTTGTTAAAATATGGGCAAACTGTGATGTGGCTTGGCACCCGCAATGTGTTAGATGTAGACATAGAAACCAGGAGTAGGCCATTCAGCCCTTCGAGCCTGCCCTGCTATGCAATACAATCATGTCTGATCCTCTGTCTAAATGCTTTCTCCCCATATCGCTGGCAGCCTTTAAAGTCTCAAAATATATGAATCTCTCTCTTGAATATATTCAGTGATGTGGTAGGGAATTCCACAGGTTCATTACTTTTTGAGACCTAACTGGTCTGCCCCATATTTTTGAGATTGTGACCTCGAGTTCTAGACTCTCCAACCTGAGGAAACATAATCCTTGTACCTAGTCCATCCAGCCGTGGGTTAGAATGTGATGTGTTTCAATCAGATTCCTTCTCCTCCTCCGAGACACTGGTTATACTGGGCCAGTTGTCACTGAGCCGTGGTATTGGTCGGGTGAACCTCCTCTGCACTCCCTTTATGGCAAGGTGTCTTGCTGGCTACTACAGGACTAGCCTACCGCCTGTTCTTGCTGTCCTACACTCATAGGAAGGAATGACAAACTTGTCTCTGTGATGGTTGCTAGAGAGCTAATTGGATAAATTTGGACATTCACTATGGACAATGAATTGAGAATCAGCTCAAAGAAGAATTTATCATTTGAATTGAATTAGCTTTATTGTCACACACTCAAATGAGTCCTATGATGTGCCACTTACAGCGCCATTGTCGGTACAGAGTACTTAGGTACCTTAGTTACAGACTAGAGAAATGAACAAGTTACATTACAGCGATACACTGTATGACCATAGGTCAGTTACATTACAGCGATACACTATATGACCACAGTTACACTACAGTGATACACTGTATGATCACAGATCAGAAAAAACAAAAGTTAAAAATACAACCATCACGGTGTCTCTCCAAGGGTTGTCTGCGGCAGACCAGCACAGGGGGTCTCCACGTGGTCTGACCCAGCTGGCTGCTGCTCCAGGCCATTCTGTCTCTCCCCTCCCCTTGCCTGTGGGCTTCACACTCTCCCCTCCCCTCTGCCTTGGGCTCTGCTCTCTCCCTTCCCTCAGCTCTAGGCCCTGTTCTCTCTCCTCTGCTCCGGGCCGCTGGTCACTGTCATCCCCGGCTTGGACCGCACTCAACGCAGTCAGTTTGAATAGTACATGGTAGAATCTGAATGGTCTTGCTGACATTGTACGAATGCTATCTTTAAGCAAGGAATGCACACCATAGGGGTGGGGGTGGGGTGGTAATATTGCCTGCTTCACCCAACTTCTATGTGAGATCAGAGAGATTGAGATGTGATTTTTTTGGGCATGACCTTTGCTGCCCAATCCTTCCCGAAAAGGCATAGAGAGTTCCGAGCGTTTGACCAGGATTCTGGGCTATTGGATTGGCGATGGGGTCCCTGTTTCGAGATGCTGATACCAAAGAACAAAGAAACGTGAGGCATGTAAACAGTGATCCTTAAAGGGACTGTGGGAAGCCATTGAGAACTAGTTCATGTTTTACTATGGAGTCTCAACCTTTTTCGCTCTGCTTCAATATTACAAGCTATTGACTTGACTCCCTCTGCTCAGCTTCCCCTCACGTCCTTCTCAAACCTCCACCGACTGCCCCCAGAGAGAAAAAAAAGCACGGGCTGGCTCAACATCCAGGTTGAATGTTCCTGGGAAGGAAGTTCCCCATCAGGATGCCACAGCCTGTCGTTAGTTTATTTTATAAATGAAACTCAGAGCATCCTCCTGTGGTTGGTATTCAGTGCAGCACCTTCTAGATTTGTTAAGCCTAACATGAGGGGACCGTTAATGTGGGTCTAAAGCATGTTCTGCCCCACATCCCCAAATATGGTTGAATTAGAAAGAGATACAGGCCAGTTATAAACAGGGCAAAAGGTCCCATTCTGGTCATGCCCACAGGGTACCACTTATTTTGAAATTCCACGCATTCTAAATGCTTAGCCATGGTGTTGCCTAACTTTTGAAATTGTTCAAGTTGAAAGTTTTAACTAGGAAACGGAGTGGTCTGTCAGTTGAGCGTCTCCTGGTTATTGGATGCTGTCTGATAGGTTCTTTGAAACATTGTCATCGATACAACACGGTGAGACTCTTCCTTTTCTTTCTGTATCAGCTGCGAGCGAGAGCGACTATCCGGCCGGAGAAATATTTTTAGAGGGAGACTTGAATCCGGATGATTCCAGTGGAGCTGAAGGGGTATTAGCAGGAATCACCCTGGTAGGATGTGCAACACGATGCAATGTCCCCCGGAGCAACAGCACATCTAGAAGTGACACCCCAACATCTGACAAAGGACAAAGTGGGTAACAACATCATTAAAATATTTTAATTTTAATTTTTATTTTTTTAATTCTCCTGTTCGTGATTTTTTTAGGTTCAATGTTGCTTCACGAAGCAATTTGAAGTCTTTTTTTTCAAGAAATGCCTGGAAATGAGTCATTGATATAAAAAAAAAGAGACCATTTAAAAGCTGGTCCAAATATAAACCAGACTGGTTCACTAGTGCCTTTCAGAGAGGGGAAGTTGTCCATATCTGACCCAGCCTCTTGTTCAGGCCCAATGTGGATGACCCTTACCTGCCCTTTGAACTGAGCTAGCAGGTCAGTCTATTATATCAAACCACTATGTCGCATCCCCGCATCCCTTTGGCAGTTTAACAAAAATGCTTCTGATCACTGTCATAGGCAGTAAATATCACGTTTGCCAGTAATGCCCAGTTGGTATCCTATGCCATTTGACACAGTGAAGCTGTTATCGAGGGGATGAGCTGAGGATTGAATTCCCTTCAGCTATTCTCTGTTTCATGTTCAGTGGCTTTTCCAACTGCGTGTGGTGAACTATGAGCACAGAGTTCTCACCCCTATCTGTGATTTAGCAAATTGAACATTAGAACAAAGAAAATTACAGCACAGGAACAGGCCCTTTGGCCCTCCAAGCCTGTGCTCATCCAGATCCTCTGTCTAAACCTGTCACCTATTTCCAAAGGTTCTGTATCCCTCTGCTCTCTGTCCATTCATGTACCTGTCCAGATACATCTTAAATGACACTTTCATGCCAGCCTCTCCCACCTCTGCTGGCAACGCGTTCCAGGCACCCACCACCCTGTGTAAAGAACTTTCCACGCATATCTCCCTTAAACTTTTCTCCCCTCACTTTGAACTCATGGCCCCTAGTAATTGAGACCCCCCCCACTCTGTGGGGGTGGGGGGTGGGGGGGGGGGGAAGCGGGAAGCTTCTTGCTATCCACCCTGTCTTTCCCTCTATGATTTTGTAGACCTCAATCAGGTTCTCCCCCCCCCCCCCCCCCCCCCCCCCCCCCCCTCAACCTTCATCTTTCTAATGAAACTAATCCTAATCTATTCAACCTCTCCTCATAGCTAGCTCCCTCCATACCAGGCAACATCCTGGTGAACCCCAATTATGTCCTTTTTTGTTTCCTACTCCTGCTCTTACTCAATACATTTTTGGAGTATCAGGTGAGCGGGGAACCTCTGGGAACTGGTTCTGAGAAACTTGCTACCGTTTTTACTTCTCTCCAACTCTGGCACTGGCGAAATGTTTTCCCATATTTGTTTCGAACACTGAGTTGCCGAGTCTCCTCATCTGGTTCTGAGACATTGGAAAGGTCATGAACTTTGGTGTATTCACAACAGACTGACCAGCCAAATAGGACATTTGCTCAGAATGCTGACAGTCTCTGGAATGTACTCACCGTGTCCCCAGGAAAGCAGACTCTCAGACTACCCATATTCATCTCAAAGTGTCCAGCAGAGCAAAGATTTTCCCAAATGGATGCTGAAAGTGACTAGGGAGACTCCTCACACTGATTACAAGTTCTGGGATGTGGACCAAGAGACTGAACATTATTATCAAAGCTGGGAAGAGTGCGCACACTGCGGAGGAGATCCAGGAAGGAGATTAAGAGGGTTCCTGCTCCCATACCAGTTAGATTGTCAATTAATCAGAAAGTGGCAATAGCTTCCTTCCACTTGCCTGTCAAAATGTTTCTAAATTACATAAGCAGTTTCCAGAAGTTATTTTTCCATCATTAGTGAAGGAAGTTGACGTTGTCTTTTTATATCCTCAATGTTTGAGAAACCGAATTCAGAAGAAAAAGTGCAGTTGGTGTTGCTTACGTCCAGCCAAACTAAGCACTTTGAGCAAATCAAAATTAACAATGCACTATGAATTGGCATAGTACAAAATGCAAAATGAACTGGCAGAAACATGAGTTATGCTACAAATTGACCTTTGTCATCAAGGTACCAATCTGTTGCCCAGTCTCCCAATACTCTGTGCCAGAATGTCAAAGGTATAAACAGCCTATTGCATTACCCCAACATCAGATCGAGATCATATTTTAGCAGTGTGCAAAAGATGCAGAAATGTTTCGATCAGTTAGTGTGTGCACGGCCATGCTGTCCTTTCTTTGCTGCAGATTTGATGGGCCGAATGGCACTGTCGGGATTCTATAATGTGAAAATGTAAAAGGACTGTAGGCTGTGTATGATTATTTTTATCTCAAGCAGGCTGAGTTTCAGGGCCAGTCTTCTTTAACCAGCTGGCTGCTGGCAAATGAGCATCAGGGTAACATTAGCAAAGCCAAATAATGGGATGGGATACTGGCAAGCCTGTTTGGAGAAATGCATTGGTACTTTGTACACAGGCTGACTACTCATAGCTGTGTGGCTTCCCCACCACTGCTGTATGCCTTTGTTGAAATCGTTAAACCGGTGTTACTTAATACACAGTGTCAGGAATGGTGTAACTGATAATGTGTCAGTTTCACAACATATATCTAAGTGGTACTGAAAGAAACAGCAAAAATATTTTTTTAGGAAAGCGCTCTGCAGTTTCAATTACTTGGAGAGTCAAAATGGCTGTTCATTTCCCAGTCCCTGCTGCTATGGAAATAAAAGGAATATATGAGACTGATTGTAATTTTTTCCACACTCTGTTACAAATCCAAGGAAGCTACAGAATCAAATAGAAAGACTGAGTAAATTAGAAGAGGGATCTTGCTATTGTCAGTGTCGGCGAAAAGAGTTTCTTGAGCTGTATTATGGCCTGGATCTCACTGAGGAGCAGAAATGTCAGGCTGCCCAGGTTTTAAAAATGTTGACGACACACTTTGAACTCAATCTTAATGTGACATACGGACATTATTTGCTTAACATCAGAATCCATGGGAAGAGAAAGAAAGCGTGAGAGGATATTGATCAGCATATGACTGTACTGATGCATCTAGTTTAATCCTGACAATCGGGACAAGTCAAAGATAATCTCATCAGAGCTAGACAAACGCAGCACAGCAAGCCAGGAGGCGGCATCCTCAGCCCAGTCCTGATGAAGGTCTCGACCTGAAGCATTGATTTCTCCACCTCCTGATGTTGCCTGGCTTGCTGTCTGCTTCCACCCTCCTGTTTGTCAACTTTGGATTCCAGCGTCTGTAGTTTTTTTTTGTCTCATTAGAGACAGGATTCTCTTGGACTTGAGAAATCCTGCTGTGAAAGAGTGTCTGCTGAGAGAAGAGAGAGCTTACTGTCAGGAAAGCTGTCAGCATGTACAGGAGCTCTGAGATTGGCAATCATTGGCAAGTGTGTGTTGATTGGAGAGCAGACAAGGCTTTGTGTCGTGTTGAGATGCTGAAGAAAAACAACAGATTAGGCAAAATGGACGATAATACTTGAAGAAAGGCCAGCAGAAAGATCAGGGTGGGGGTAGCATGTAAATGTTGTGAAGGACGTCACACACAAGAAAAGGAAGTGTGTCCAGTGTGGGGAAAGCAGGGCCCAAATGGCGAGCGAACACATCTAATTGTGTGGAAATGTTTAGCTTCCATAAAAAGCAAGGCAGGTGGCTGCTCCAGAGATATTAGCTGGTGCTTCTAACCAATAATAAATACCAATCCTAAAACAGGTTGGTGTTATCAGGTTGAAAAGTGATGACTGGTTTGTGATGGTGGGATAATGATTTTGGAAGGCTGGGGGCCAAGTGCTTTGCTTGACATCATGGGGCTTCCTAGGCCTGTGCCAATTGGCTGCAGACAGTGAACGGAAACTGAAGCTAGAGTCAAAAAGTGTGGCGCTGGAAAAGCATAGCAGGTGAGGCAGCATCCGAGGAGGAGAGTTGATGTTTCAGCATAAGCCCGCCACACTTTTTGACTCTGATCTCTCCAGCATCTGCAGTCCTCACTTTCTCCTGAAACTGAAGCCAGCAGAAGAGACACTATATGATGGACATGATGTGGAACTGTTGGACTGGGATGGACAAAGTCAAAATTCACGCGACACTGAGTTATAGTCCAACAGATTTCTATGAAACCCCAAACGTTTGGAGCCCCCACTCCTTCCCCAGGCAGCTAGAGTACATTGGACACAGAATTTATAAGTAAAAGATCAAAGGGTCATACAACTTATGTAAATATATTGAACAAACCTAGGTGGCTATTATGTCTTTAATCCATTAGAATAGTGATGCAGGTTTCGATTGATTAATATGTAAATCCCAAAATTTCTTTCAAGTCACTACCCCAAGATAAATTAAGGTTATGCAGCAGTACCCAGACCAAGAGAAAACGTTCAGCTAAAAACCCAGTTTAATGGGACAAGTGAAGGTCTGCAGTTGTGGATGGACATGAAAAGCAAAAGTCCAGTCCCTTAGCTGAAGCAAGTCAAACTAGAACCGATAGCTTCAAATGTGCCAGAATATGTTTCTCAGGCCCCATAAGCTATTGACTGCTGGACGAATCCGCAAAGAATATAAAGATATTTTTTGTAGGTCTTTCTGGTGAATGCCCCCTCGAAGTGAATGAATCTGTCCAGGAGGATTCCATCTGCCCTTGGGTCTAACTTGAAAAGTCAAGGAAATGATGACTCCTCCAGTAGCCGCATGGGAGCACTGAACTTACCCAGAAAACTGTGCACAGATTAAAAGGATCTCAATAAAACTTTGAAGAGATCTCGCTGTCTCACACTAGCCATTGAAGAATTCCTTCCACAACTTGCAAAGGTCTTTGTTACCCTCGATGCAGAGGATGGCTACTGGAGCTGGATGAAAGTGTCAGTTTTCCAACAACATTCCGGATGTTATTTGGGAGATGCAAATCATGGGGCATTCTGCTTGGCCTTGCCAGAACTCCAGATGAGTATTGCTGCAGACAGCACACGATAGCCAATGATTTTCACAGTGAAAGCTTTTGGGGATGATTTGCTAATCTGTGAATGTGGAGACATGGTGGAAGAAGCCAGTGGAGACCACAATCAACATCTAGTATGACTGCGAGAGAGAGAGCTCACCAGATGAAGCTGAACAGGGCAAAGGTACAATTTAGGGTGCCTGAGGTAATGTGTATAAGATCATTTAATGACTGGTAAAAGGCTTCACCTGGATCCTGACAAGATGAGAGAAGCAGTGAGCCACCATATTGAAGACAGTGCAACAAATTGTTGGATTTGTGAACTTCCTAATTTACCCACCATTTGTGAACCTTTTATGCAAGCTCACTGATGAGGGGGACAAAACACAAAGCTGCTTTCTCAAGAATCACCGCCCTTTTGACATTCAACAGTGTTACCATCACTGAATCCCCCACTGTTATCACCATTGACCAGAAACTCAACTGGACTTGTCACATAAACACAGTGGCTACAGGAGCAGGTCAGAGGCTAGGAATATTTCAGCAACTAACTCACCTCCTGACTCCCCAAAGCCTGTCCACCATCTACAAGGCAGGAGTGTGATGGAGTACTCCCCACTTGCCTGGATGAGTGCAGTCCCAACAACACCATCCAGGACAAACCAGCCCACTTGCTTGGCACCACGTGCACAAGCGTCCACTCCCTTTACTACCGGCATTCAGTAGTCGCAGTGTGCACTTGTCTACAAGATGTAGTGCAGAAATTCACCAAAGATCCTCAGATAGCACCTCCCAAACCCATGACCACTTCCATCTAGAAGGACAAGGGCAGCAGATATATGGGAACACCTTGCAAGTTCCCCTCCAAGCCACTCATTACCCTGACTTGGAAATATATCGGCGTTCCTTCATTGTCGCTGGGTCAAAATCCTGGAATTCCCTCCGTAAGGGCATTGTGGGTCAACCCACAGCAGGTGCACTGCAGCGGTTCAAGAAGGCAGCTCACTCCCACCTTCTCAAGGGCAATTAGGGACAGGGCAATAAATGCTGGGCCCTGCCAACAAAACCCACATCCCACAAAATGAATAAAGAAAGGAAAAAGATCTAACAATCAGTGACAACAAAACCAATGTTGGAGTTCTGGCCTATCAGTCATTCGAGTAAAAGCTGACTGAATTGAAGTATATACAACCATGAGGGGTCGTGACAAGGTGAATAAGGAAGAGATGTTGTCTTTTGTGGGAAAATCTAAACGTGGGGGGGGGTGCTGTAAGGGATCACCCATTTAAGACCGGGATAAGGAGAATATTGTTTTTATAAGGGGGTTATGAGTCTTTGGAACCCTTCCTCAAAATGCAGAGGAAGCAGGTTCCATGAATATTTTGAAGTTCAAAATAGATAGGGTTAGGATTTTCGTTGAGCAAGGGGCTGAAGGGTAGATGTAGACAAGAATGTGGAATAATCAGATTGGCCATAATCTCATTGAATGGCAGAACAGACTAGAGTGATCAGTGACAATGGTTCTCAATTCACAAGGGGGAAGAAAAATCGGCTGCTTAATCAAGAATTGGGACATTCAACAATCATATATCATCTGTCCATAGCAGAATGGAAAGGCTGAGGTGTCAGTGAAAATCGCCAAAGAGATCACAAAGAAGTTGGGTAAATTTAGCACAGACTTGTACAGGGCAACGGCTTAATAGAGAAATATGTTTACTGTAGGCATGGAATGTAGTCCTCTCCAAAGATCACACCCAAACTATTCTTCCAGTAGTGACAGAACTCCTACTGATAACAGGCCTGAGTGACAAAATTATGGTAAAATTAAAGAAAGCAAAATTTTGCTTCGTTAAGCTGCCAAGACATTGTAGAGCTCAGCAATGGAAAAGCAGTCAGTGTGCAAATGTTCGACACTCTCAACAAAAGTCAGCCCATGTGGCAACTTGGGACCTGGATTGGACAGTTGTCACCTCCGGAATATATGGTGAATGTGAGTGACCAGATAAATGTCGCAACCACAGACATCTGTACGCAACTAGAGATGCTGATCCATCACGGTGTGCAGCAAGTCATGAAGATATGATATCACCCCTCGCACAGAGTGACTATCCATCCCAAAGCTCCACCATTCCACAGTGTTGGAAATGAATCAGCAACAACAGTTACCATAGCAACAGCATTTACAATGGGAGCAACAGCTGCTGGCGAAGGACCAGCCTTGGATTGAACTGATATCGGATGAGTAGTCAACGACTATGTACACATGTGCCATTAGGAGACCATGAGTTAAAGACTAGAGATGCAGTGCATGTACTGAGACTGGCAAAAATGGAACTGAATTGTTTTCACATGATTTTGTTGATGAATGATCATTTTATTTGCAACCGTATTATCTCCCCCTACCATCTCCCCACCCCTACCAAATGCTCTTCCCCATGCCCCCCACATCACCCTCTCATCCTCCCCCTCGATCCAGGAAGGGTAGGACTACATAATAATTCTCTGATAACTAGTGATCGGTAATGTTTGAAACTTTCATTGGCCTGGACTAGTGAGATATCCCGAAATGAGTTAAGTAGCAGATCACATCCTATTGAATAATTGCAGATAAACGTCAAGTAGATTAGTCAATCAGGGGTTAGGCAGCTGGATGGCTAGTTTGTGATAGTGTGTCGCTAACAGTGTGGGTTCAACTCCAGTACTTGCTGACGTTACTATAAAGGACTCTCCTTCTTGAGCTCTCCCCTTGCCTGAGGCATGGTGCCCCTCAGGTAAACCCTGTACTGGTCACCTCTCTCTTTAGTGGGAGAGCAGTTTGCTGTGACTGTGATGACTTTACTCTTCATTATTCACTATAACTAAAACAATGTTACCATTGTTTTTGCAATAACCTCAGATTGTTGAGATAGCTTAGCAACGTAATTGAATGACTGCATTACTGGAAACAGATTGAAGGAATATTTTCTGTATTAATCAATACAATGTCATTTCTGAGGGCTTCAAGTCGTAACGATGAATTTCTAGCCAGTCTCTATGCTATCCGTTGTAGGTGATATGGCTACTGTTAAAGGCGGCAAGGTTAACCAACCACAATCTGCTGAAGAAGCAACTGAAGCCACAGAAGCAACAGAAAACAGTGCGGGTGATGCGGAGCCAACATTGGCCCGGCCTAGTGCCTACACAGAGCATGTGTTTACAGACCCAGCACAGACAGAAGATAAAACTCAGCTCAGGTAAAGGAAGTGGACAGTAATACTGGTAACATACCATACTGTAAAGTGAATAGGTGATAAATGGGTCACCTCGACAAGGTATATGAAAATAGACATTCATTCAGGGGAGAAATGTTGTGAGATTGTGATGTTCACAATATGTAAAGGCTATCAGTAACTAACCCTAACGTATTGTGCTGTAGAAAGTAGTAATGTGGCTCCCTGCTTTAGCCTCTATAATGTCTGATCTCGATTAAGCTGTCTGTTATACGACACTCCATTTTATATCGGTCATTTAAGTCAGCCATCCAGTGTCGCTGTTACCCCATTTTGCGTGTAAAGGTTTCCATGGGTTTATTGTTTCTTGATTATGAAGTGCAATGTTACCACAAAGGAGTTTTCAACAGATGGGACTTTAACGAGATGTGAGTTTGTGACAGTCCTCTGAGCTGGATGGCAGAGCCTGTCATGTGACATGGAGGGCTCTCCGTCTCACAGGGTAGGCCCTTTAGGGCTGAGATGAGGAGGAATGTCTTCACCCAGGGCCTGAGCATAGAATAGTACAGTACAGGCCCTTTGGCCCTCAATGTTGTGCAGGCCTTTTATCTTACTCTAAGATCAGACTAACCTGCATACCCTTCATTGTTTTAACTGCCATGTGTCTATCCATGGGTCACTTAAATGTCCCTAATGTATCTAACTCTACAGCACTGCTGGCAGTGCAATTCACTGAAAGTGGTTGAGGCCCAAACATTGTTTTCAAAAAGGAGTTAGATATGGTTCATAGAGCTAAAGGGATCAAAGGGTATGGGGAGAAAATGGGAACAGGGACTGAGTTGGATGATCGACCATTCAATAGAATCATGGATGAACATGGTCTACTTTTGTTCCTATTTTCTATGTTTCAATATGACCAATCAGCTTGAACTTATTGAATTTCAGTATTGATTCGGGGCATTATATCATGATTATTCAAACCATCAATCGCGTTAAATCATCAGACACTCCAGGTTCAAGGCCTAACCTGAAAATGTCATCTACTCAAATGGTTTGATGCTTCGGCTAAGTTTCTATGGCTGAGTCGGAGGGAATGTTCCAAATCTGTGAGAGAGCCTGTAATCCAGGAATACAGTAACCCTCCTGAGCTGCAGGAAGTGAGCATGGTAATGGCCATCCATGGAATGAGGAGTAGTAGCCTCCATTAGGATATGCTCGAGCACAGGTTTAAGAGCGTAAAGAATCAAATTAGGAGCAGGTACAGGCTGTTGGGCCCCTCAAGCCTGCTTCATGCTTCGGTAAGGTTATGGCTGACCTTACTGTGGTTTCAGGCCCATATTTCTGTTTATCCCTGATAACCCTTGATTCCCTCTTCTTAAAAATATTCAGTGACCCATCTTCCTCTCTGGGAAGAGAGTTCCAAAAACTCATGACTCTCAGGGAGAGAGAGAACATTCCTCCTAATCTTTGGTTTAAATGGGAGACCCGTCATTGTTAAACTGTGTCCCCTAGTTCTTGGAGACGGTGTTCTGGTGATGTCTCTGGGCTAGTATCCAGAAGCTGGGGCCCATGCTCAGGACATATGACAATAGACAATAGACAATAGACAATAGATGCAGGAGTAGGCCATTCTGCCCTTCGAGCCTGCACCGCCATTCAATATGATCATGGCTGATCATTCCTAATTAGTATCGTGTTCCAGCCTTATCTCCATACCCCTTGACTCCACTATCTTTAAGAGCTCTATCCAATTCTTTCTTAAAAGAATCCAGAGACTGGGCCTCCACTGCCCTCTGGGGCAGAGCATTCCACACAGCCACCACTCTCTGTGTGAAGTAGTTTCTCCTCATCTCTGTCCTAAATGGTCTACCCCGTATTTTTAAGTTGTGTCCTCTGGTTCGGCACTCCCCCATCAACGGAAATATGTTCCCTCCTGCCAGAGTGTCCAATCCTTTCATAAGCCTATACGTTTCAATCAGATCCCCTCTCAGTCTTCTAAACTCAAGGGCATACAAGCCCAGTCGCTTCAGTCTTTCCGTGTAAGGCAATCCTGCCATTCCAGGAATTGACCTCGTGAACCTACGCTGCACTCCCTCAATAGCCAGAATGTCTTTCCTCAAATTTGGAGACCAGAACTGTACACAGTACTCCAGGTGTGGTCTCACCAGGGCCCTGTACAGCTGCAGAAGCACCTCTTTGCTTCTATACTCAATCCCTCTTGTTATGAAGGCCAGCATGCTATTAGCCTTCTTCACGACCTGCTGTACCTGCATGAGTTTGAATCCCGCTATGGCATTTGAATTCAATCGAAATATGGAATAAAAAGCTAGCAAATAGCAACCATGTAGCTACTGTTAATTGTCATAAAAACCCATTAAGTTCACTAATATTCTTTTTGAGAAGGGAATCTGCCCTCCTTACCTGATCTGACTTATGTGGGACTCCAAATACACAGTAATGTGGTTGACTCTTAATAGTCCTCTGGGTAGTTAAGGATGGACAATAAATGCTGGCCCAGCCAGCACTGCCCACAACCCGTGAAGAAATTAAAAAAAAAAATTCCAGTTCCTCACTCTCCATCCCCTTCAGAATTCTCCTTCCAACTGTATACTACAAACTGTAACACAGTCTCTGCTGTATTCTCCGAGATCTGCTTCAACACCAGGAACTGTGCAATGTCTGTCAGACAGAAAACTCTTCCATTTAGAGAAAGCTTGATCTATTTTCCCTTTGCGCGAATTCCCAGTCCAATCACCTTATTGGAAAATACAAATGGAAACTCGACATTTCTATACTTGTTTTTCTCTTTACCCATTGCTGCTTCACTGTTCCCTTCTGAAGGCTACCACAAGTCAAATAGACACCTCTTAGAACCAGATAAAAGTCACAATTAGAAAACCAATCATCTATCTTCACCAGTTGAGCTTTGAAGGTGGCACTGTGACTCAGTGGTTAGCAGTGCCACAGGACCCTCTCAGTTCCAGGAACCTAGGTTCCATTCCACCCTCAGGTGACTGTGCAAACTCTCACAGACATTTTCCCTGTGTCAGTGTGGGTTTCCTCTCTGTGCTCTGGTTTCCTCCCACAGTCCAAACATGCAGATTAGCTGGATTGGCCATAGGAAATTTCCCTGTAGTGTCCGGGGATGTACAAGTTATGTGGATTAGCCATGGGAAGTGAGAGGTTACAGGGATAGGGAAAGGGGAGCTGGGTCTGCATGGGATACTCTTTGAAGGTCAGTAATAATCGTTGGGCTGAATGGCCTCTTTGCACACTCTAGGAATTCTATGATTCTATAAACCTCATTCACCACCTAAAACACTGCGTTTACAGAGGTTAGCAGCTACAACAAGCTTATTCAGAAGTGGCCATGTAATATTCCACTGTGTATCACTTCAGATTCATTGTGAAATATTGTTTGAGGTAGGAGTCTGACGAGACACTAAGAGAGCTCCTCTGTCACGTAGACCTGCAGCCGCCTCAGTCTGAGCAACTAGGAATGGGGTACATATCCCATTGTGTCAGTGCAGATTTCTGAACCATTTAGACCCTGTTTCATTTCACTTGAGCATGTCTAAACCAGAGAGTTTTTTTTTCCCCTAAAAGGCAGACATTTTTTGACATTAAATGATTTGGAATAAGGCAAACGCTTTGCTTGGAATGGGATTCTGTACACTGCACCTGTTCCTTTTTGAAACAGCTCCTGTATTTTTATATCTCTGTTTATATACAACCTCAACACATAAAGTGAGAACTGCTGCCTTTTCCTTTTAGGGAAAATGGTCAACCCAAGGAGGAACCGAATGCTGGCCAGTCAGTACAGGAAACAAATAATCGCAGCCCCAACGGATCAATTACAAGCGCTGCCCCGACCATGTGGTTAGGGGCACAAAATGGCTGGTAAGTTAGGGTCGTGTAGTCATCTCAGTTAGAGTTCTGACTCATTGTCCCATTGAGTTAAAGAAAGACTTCAATCGCATGGGTGATCACACTTTGCAGATGGTCAACTGAGTGTGAAGGAATCCCTAGGATAGGGGATTTCAAGACTGAGGTACATTCTTAAGGTGAAAGGAGAAAGGTTTAAAAAAGACATGATGGGCAATTTTTTTTATTTTACAGAGTGGTTCGTGTGTGGAATTAACTTTGAGTCACAGAGTGTACAGCATGGAAACAGACCCTTCGGTCCAACTTGTTCATGCTGACCAGAGATCCTAACCTAATCCATTTGCCAGCACTTGGCCCATATCCCTCTAAACCCTTTCTATTTGTATACCCATTCAGATGCCTTTTAAATGCTGTAATTGCACCAGCCTCCACCACTTCCTCTGGCAGCCCATTCCACACACGCACCACCCTCTGCGTGAAATAGTTGCCCTTTAGGTCCCTTTTATATTTTTCCCCTCTCACCCTAAACCTATGCCTTTGATTTCTGGATTCCCCCACCCCAGGGAAGAGACTTTGTCTATTTACCCTATCCATGCCCCTCGTGATTTTATAAACCTCTATAAGGTCATCCCTCAGCCTCCGATGCTCCAGGGAAAACAGCCCCAGCTGTTTAGGGACCTATAGCTCAAATCCTCCAGCCCTGGCAACATCCTTGTAAATCTTTTCTGAATCCTTTCAAGTTTCACATCATCCTTCCGATTGGAAGGAGACCAGAGTTGCATGCAATATTCCAAAAGTGGCCTAACCAACGTCCTGTACAGCAGCAACATGACCTCCCAACTCCTATACTTAATGTTCTGACCAATAAAGGGAATCATATCAAACACCACCATCACTATCCTATCTACCTACGACTCTACTTTCAAGGAACTATGAACTTGCACTCCAAGGTCTCTTTGTTCAGCAACACTCCCCAAGACCTGACCATTAATTGTTTCAGTCCTGCCCTGATTTGCCTTTTCAAAAGGCAGCACCTCCTATTTATCTAAATTAAACTCCATCTGCCACTCGTCAGCCCATTGGCCCATCTGATCAAGATCCCATTGTACTCTGAAATAACCTCCTTCGCTGTCCACTACACCTCCAATTTTGGTGTCAACCTACATACTTACTAACTGTACCTCTTATGCTCACATCCAAATTGTTTGTATAAATGACAAAAAGCAGTGGACCCAGCACCGATCCTTGTGGCACTCCACTGGTCAAAAAACCCTCCACCACCACCACCACCCTCTGCGTTCTACCTTCAAGCCAGTTCTGTATCCAAATGGCTAGCTCTTCCTATATTCCGAGATCTAACATTGCTAACCAGTCTCCTATGAGGAATCTTGTCGAACGCCTCACTGAAGTCCATATAGATCACGTCCACTGCTCTGCCCTCATCAATCCTCTTTGGAGTTTTTTTGAAGAAGTATCAGTCAAGTTTGTGAGACATGATTTCCCACGCACAAAGCCATGTTGACTGTCCCTAAACAGTACTTGCCTTTCCAAATACATGCAAATCCTGTCCCTCAGGATTCCCTCGAACAACTTGCCCACCACCGACGTCAGGTTCACTGGTCTATAGTTCTCTGGCTTGTCCTTATCACCTTACTTAAACACTGGCACCACGTTTGCTAACCTCCAGTCTTCTGGCACCTCACCTGTGACTATCGATGATACAAATATGCAAGAGGCCCAGCAATCACTTCTTTAGCTTCCCATAGAGTTCTAGGTTACACCTGATCAGGTCCTGGGGATTTATCCACATTTATACAATTTCAGACATCCAGCACCTTACTCCTCTGTAATATGGACGTTTTTCAAGATGTCACCATCTATTTCCTTACATTTTTTAAAATTCCACGTCCTTCTCCACAGTAAACACTGATGCAAAATACTCGTTTAGCATCTCCCCCCATCTCCTGTGGCTCCACACGCAGGCTGCCTTGCTGATCTTTGAGGGACCCTATTCTCTCCATAGTTTTGTCCTTAATATATTTATAAAATCCTTTCAGATTCTCCTTAACCCTGTTTGCCAAAGCCATCTCTTGTCCCCTTTTTGCCCTCCTGATTTCCCTCTTAAGTATACTCCCACTGCCTTTATACTCTTCTAAGGATTCACTCGATCTCTCCTGTCTATACCTGATATACGCTTCCTTCTTTTTCTTAACCAAAACCTCAATTTCTCTTGTCATCCAGCATTCTGTATACCGACCAGCCTTGTCTTTTACCCTAACAGAAATATACTGTCTCTGAACTCTTGTTATCTCATTTTTGAAGACTTCCCATTTTCCAGCTGTCCCTTTACCTGCAAACATCTGCCCACATTCAGCTTTTGAAAGCTCTTGCCTGATACCTTCAAAGTTAGCCTTCCCCCAATTTAGAACTTCAACTGTTAGATCTGGTCTATGCTTTTCCATCATTATTTTAAAACTAATAGAATTATGGTCGCTGGCCCCAAAGTGCTCCCCCACTGACACCTCAGTCACCTTATTTCCCAAGATTAGGTCAAGTTTTGCACCTTCTCTAGTCGGTACATTCACAAACTGAATCAGAAAATTGTTTTTGAGCCCACAACTTTTGACTCGGGAGTACCCAATCATTATCTTTATTGTTTTTGGGATTAAATTGTAATCCATCACTCTCTCACCAGTGTTCTCAGCTTTTGCACCATCTGTTTCTTTTTGGGAGAGAGTTAATTGTTACTTTCTGATTGAAACTGAGCTGAGATCCCAGAGGGAGTAAGATTCTCACACTTGGCCGTCGCGTTAATTTTCAAATCTACATCGTACCCTGCTCAGTCTGGCCTTTAATTAATCGCGTTTTAACTTGACTCCCAGATAAAATGAACAAGGCCTGTTTGGCATAAACTTAAGTTGATGCTAAATCATAAAACACAAGTCCAAGCTTTTATCTGACTGTGACTAGCCTGATTGGTTGCGGTATTCCTAGTCGGATTGTTTTGGTGAGTGTTCATCCATGAGATCTCATCCATGCACATTATCTATCTCCCCAGCCTTTATGTTCACTCTGCTGTATCCAACTGGAAGAAGTGCCTGCACACCATCAAACTGAAGGATGCCGTCCTCAGTATTGTGTAAGTTTTGTAGTGAGCTGTTTGGTCATGTCTCATAATTGGCAGTGATTAATTTCTCCTCCCAGGGAACAGGATTGCCAGGTTGTGCCATGCCTGGAGAGTTACATTTAGCTGGGTAGGAAGACCTTTGAAGTGAATTAGTGGGTGGTGTCCCTATCTCTGGGCTAGAGACCGTTGGCTTGAGTCCAGGCCACACTCGATATATTTGTAACACAGCTAGGGAGGTTGATTTCTGTCTGTAAAGTCTTTCCAATCCAATGATACGGGGTAGGCTGTGTAGGACTTAACAGCAGGAGAGATTTCTTCATTCACAGAATGATGACCCAATGGAATTCTCTGGCACAGGGAGTGGTTGAACCAAAACAATGAATATTTTCAAAAAAAGAGTTGCAAGGGGTGAAAGTGGAACAAGGGGATTGAGTTGGAGTATCAGCCATGATCATATTGAATGGCGGAGTGGCTTCAAAGGGCCGAATGGCCTGTTCTTGTTTCTTCTGTGTTTCTGTTTTCAATGCTTGTGGTGGCAGAAGGAAAGTTTCCTGGTCAGCCATGCCACACGAGGTAATGGCAAACCATTGCATGCATTGTTCTCAGTGGAAGCCCATACGCCAACTCTTGGAAATGACCATGGGTGGTAATACCTTTCGTTCATCTTTAGGTTGTGAAATACCCATCCGGGCCTAAGGAAGAGAGCTGGTTCAAGGGGTACAGGTAGACCTTTGACTTGTCTCCCTCCACCAATTGCATTGCCTTCACTAAAGGGAAAGACTTTATTTAAATATGTCACTGAGTTGAGATGCTTTTGTGTTGCAGTGATGCGCTGACTATAGGTGTGTAGTTCTTTGTGTTACCAGTAGAGGTTAAACTAATCCCGCTAAATTCTGGAAAGAATCCAGATGTTCTTGTACTCTACTGTATATTTCAGAATCACCAACATTTCACAGAGCATGTCCCATCGCTTTACTAACCTCCACCTCTCCCTAATCACAGAATATACTGCATTGCCTGAATTAAATCAAAACCAATCAGGGAGCAATAAAAACCTTCCTGTTCTAGAATCCAGTGGCATTCCATCAGACTTTGTTCCCAAATGTGAAAATAGATGGAATTTCTTTTTTAAATGACCAGTTATTTAAAGCTAAGAGCCTTGGCTGCTAGCCTCAGGTCACCAGCCTCTCACCAGAGCATGAAGCTACTCGTGAACTTTAACCAGGCTGTTGTAGCCGATCCCTGGGAGTGGAGAGGAGTTGATTACTAATGTAATTATTCTTGGATTATTATTCTGCAGATTCTCAATTGATTTAAAATTAATGATCCTTCTATTTGTATTTTCAGACATGTGAAGGGACGTGTTTTGGTGGCACTGAATGATGGAACATTGGCTATCTTCCACCGAGCTGAAGGTGAGTACGTTTTAATTTTTAAATATTGTTGCTAGACAGGTAGTTGTAGAATTCTTCATCCTGTTCTGCTTTTAATTGCTTGGAATGCAAGTTCTTTGTGCGTCATTTAGATGAAATTCCTGTACTTGATATTTGTTATTTGTCTCAAGTTACATGAACAGTCAATGCAGGAATTACACCTAACAATGTTTTAAATGTACAGTATAATCTCTACTCTGTAAGGAGTTAATCTCCATCTTTGGTGTCCCAGACGTAACAACATAGAGATGACAAGTTGACCTTCCCTGTCAAAGTTCAGCCGGTAAGAGTTTAGTCGTGCCACCTTTCAGAGTGGTTGAGGACAAAGTAGTGGCTCTAGAGTCTCCTGATTGAATATGATATTTGATTCTTTAATCCTGTCATTGTGGATAAAGGACTAAAAATGAATCGTACCAGCTTCACTTGTGCAACAATGAGTTAACATGACCGAACCTACCCCCCGAGGGAAGTGAATTTCTCATGCCATGTTCAAAAATGCGATTGGCATTTTAAAAAAAAAAATCCTAACATTCTCAACTTTTAAAGTCATTTGGTCCCAGTCACTTTTCCAATAGTATTTGATAGGCTGTATATGTTAAATTATTTTTATAAACTTTTGATTACTGTTCAGTCTCAATTGCATCTCATTTACATTTTCCAAATCAAGGTGCCTGTATCCATGAGGAGACATTTTGCCATCGTCTACGTCCCAAATAATTGCAGCACTGTTGGTAGCTGTGCCTTCAGTTGTCCAAGCCCCAGCCCTGAATTTCCTCCCTACACGTCTCTCCTCTCTTTCGTTATGACGCATCTTAAAACCTACACCTTTGATTAAACTTCTGGTCATTTGACCAAACCCCTCTTGATGTGCCGTATCATCTTAGTTTATTTTCTGATGCTTCAGTGAAATGTCTTGGGTCTTTTGTTGGGTTGTAGGCACACCATGATGTTGTGTAAAATAGGAAAACTTCAAGCAAAAACAGAAGTTGCTGGAAAAGTTCAGCAGGTTATGGAAAATAAAGAGCATGAAAGCATGGGAAAGGTTAAAGCATGAAGACCACTGGCAATCTGTGGTCTGTGGAAGGCAAGATGGGATAACCATAGTGGAATGCTCTTACACCATTTAGTAGAGTAAGGTTAAGGCTGAAAGGTCACTATGGTGACATGAGATAACAGTTGGTAGAGCTAGTTTCCTTGTTAAGTGTCATTATGACAGGATTGGGACCATAAATATTTGGGACATGACATTAAAATATCTAATTAATCGTTAGTAGAGTCAGCTTGAGACAGGAGACTATTGTAATAGATGGAATAGCTAAATATCTATCATGACAGGTTAGTCTGGAATGGAAGATCACTGTAGCTGAGGTGATAATAAATATCTAACAGTGACATTAGAATAACATTAAGTAGAATGTATAACTAAAGAGATAATGGGAACTAACATCACTGGTTTATTGTGTAGCTAGAGTGAGGGACTTTGATTAATATAGTTGAACATGCTGATAAGCTCACAGAAACATGATAAAGATATAAAAATCCATGGACCCTGAGGTTCAGGGGCATTAGAGAATCTGTTTTCTCAGTGTCACAGTTTTTTGTTTGCAAATAAAAGACCTACTCCTTGAAGAACTTCCTGTGTCTCCAGGAGATTCTCTACATTTTCTCCACGACAAGTAACGTTTTGGGTCGAGTGACCCTTCCTCCGAACTTTAAGCAAATCTGGTTCCGAAAATGTAACCAGAGAATGTTGTTCAGCAAGATGTGCAACTAGCTTTATTGCCAGTATTGAGAGAAGACAATTGGTACTGAAATATTTGAGAATAGTCAGTTGGAGAGTGAGTAACCCATTCCTCCTCCAATATTGGATTGACTTTTTCCTGCCTCTGGTGTCTCTTAAGACTAAACGATGGTTCCTTTGTTTCCAAAATTGGGGAGGATTGCTCTCCTTCACCTCTATTTTTATAGCTGATTAGGTGAGATCACAAAGAGGCTTCCCATGAGCTGCGAATGGAGGAGATGATGTTCCTGTCTCCTGCCAGTGTATTTCAGCCTCTGTGATTATTAGGTTAGGGATAAAATGCCTGTGAATCTCTGTCAAATACCAGAAATCAAATGCTTATTGGACAGAGACCAGGGACATTCTTTCCTAGTCAGACCCTTATTTCAAATTAAACTCCAACCCCACTGAATAGTCATTCCCTGTACATACACACCCAATCCGGTACTCACCCAATTGTATAAAGATAAAATATTGTGGATGCTGGAAATCTGACACAAATGCAGAGGTCGCTGCAGAAACTCAGCAGGTCTGGCAGCATCTGTGCAGAGAGAAACGGTTAACATTTTAATCTCATAACACTTCAGAACGTGAGAGGCAGGTCAGAGTTCTGCAGCAGTGTCGTATCAGACTTGAAACGTTGAACCTGTTTTTCTCTCCACAGTGCTGTCAGACCTGCTGAGTTTCTCTAGCAATCTGTGTTTAGGTTGGTCCATTGTCCCTGAATTATCCCCTGTTCCCTAGTTCCATTTGCTCTTGGCGCATCCCTGCCATACCTACTAGATGATCAATCCCTTTTTGTCTTTTTATATGAATTAATGTATGAAGGATAATAATGGAAATAAAATACAATATGACAACACCTTGTACAGAATGACAGCAATAACCTTCTGACTATAACTCAGGTTAATCTTATCTAGGGTGTATACTCTCCATGAGCATTATTAGAAACTGTCAGAGAAAGGTGAGATATCGTACATCTGATACTGGCCTGGTGCTGGATCTTCGACACTGCTACCTGGCTTAGAGCAGGGGAATGCTGGAAGGAGCATGAATTTTCAACCATTGACCGTTTGTGAAGAAAAGTCAATGAATCAAGGCTTATTTTATTTATATTAGATTAGATTCCCTACAGTATGGAAAAAGGTCCTTCGGCTCAACAAGTTCCACACCGACCCTCTGAAGAGTAACCCACCAAGGCCCATTCTCCTACTCTATATTTCCCTCTGACTAATGCACCTAACACTATGGGCAATTTAGCATGGCCAATTCACCCTAACCTGCACATCTTTGGACTGTGGGAGGAAATGGGAGCACCACGCAGACACGGGGAGAAAGGTGCAAACTCCACACAGTCAACTGAGATGGGAATCAAACCCAGCTTCCTGGTGCTGTGAGGCAGCAGTGCTAACACTGAGCCACCGGGAATGGATTCATTAATGGTTTGTGAAAGTGTCCTAATGCAGAAACACAGTGAAAATAAAAGCATTTTCCTATGGAAAAAGCTACAAATCCTATTGTGTTTATTGGATCCATCATTGTATGTATTAAATAGTCAGGAAAAATGTTGAGATGCGTTTGTAAAGTAATGGAATCGTTAACAGTAATAGAATCGATTCACTTCTGTCTGAGTAGATGGTCAGTGGGACCTGAGCAATTACCACCTCATGGACCTGCGCCGTCCGAACCACTCCATCCGCTGCATGGCTGTTGTGCACGACAAGGTCTGGTGCGGCTACAAGAACAAAATCCATGTCATCCAGCCTAAAACAATGCAGATCGAGGTGGGTTTTGGTCATTGGGTAGACATAGGGCAGAAAATAAAATGGTGTGGTAGAGCTACTAAACCCTGCTGTTATTTATTTCGAATTTGTGAAGAGAGATTGAGCCATTTGGGCCCATAGGCCTATACACTGTGGAGTTTAGAAGACTGAGAGATGGCCTAATTGAGGTATAGAATATGCTAAAGAATATCTGGCCAAGTGCTGGCAAACGGGAATAGATTAGGTTAGGATATCTGGTCGGCATGGACAAGTTGGACCAAAGGGTCAGTTTCAGGGGCTGTACAACCCCAAGACTCGATAAGCCAATGTAGAGCTATATTTCCTCTTCAGGAAATCTTAAATGAGAGGGTCATAGTTTTAGGGTAGCAGGTTTAAAACACCGATGAGGAGGAATGACTGCAATTGTCATGCAAACCCATCCGGTTCACTAATTTTACCGTCCGTTACCCAGTCTGGCCTATGCGTGACTCCAGACCCACAGCAACACGGTTCATTCTTGCCCAGAGGGCAAACAGAGTTGGGAAGTAAATGCTGACCCAGCCAGTGAGGTCCATAGCCCAGGAAAGGGTAAAGGACAAACCCTGTCGTTTAGCCACAACTGCAGGAAGAAACCGAGAAAATAGGAGCAGGAGGAGGCCATTCAGCCCTTTGAACCTACTCCACCATTCAATGTGATCCTGACTGATCATCCAACTCAGCACCCTGTCACTTTATTCTCCCCATACCCTTTACTCCTAAGAACTAATTTTAACTCCTCCATAAAAACATTCATAAATTTGGCCTTGACTCAGTGAACCATTAGTGCGACAATAAACACTGGGAATAGGATTGGTGCTAGCAAAAGCTAGAGTTATTTTATAAAGATCCTGACAGAGAAGTTGAAGGTGATCAAGGTATTTGTCATTTATGCTCATGTACCCGTAGAACCATTTTTAATGTCAAATGCTTATTACATTCCCCTAATTGTTACTTCTACAACAGAAATCCTTTGATGCACACCCGCGGAGGGAAAGCCAAGTGCGCCAGTTGGCGTGGATTGGCGATGGGGTTTGGATCTCAATTCGCCTGGATTCCACTTTGCGCCTTTATCATGCGCACACACATCAGCATCTACAGGATGTAGACATTGAGCCTTACGTCAGTAAAATGTTAGGTAAGATTCTGCATTCCTGCAATGCCCCAGTCATCGAACTGTATTTTATGCAATAACTATAATGGTATTGTCACGTTATTCAGGAAAGGTGTGGTAAAACTTGAAAGGGTTCAGAAAAGATTAACAAGGATGTTGCCAGGGTTGGAGAGTTTGAGCTATAGGGAGAGGTTGAATGGGCTCTGGAGCGTCGGAGGCTGAGCAAGTTTAAATCAAAGCTAAGGAGGGATTACGGCAATTGTCATGAGAACCCATCTGGTTCATTAATGTTGTTTGGCAAAGGAAGTTTACTGTCCGTTACCCAGTCTGACCTATGTGTGACTCCAGACCCACAGCAACATGGTTGATTCTTAACCCCTTATAGAGGTTTATGAAATCATGAGGAGCATGGATAGGGTAAATAGACAAGGTCTTTTCCCGAGGGTAGAGGAGTCCAGAACTAGAGGGCATAGGTTTAAGGTGAGAGGGTGAAGATTTAAAAGGGACCTAAGGGGCAACTTTTCCACACAGAGGGTGGTGCATGTATGGAATAAGCTGCCAAAGGAAGTGGTGGAGGCTGGTACAATTACAGCATTTAAAAGGCATCTGGATAGGTGTATGAATAGGAAGAGTTTAGAGAGATATGGGCCAGGTGCTGGCAAATGGGACTAGATTAGGTTAGGATCTCTGGCTGAGTTGGACCAAATGGTCAGTTTCTATGCTGTAGATCTCTATAATGATCCTCTGTCTTGTGTACTCCTATGAGCTGGTACAGCTCATTCCACTCTTTTTATCTCTGATTAATTCTGGAATCTCTTGCTTTGATTGGCAGGTACCGGCAAATTGGGATTCTCTTTTGTGCGAATCACAGCTTTGCTAATTGGTGGAAACCGCCTTTGGGTGGGGACAGGAAATGGAGTGGTTATCTCTATCCCATTGACAGAAAGTAAGTGAACAAAGTTTGGCCAGGTTAATAATGAGTCTTTAACTGTTTGACATGAATAACTCAGTCTATAAATAACCTGGTACACTAGACCATTACCACAAAAAACGGACACATGTGAATCTTGGTGATCTTTGTTGTCTGGACATTTTGACCGGAGATTGAAATATATAGAAGATAATTTATTTGCTATTGCCGAATGAGTCTAAAAAAAGTTTAAATACTCAAGAGAACACATCCTTTGACTGCATGAATTTGTAATTTTATATTTATGGGAAATTGTTTAATGTTACACTTGTGTGCTGTACTCATTATCACACACTGAGCCCCGAGATTGTGCTTCCAATAGGTTTGATAATTGAAAGTCTAAAATCTGCTATTAAATATTAGAGCCCTTTGTGACAAAATCACAGCCCATAATGTATTGTCTGCCACACCCGAGACTGTTTATATAGTTTTTACAAATAATTGTTGGGATGGGTGTTTATATGGGGATGGTCTAAAAGTGCAGCAACATTTACTGACTCATTCAGCAACTAGATATCCAGAGGTGATTTAAAAAAAAATGCAGGGACCTAATGAGGAAAAGATAATGCTGTTGTCATATACAAATTGCCAATTAAATATAGACTGTAAAATTTGCATAACATTTAGTGCTTCTCTGATGAAATTCAAAAACCAAATGGAATGAATATTAGCTATTAACACGGAGAGCTGTAGCATGTGGAGAAAATCATTCTTCAAGTTTGGTCAATAGAAGCTAATCTAACATTGGAATTAAATCTCATCCAGTGATATGTGACTGAATAATTTCACCCGATGAGTTATTTCAGCTTCTGAATATTTACATGTTATACAAACTCGCAAATACAAATGCAGGCTAGGTCACCTGCACATCTTACACATTGGTAATTGTAAGGTGAGGGCAGGAGGTGCACAGTGGATTTGAGGAAACCTTTTGCTCCCAGAGGATGGTGGGAATCTGGAATGCACTGCCTGGGAGGCTGGTACAGGGAAAAAACCTCCCAAACGTATAAAAAGGACATGAATGAGTGCATGTAATATTCAGGGCAATGGGCCAAGTGCTGGAAAGTTGGCTTCATGTAGATAGATCAGCACAGACTGAAGGGCTGAGGTACCTTCTCAGTGCTGTAATACTCAATGATGTTCAGTAATGCAGATTTCTCTTGAGCTGGAATCTTCTGAAGCCAGACTTCCCCAAGTTGGTAAGCGCAAAACTGTTTCTTCTTGTAAGAAGCCAGAAGTGGGAAACTGGTAATGGCACAGGGAATGCAACTGGAACTTGAAAATGATGGAACTGACTATATATCTCTCCTTCGTGTGAAGATGCTGATATAGTGACAGTGTCACTGGACTAATAATTCAGAGGCCCAGACTGTTTCCCCAGGGTCAAGTGTTCAATCCCATTTTAGAAACGGGAAGAACTTACATTCAGTAAAAGATAAATCGAATATGAAGCTAGTCTCAGTGATGGTGACTGTGAGAACTGTCGTCGATTGTCAATAATGCCCCATTCATGCCCATTAGCAAGTGAAATCTGCTATCCTTACCTGCTGTCTCCTACATGGGACTGCAGACCCAGAATAATGTCACTGACTGTTAATTGCCCTCTGAAGTGACTTAGCAAGGGATGGGGAACAACTCTGTCCTTATATCAACACACCCCTTTCGTGAATGAATAAAAGACAATGTGAATTAAGGATTGAGAAGTGGAGGGCAGTTGGAGAACGAGGATGAATTGAAGTGGGTTAATTTCAGCATCAAACCAGATATTGGAGGAAAAGCAAGCAAAGGGGACAAAAGATTGGATTAGAAGAGAGAGCATGAGAACTAGGAGCAGGAGTGTAGGCCATCTGGCACTTTGAGGAGAAAGTAAGGGCTGCAGGTGGTAGAGATCAGAGTCGAGAGTGGGGAGCTAGAAAAGCACAGCAGGTCAAGCAACATCCGAGGAGCAGGAGAATCTACATTTTTGGGTATAAGCCCTTCATCAGGAATGAGGCTTGTGGGCCAGGGGGTGGTGAGATAAATGGGAGAGGGGTGGGGCCTGGGGTAAGGTAGCTGAGAGTGTGATAGGTAGACGGAGGTGGGGCTAATGGTGATTGGTCAGAGAGGAGGGTGAAGCAGATAAGTGGGAAGGAAGATGGACAGGTAGGAGGGGAGTTGAATTTGTCGGGATGGGGGTGGGGATGTTGGTTGGTGCGGCTGTCCCGGAGATGTTAAGTGTCCTGTCTCCCCGATGCAGAGGAATCCATCAGAGAAACAAAGCCTTCCACATCCATCTTTAAAAACATCTCTCTCCTCACTTCCATCGAAGTCCCCAAAGGAGCCTTCCACATCCATCAGAGAACAGCCTCATAGTTCAGGAACCCTATGACGCCTGGTTCTACCTTCTGGCCCAGATTCACCAGTGTGACTGCCCTGGCTGACCCATCGTCATGGCCTGCTGCTGCCCCACCGAGCACCCCTCCATATACCTTGATACTGTCCTATTCCCCCTTGTGCAGGAACTCCCCACATACATTCGGGACACCACCCACACCCTCTACCTCCAAGACTTTCATTTCAATGGCCCCCAATGCCTCATCTTCACCATGGGCATCCAGTCCCTATACACCTCCATCCGCTATGACCAAGGCCTCCAAGCCTTCTGTTTCTTCCTCTCCCGCCACCTCCAGTACCCTTCCACTGACACACTCATTTGTTTGGCTGGACTGGTCCTCACCCTCAATAATTTCGTCTTTGAATCCTCCCACTTCCTGCAGACGTAAGGGGTAGAGCTATGGGTACTCACATGGGCCCCAGCTATGCCTGTCTCTTTGTCGCTTACGTGGAACAGTCCATCTTCTGCAGTTACACCAGCGCCATCCCCCACCTTTTTCCTCCGCTACATTGTTGACTGTATCAGCGCCACCTTGTGCTTCCGTGAGGAAGTTAAACAGTTCATCAACTTCACCAACACGTTCCACCTCAACCTTACGTTCACTTGGACCATCTCAGACACCTCTCTCCCCTTCCTGGACCTTTCCATCTCCAGCAACAGTGGTCGACTCAACATGGACATCTATAAACCCACCAACTCCCACAGCTACTTAGACTACGCCTCCTCCCACTCTCCCTCCAGGAGGACCAATTCCACCACAGAACACACCAGATGACCTCCTTCAAAGACTGCAATTTCCCCTCCCACGTGGTTGATGATGCCCATCTCATCCACTTCGGGCACTTTTGCCCTCAATCTCCATCCCACCAAACGTAGCAAGGACAGAACACCCCCGGTCCTCACCTTCCACCCACCAAACTCCGTATACATTGCATTACCCTCCGCCTTTTCTGCTACCTACAAACTGACCCCACCACCAGAGAGATGTTTCCCTCCCCTCCCCATCCGCTTTCCATAAAGTTCATTCCCTCCGCGACTCTCTTGTCAGGTCCATGCCCCCCCACCAACCCACCCTCCTGTCCTGGCATCTTCCTCTGCCACTGCAGGAATTGCAAAACCTGCGCCCACACCACCCCCCTCACCTCTGTCCAAGGCCCCAAAGGAGCCTTCCACATCCATCAAAGCTTCACCTGCACTTCCATATGTCATTTGTTGTATCCATTGCTCCTGATGTGGTTTCCTCTACACTGGGGAGACAGGACACCTAGTTGCAGAGTGATTCAGAGAACATCTCCGGGACACCCGCACCAATCAACCCCACCGCCCGGTGGCCAAGCACATCAACTCCCCCTCCCACTCCGCCAAAGACATGCTGGTCCTCCATGGCCACTCCCTAACTACCTGACGCCGGGAGGAAGAACTCCTCATCTTTCGCCTCAGGACCCTCTAACCCCAGAGCATCGATGTGGATTTTACCAGTATCCTCATTTCCCCCCCCCCCCCCACCTTATCCCAGTTCCAACCGTCCAACTCTGCACCGCCCTCATGACCTATCCCACCTGTCCATCTATCTTCCCACCTATCCGCTCCATCCCCCCCCTCTGACCTATCACCTTTACTCCCACCTCCATCCACCTATTGCACTCTCAGCTACCTTCCTCCCCCAGACCCACCCCTCCCCCCCCCCCCTCCCATTTAGCTCTCCATCCCTAAGGCTCCCAGCCTCATTCCTGATGAAGGACTCTTGTCTGAAACGTCGATTCTCCTGCTCCTCGGATGCTGCCTGACCTGCTGTGCTTTTCCAGCCCCACACTCTTGACACTTGGGGGGTCCTTTGAGCCTGCTCCAGCATTCCATAAGATCACGGCTGATCTTTTTGTGGCCTCAGCTCCACTTACCCATTAATCTCTTTATTGTTGAAAAAAAAAGTCTATCTTAGCTTTAAAAGCATTTACTTAAGTAGCTTCAACTACTTCACTGGGACAGAGAGAACAAGAAACAACATAAAAGTATAAAAAAACACATTTCAAGTTTGCTCTATTAAAAAATCTCCAACATCAACCTAAGAAGATGTGACACCATATGCTTTGAACCAGAGGGGTAATTAGGCAGTTATTGACATGTTGTTCATGTTACATTTCATTATCTGCAGGCTTCAGCTCCTGTGCCACATTTAATGGATAATTAACATACACATACAGTACCTGCATTAAACTCTCATACAGAAACTGCATGAGACTCTCCGGGCAGTTAACAATGATGTTTTTTTGTGAAATTAGCTGCAAAATCAGCCCACAGTTGGTATCTACCATTGATGGAGTATCTCTTCCTTAACCGATTCATGTAAGAACAGAGGTGTAGGCTATTCAGCCCATCGAGCCTTCCCTGATTTTTAATACAATCACATTGGTCCAACACTCCCATCTCTTCTACCCGTCCCATCAATCACCCTATACACCATCGATAATCTGAAAACTATCGATCACGTCCTTAAACACATTCAAAGATTAGGATTCCACTCTGTTCTGTGGTGAAAAGTTCCAAAGGCTGATAACCCTCTGAGTAAAAAATAAAAAAATTATTTTCTCTTAAACCTAAATGGCTTATTTTAGCCTCTAAGTTCTAGACTCCCCCAACCATGGGAAACATCTTGCCTACATCTACCCTGTCTATCCCTTTAATTATTTTCTAAGTTTTTGAGATCACCTCTCATACTTAGAAACTCTTGAGAATACAGGCCTGTTTTACCCAATCTCTCTCCATAGAACAGTCCGGCCAATGCAGGAATAACTCTAGTGAACCTTCATTGTACTCCCTCCATGACGGTGTCTTTTCTGAGTAAAGGAGACCAAAACTGCACTCCAGGTGCAGTCCAACCAAGCTCCTGTACAATTGAAGCATGTCTTCACTGCTCCTGCACTCAAATCCTCTTCCGATTAAAGACTAACATGCCATTTGGTTTTGTAGTAGATTGCAACACCAGCACCTACTAAGATAGTTGCTATTATTTCCTTATCAATATTGGATCCATCAGTTGAACATTACACTGAAATCAGGGTAACGGATTCAGTCAGGTATCCTTAATCTCTCAAACCAGCCTTCTTTTTTTGAACAAAATACTATTTATAGTAATTATATTAGTTCATATTTAGCTATACCTGTTCAGAATCATTGTTCATCTTTTAACAACTAGCATGTACTAATATCCCTTTGGTGAATTGAGATTTTAAAGCAGCTTTTCAGCAAAAAATATGAAGTTTGAGCCATGTTGATTAGTTAATGCAACTTGCAAATGCATGCGTCTGTGTGTGTGTATATGTATTTGCAGGCTTTGTGAACATGTGTATTTTACATTTAGTGATTTGCACATGTGATGTGCAGCAGTTGTAATGAAGCCTTACAATGTCTGAAACGTGAACAGCTTGCAATACCCACTTTGGTTGTGACTGGCGTGTTTGATGGGCGGTTCTTCGAATCCCATCATCTTGTTGAAATGTAGAGGATATTTCTGAGTGACAGGTTGACAGTGGATTTGTTCAAAGTATGGCTCAGTCTGGATAAAATGGGAAGAATGTATCATTCATTTGTGAAGAATTCTTCTGTTTGTTCCGTATCAGCACCAGAAGGCTGATTGTCGAGTGTGTTGTAGTTGGATCAATGGTGAAACTATCTTAGATCAGTGATATTAATTAAAGGTGATGAGGCAACATTAATGAATAGTTAAATATTCAGGCTAAATGTGCAGATATTCAGTGCTCTCTTTAAATAAAAGTATAAGAATTACATTTAACAGAAATCTTGAGAACTGTCATGTCAATTGACAATACAAGAGGGGTAGGGTTAAATATTCTGTGGTATATTCTGTGGAAAGATGAGTGCTTTGGAGCAGAGGGTGTCTAATGAAAGAGCAGAGCCCTGTAATATCACTGGCATCCAATATCAGATACAACATAACAGGCAAATAAATCTTCACCTTCTGATAAGCTACTGATTTAAAAGGCTGTTCTTTTCAGAATGTACAGGGATTACACAGTCTTAAGGTCAGTTGGCGAGACGAAACAGAATGGAACAAAATCCGATCAAAATGGTTCAGCTGACGTGTAAACCATTAATGAGGATTGAACAAATCATGAAAGTCATCTTAACTCGAGCTTCAATGTATTTGCTGGTGTCTGTTATTCTGTCTAACGAGCGCAATCCTATGAAACCTTAATACTGACTAGTCCGCTAAATTCTGTGATAGCTCTTTGAATTCTATGGACAATTTGCACATCAAAGACCATAATTACTGCAGTTTTATTAGAACCTGGAATTTCTTTTCCCTGAATGGATCTATAAACACAGGTGTATCATGAGGTTTTAACAAACCAGAGGTGAAAATGGTAAGGATGGAGATCTGTAGAGTTCATTTGGTGATTCAAATTAAAATTCAGACGAGGAGCAGCCTTTTAATCTTAGAAGCTCATAACATTATATTAACCATGAAGAATAGCATCTTCATTTGGAGTTAGACAGGAAGTGTTGGGATCAAGTTTTGTGATGGTGTCCTAGAATTGTATGTCTGCATTAATATTTGGAATGTAAGAGAATGGAATGGAAATGTGCTTTTACCAAGTTTGCTTTGTTCACAGACTTGACTATGCTTTGGAATAGGTTTTGTTTAAGCCTTTTCTCTTGCTAGTTTCTCCCTTGTTTTCTCTTCGCCTCTTTCTCTCCTGAAGGTCTTCACTCTTTCCTCATGTTTGGAACTGGCCACTCTTTGGCATGTGACCAAGTTGATGTGTGAGGGTCTAAAAGGCACATGCCAGTAGGCAACTGTTCTGCAGGGTGGGAAGGGAGATCACAGATAAGTCTGATCTTGACTTCGAGAAACAGGAACATATGCTGACATCCTGCAGGACCCTTCGGGTGGTGATCAGGACTGTAAACCTCAGCTGTTTACCCTTCTTTCTCCCAAAGGTTCAGAATAACCCAGAGATCTCTGTATCGTGTGGTACCTGACCAGGTAACTGAAATTCACTGGGTTATGTTGGACAGATTTGTATCTTTTTAATAAACTTCCACAGTTACAGTTAAGACCATATGACAGTTAAGACCATGAGACCAAAGTGACAGTTAAGACCATTCGGCCCATTGACTCTGGTCCAGTGATCTAAGTGATAGCTGTGACCGAAAAATACATCTCAGCAACAGGTTATTTAAGGAGCACGTATTTATTTGGAATGTGTGTGATGCAGAGTAAAGTTTGCAATCAGTGTGCCTGTCTTTTTCAGTTTCAACCTTTATTCCTTTGGCTTTGCCATCAATGGTCCTGCATTGACTGCCCCCTAACCTTCCTCTCCTCCCTTTCCTCTCTCTGAATCTTTTTTTTTCTCTCCTGCCTTCCCTCCTCCAGCTGTAGTTTTGCACCGAGGTCAACTGCTGGGGTTCAGGGGTAAGTTAAAATTCAAGAGCTGACTGCTTTGTTTTGGCTAGAAATCATTTTCTCCATCACATCTGACACATCCTGCTTGCTTTTCATTTGTCAAATTGTGGATTGTGCACTCATTTTTTTTGTGACGTGTTCTTCATACAAAACCAAACATCTTGTGTTGTTATTTTTAACCGTGTGGCAGGGGATGGTGGAAAATCGTAGCCTTTCTTGCTCACAATTTAAATGTGAAATTGAATTTTGTTGTGTCTTCTGGCTAACATGGAATAGGTGAACCAATTCTTTTTTAGGAAAAATGTTTCCAGCAAATTCAACCAGTCTCAGCCTGAGGCTTGTTTTGATTCATGTCATATTATTGATCCCAATCCCAACTTCTAAAGGTTTCAATTGAAATGAAATCAGTCAAGCATCAGGAAGTGGTCTTTCAGTTCATTGTGATCTATTTAGCATTGGAAATTACAACACAGTTGTAGTTACTCACGACATTGAGTATCATGCAAAATAAAGAAGACAGTCAGATTAGCCAAACACCAGACTCTGTTTAATATCGCCAAGAGGTTCAGTACGCCATTTTTCTCAGTGACAGCCAAGTAGAATGTTACAGTTTTGGCCAGAGGATTCCAGTCACATCTGAGAAGAGTGAACATGTTGTAATGTGCACTTTCCCCAGTCATACAATATAAAGGGGAGGAGATGGCCTAGTGGTATTCACACTTGACTGTTAATCCAGAGATCCAGGTTACATTCTGGGGACCTGGGTTCAAATCCCACCATAGCAGATGGTAGAATTTGAATTTAATAAAAATCTGGAATTAAGGGTCTTATGAACGTGAAACTGTTGCCGATTATCAGGAAAATCCCATGTGTTCACGAATGTCCGCTAGGAAAGAAGCTACCATGTGGTCTGGTCAAACCGTGACTCCAGACCCACAGCAATGTGACTGACCCATAACTGGTCTCCAGGCAATTAAGGATAGGCAGGGCATGCTGGCCTAGCCAGTGATGCCTGCATCCTCTGAATAATAAAGATAACGATGGCTCCGAGTCTGTTATGGTGTGGAGAGCATCTGTTTCCCTACTCGTGGATCGGAATTCTGGCATGACTGACGTTTGAATTCACTGTCCTTTTATTTCTGTGTTTCTCGAGGCTCCTGTGCTCCTGGTTAGGCAGGCGTTCTCTGTCTAGGTGAGTGGAAGCGGTGATGATGACCTGGACATCCCAGTGCACCACCAGTAACCAGTTCAGAGTAGCACCAGTAGCAGCCGTGAAGTAAAGTCAAAACCTCTATAAGGTCACCCCTCGGCCTCCGACGCTCCAGGGAAAACAGCCCCAGCCTGTTCAGCCTCTCCCTGTAGCTCAGATCCTCCAACCCTGACAACATCCTTGTAAATCTTTTCTGAACCCTTTCAAGTTTAACAACATCCTTCCGACAGAAAGGCGACCAGAGTATCCTGTAGATTCTCTCTCGCTTTAATTCAGTTGCTTTGTCCAGGTCCTGTTTTTCATTTTCCTGTCCAGGTGAAGTTGTTAGTAATTCGGACAGCCTTTCCTCACCACATGAGTAGTAGAGCTGAACTATGGGATATGCTTTTACTATGTTACTATTTCCTAAAAGAAAACAGCAAGGGACTCCATATTTGTCCTGTCAGGTCATTGCAGGCCAGTACTAGCTACAACGATTTTGCATTTATACGTTGCCTATGCCATAGTGAAATGCTCTCGGGACAAAGCGACAAATGTGTCCAACAAATGTGAGCGTAAACCGCATCAGGAATTATTAGGGACAGTGACCAAGTGTTTACTCAAAGATGTACATAGTAGGTACCTCCTAAAGCTGTAGAGAGTTGGAGAGATTTATGGAGGGAATTCCAATATTCTGGGTCCATTCCAAATAGCAAAACAGATGCCAGTGGTTGAGAACAAAAGGTGAAAATTGGAGGAACACCGAGCTTATCTGACTAGAGAAAGGTTTGTTTTTAATTCACTGATGGGACACTTGTGTCCTTGGCTGTGCCAGCATTTATTACCCAACCTGGTTGGCTTTGAGATGGTGGTAAGCTGCACTGTAGACCCACAATGCCATAGGGAAGGAATTCCAGGTAACAGAAGACAGGGGAGGTCCAGGAGTGATTTTAAAAACAAAGTTGGGAATTTTAAAGTTAAGGTATTGCTGGGACGGGCATGGGAATGACTGATGAACTGCACCTGTTACGGATTTGGTGGAGCTAATGTACCTGTCATGTGAGAGGCTGGCCAAGGGAGCATTGGAATAGTTTGAGATACTGAAGGCATGGATGAGGGCTTCAGCAGCTGATAAGCTGAAGCAGGACTGGAGTCGGACCCATGTTACGGAAGTTGAAGTAGGCAGTCGTAGTGAAGAAGTGAAAATGGGGTTAGAAGCTCACCTCTTTCAGCTTCAGTCTCCAGGAAAGAGGGATGGTATGGGTGGCTATGGAATGCAGTTGTGTCAGGAACCAAATGTTGTGGTTTCAGTCTGTCCATTGTACAATTGAAGAGGATCTCTGCACCCCCCACCCCCACTCATAGTAATGGGTCTGGGCAGGAGCGTGACAGTAGAAGGATTGTGAGGAATGGTGGTGGTGGCTGAGAGTAACATATTATCAACGGGCATGTGGAACCCGGTGTGGTTTTGAACAGCGTTGCCGACTGATACCATATGGATGTGAGAAAAGGAAGGAGCCAAGGAATATACACCCTCTTTCTTGTTGAGTAAAGTAGGATTTGGTTCATTGTGGTTAAAACAGTTTCCATTGTGTAGAGAGATCTGCAGGTCGGTTAACATGGTTGTACATGGTGCGTTGAGTTAAACCACATGGGGCTTGAACTTCTCCCTGTGTCTCATTCTCTATGCCGAGTTCTTGAGTTTAACCAAGTGTTTCTGGGTAAAGTAGTACAATAGAGGAGGAGAGCTTCTCTTGAGGGTGAACATCAATCTGTGATGATGTGTTGTTTGTAGGCCCAACAGCAATGCGGGAAGAGGTTTGTAAACAGTTCCTCTCACTGCCTAGATGGATAAAGGTCCAGATACATTGGCAGGAAGAATACCTGGGAAGCAAGGATAATGGTAGTAAAATGTTAATGAATGGATGGTTTAGGGCATTAACTCACTGAAGCAGAAATCTAGTCCATGCCATTGAGTTCCTACAGCAGAAATATTGCATTCCTCATCCTGAAGCTTAATGACTGTCTAGCCTTTATCAGTGTACTGACACATCTTTCAACACAACTCACAAAGGTGCAGTTTTGCAGCCTTTTCTTTAACAATACTAATAAATCTATCATTAGTGTTAGCTCTGAGCAGTCGTGAAATCTGCTTTTAGACCTGTTTCTCATGAATATATCGGAACTATTTAATAGGTTTTAGCTTAAGAAGGAAATCTTGGAATTTTGTGATGTGATTCTTTTCCCGCTATAATCTCTGGGAAACGCTTCCTTTGCATGAGGAAACTTTTAATCCAAGATCTTGCTGTGACCTTTTCCCTTCGATCACTCAGTTTTCAGAGAGTTTTGCTTTTGCTTACCACCCCCTCCAGAATGTAAGTGAGGTAACTTTATCTAACCAGCAGCTATATCTCCTAACTCTGCACAGGTTTATGTTATTGCCTTTTGATTTTATCTTTCCCCGTGGACAGAATATCATCTCAGTGAGGCAGTGCAATCAGCCCAGGGTTAGAGGGTTGTGGGTTAATAGCCCATAATCTGTATTTGACCCCTCAATCTTTGGAAGGGGACACTTACTGATATGCTCTCTTCTGTGGAACAAATAGGAGAGCTACTTTGTCATTTGTGCTGTACTTGTTTTTAAGACATTAGGTCAAGGTTCCGTCTTACCCTGATTTGCAGAAAACTGAGGAACTCTGTTGTCAAAAAAAAAACTGTATTTGAAAGGCCACAACAGGACAGTTGTATTTGGACATGCGTGTGGTCTTCAGCAATGGCCAGGGTAACCCACAATTCCCTGTACACTTGTTGATGTCATATACATTGGTGTTGGGTTTGGCTCCTGGGTGAAAGGGATGAACTCCAGCCTACATTCTAGTCAGGTCGGACACTTGGAAAAGTTCTTTGTGTTGCAGGAGGGCGTAGGTTTACATTTAGCAGTTCCACCACGCTGCCTCCTCTCAGGGCAATGTTTCTCACATTGTGTAACACAGGGAGAAGGGGCAGAGAGGGGTGGTATGGGGTAAAGGCCAGAGTTGAGGGAGCAAGCAGCCTTGCTGGGCTTTTACACTGCACAAACTCTGCTGGTGCTGGCTGAGGAGGACTTCATAGTTCTAGTGTTAACTGCATTGTATGTACTTTTTAAGATTGGATAGTGTTTTCAAAAAGGAGCATCTCCAAACTTCAGGAAACAATTGCATAGTTTAAGGCTTTCTATCACTTGCTGAAGTGCAGTTTTGTGAAGCAGATGGATTGTGCAGGCTTTCTATAGATATCCAGGCTCACTCATTGATCCTGCGAAGATACAACTGCATTGAGGATGGATAGTTTTTGCCTTTTCTTTGATCAAAGACGTTGGCAGAAATATTTACCTGATACCATCACTGCCTCCATGCCACCACTCCCTCCTAGGAACAATTAACAATGTTCAGGCAGTTGTTAAGGGAGTCTGAGAGATACAAGTGCCAAGGGTAAAGGAGATTTGAGAACCCAGTGTCCGTGTAAAGTTTGGAGATGTTTCCTCAGCTGACTGCATGCAGTGCTGAATAAGGAGTGATAGCTGTTTTGAAGTTGCTGTACTCTGGGGATTTTCTGCCATCTGTTTGCATGTTGCATGTTTAGTGTGTGAGCTGTGCTGTTTTAGATAACTGTGTTTAACATTACAGTGAAACCTGTATATTGCAATGTTCTTGAGAAACTTTATTGAGTCAGTTACAGAAGATAGTTACCATTAATTTACATCTGGTATTTTCCTGGTCATGCATCTCTTTGTTTACTTATTTCATTTAACATAATTTTACTGATATGGATTAAATTAACTAACTTTCTTCCATCAAACATGTCTGTTATAACCAAATCTGATTCTACATTTACCCTAGTATCACTCTTCCTGTACTCCGAGCAGCAAACATTTGCACCAACTCTTCCTTGCCCATTGACAAAATTTCCATCCACATTGCTACAATTCCTCCTATCCTCATGTCTGAATGTTTTTTTAATAAGCATTTTGTCAGACACCTTATTAAACTCCTTCTGAAAACTTAGTCTATCCACTATTTTTGCAATGAACTGTCCAGGCAGTGGAGGGGATGGTCGGTGAGTTTGGTTGGTTGGACGGCTGGTTTGTGATGCAGAGTGACACTAACATCGTGGGTTTGATTCCCGCTCAGGCTGAGGTAACCATGAAGGACCCTCCCTTCTCAGCCTCTCCCTTTGCCTGAGGTATGGTGACCCTCCAGGTTATACAACCCCCAGTCATCCCTGTGATGAGAGTAGTCCTATGGTCCACTGAAACTACAAGTCGTTAGACTAACGAGTTACCCAGTTTATCCTACAGTCCATTCTTGAACAATTATAACGCATTGGCTGCTCCCTGATCCTAGATTGCAGTCTCCAATTTAAGGAGAATTGAAAAATTACAGATTATTGTATGCAGCTCTATTGACTCCTTAGATAGCACCTTCCCAACTAATGACCCCACTGTCTAGAAGGACAAGGGCAGCAAGTGAACATAACCACGTGCATGTTCCCCGCCAGGCCAGTCACCGTTCTGACTTGGAGATATATCCCTATTCCTTCACTATTGCTGGGTCAAAATCCTGGAATTCCCTTGCTAAGGGCATTGTGGGTCTACCTACAGCACATGGACTGGAGCCGTTCAGGAAGGCAGCTCACCCCCACTTTCTCAAGGGGCAACTAGGGGCGGGTAATAAATACTGGGCCCAGCCAGCGACTCCCACATCTGAATGAATTAAAACAAAACCACTGCTGCAGATTGTCTTTTTTTGACATGCCCTTTATGTTTGTGAAATAGTTGCTGGAGTTTTTGGAATTCTAAGTTTGAAATGGAGCACATAGTCAACATTCAAGTGAACTGGCGACCGGGCACGCTGTGAGTTTAGTGGCTTATATTTTAATAACAGAGGTACAAAGACAGGTTACATTGTACTGTGGGCCTGTTGCGTTCTCCACTTGGCAAAAACTAGCTCCTGACTTGGTCGTCTTGTTGTCGTTTCTGCAGCCAATAAGACCTCACCAACCGGCAGTGAAGGAAACCGTCCTGGCGGAGTGATTCGTGTGTACGCAGACGAGAGCAGTGACAAAGCCTCCATTGGCAGCTTCATCCCATATTGTTCCATGGCACAAGCTCAGCTCTGTTTCCACGGACATCGGGACGCAGTCAAATTCTTTGCGTCTGTGCCAGGTAAAGCATCTTGACCAAGGGACCGTTCCTTTTCTATGGTCCTTGTGCATAAAGGTCAGTATCTGAGTTCAGCAGGTAATAGGGAAGGTGTTTAGAATGTTGGCCTTTATTTCAAAGGGAATGGCGTGTGGAAGTTTTGCTAAAATGACAAGACATTAGTCAGACCTGAGCTGGAATACTGAACTGTTTTGGGTCCCTAAAGCTACTGGCATTGGAGGCAATCCAGAGAAGGCTCAATCAGTACATACCAGGTATGAAGGGTATGTCTCTTAACATGAGGTTTAGTACATTGGGTCTGTACTCATTGGAATTAGAATGAGAAATGACCTTATAGAGACGTTCAAGATTCTTGGGGGACTTGAGAGGAGAGATACAGAAAGGTTGTTTTCCTTTGTGGGGAGAGTCTGGAACCAGAGGGTACAATCTCAGAGTAAGGGGTTACCCTTTAAGGCAGAGAAGAGGAGGAATTTCTTCTCCTGAGGATCGTAAATCTGCGGCATTCTTTATCACGGAGGACTGTTGAAGCTTGGTCACCTAAATATAGTCAAGGCTGAGATAAATGTTTTCTTTGAGTAAGGGAATGAAGATATATGAGGGAAAGGCAGGAAAGTGGATTGTCAGAACAGCCATGATCATAATGAATGGCAGAGCAGGCTTGATGGCTGAATGGCCTGTTTCTGTTCTGAAATGTTATGGTCTTATGGTCTTTACATCGTGATGGCCACAGCTTGAAACATCCACAATTAAAAAAAATTTTTTTTAAGTACACTGTCCTTTTGTTTTCCATTCCCACAGGAAAGCTGAGCTCATTAATGCACTGCGTGACGGATAATGTTCTGAAATTTTGCACCTTATTCCCCCAGCCAAATGCGCTCTCAGTCTCAGATGTGACTCAGGGGCCTATCCCTTTGCTAATTATCCTGCTTTGTGTACTTACAATAAGATCCTCAAAGTTGGGTAGATGGGAGGCTGGTGATGTGCCTGTTTCTCATCACCCTGAACATTAAAAGCAAACCCAGGAATTCAGCTTCACCATTTCTGACCTGGCAGACATTGGGCTGGTGATTTTCTCTTGAGTTATTGTGAAGGGTTTATAAGCAGGTGAGTTTGCTCTGGGAAGGATCCAGTTCCTCTGCAGCTGACTGCTGGACAGGAAGATCCATGGATGACCTTCGACTCACTAGTGATGAAGGTCTTTAACTAGTTAATTAGTGGCCACTTAAGGACCTTAACTTGCCATCTCCTCAAACACTCCTCAGTAGGCGAGAATGGTCGCTAGTTTTCTGACTTGTGGGTGGTATGGTAGTGTTTGTCAGTGATTAGCCCTACTGCCTCTCAATGTCAGGGACCCAGGTTCAAATCATGCCTCTGGTAACTGTCTGTGTAGAGTTTGCACATTCTTCCCCTGTGTGTGTGGGTCTCCTCCAAGTGCTCCAGTTTCCTCCCACAGTCTTAGGGCTATACAGTTTAGGTGGTTTGGCCATGGGAAATTGCTCAGTGTCCAGCAATGTGCAGGCTAGGTGGGTTGACTATGGTAAAGTGGATTTACAGGAATAGGGTGGGATGCACCTCGGAGGGTCAGTGCAGACCCATTGGGCCAGATGGCCTCTGTCTGCACTGTAGGGATTCTCTGATTCATGGCAAATCTGCCTGGATTTGAGGTGCAAAGCTGTGAGTTCAGGAAGCCAATTCCCTGTCCTTGCCCCTGACTATCCTCCCACAGTGAATCAGACCCTGTGATAGGACAATTTCTGAACTCCGGTTTCCTTTCCACCACCCTTGGAGTCAGCCTTGACCGGTGGATTTTGGGATCCAGTTTCCGGTGACATGGTATCCAAGTACTGGAGAGGGTGGGATTCCTGCTCCTCATCCTCCTCCTTGGCTTTTAATGAGCTGACTGATGGGTCATCCAGCCAGTCCCCCTGCTGCTGAGGGGCTTGAGGGGAGAGCCGGTCGCTACCTAACGCACTTCCTCCTCTGGCGCAAAACCAATATGGGAAAATTCTGAACTATCTGTGACTGATACTAAAAGAAGCAAGTTATTGTGTATGTATTTGAGGGTTGTACATTCAGAGCTGTTTGTGTCTTTGCTCATAGGTAATGTTCTGGCAACATTGAATGGCAGCGTGTTGGACAGTCCCACAGAGAATCCAGGACCTACAGCCCCTGAGCAAGAAGAGAGAAAGCTACATCCTGTCTTAGTGCTCAGCGGAGGAGAGGGCTACATTGACTTCAGGATTGGTAAGCCAAACCCGACTGCATAGAGAATCTCCACTTCTCAATTTGTTCTAACCCTCCTGCTAACTCCTCTCATCCACATGATTCTGTCCATTTGAGTTTACTTACTCACCCTACACTGACCAGCTGCTCACTTTCTCCTGCCAACGTACACAGTTCTTTAACCTTCGTATGCCATCGTGCACATAACCCGTGCTAACCCTCATCTTCTCTCCTACTTCAATTCGATGGAAACCTTTAACACTTCACTCTTTTATTAAGCATGGATCTAACTGTTACTGATATAAATGCTATGGCTGCAAGAGCAGGTTAGAGGCTAGCAATACTGCAGTGAGTAACTCACCACCTGACTCCCCAAAGCCTGTACACCATGTGAGAGTGTGATGGAGTACTCCCCAATTGCCTGATGAGCAACAAACCCCAGCAACACTCCAGAAGTTCCACACCATCCAGGATAAAGCAGCTCACTTGATTGGCACCACAGCCACAAGCATCCATTCCCTCCACGGCCAATGCTCAGTAGCAGCAGTATGTACTATCTACAAATGCATGCAGAAATTGAATTGAATTAGCTTTGTTGTCACATGTACTCAAGTAAGTACAGTGAAAAGATTATAGCTTGCCACTTAAAGCACCATCCTTGGTACAATCCGTAGTAACAGAATAGAGGAATGAAGGAAAACCAGTTACGTTACAGCTGTCACAGTATAACCATAGGTCAGAAAAAACAAGCAGCAAAGTTACAAAGGCAGTCTCACCAAGGCTCCTCAGGCAGCACTTTTCAAACCCTCTACCTTGAAGGGTAAGGGCAGCATGTACATAGAAACACAGTCTCCAAGATCCTTTCCAAGCCACTCACCATTCTGAATTGGAAGTATATCGCCATTCCTTCACACTCACTGGGTCAAAATCTCCCTGAGGGCATTGTGGGTCAATCCACAAGACATGGACTGCAGCGCTTACCTTCAACTTCTTAAGGAGCAACCTGTCCCATGAATGCATTTTAAAAAAAAAGCTACAAATGGCTATTAATAATATCATCATGGGATATGTATATCAAATTTCTATCCATACTGTTTAAACACAGGTTAACTCAAAATTTGCAAACCATCATAATTTGTACTTCAGGAATATCTTGTAGACTTGATATCAACATAAGAACGCCTTGTTGATAGAGCTGCAAGCTGGAAAAAAAAGTATATTCTTCAGGTCTACAATGCAAGTCCTTTTATTATGGTTATCTTTAAAATAATGTGCAATTTGCACTTGTACTGTGTGGTAGAGGGAAATGTATTGGAGACATTTTGCAGTTGTCACAGTGTGATTGACAGTACTGTGGAACTGAGTTTCCAATGAGCAGAAGTGCAGGTTAGTTGCATTAATACCCTTCTATTGTTGAGCACCTATATCTAAACCTCACGCCTACAATGTCTTACAAACTTCATATTACTATTTCTCATTGAGATTTAGTAAATTTAGTAAATGACACTAGCTTTCATTTGACTAGGAATTGGTCACATCATGTTCAGACTTAAGACTCTCATTGAGATTTAACGCTTTAAAAATCTACCTTTGTCCCTGTGGGCTCCAGCTGTCGTCCACAACCTTCCCAATGGCAACACTGTGCTCAGTGGTTCGCACTGCTACCTCACAGCACAAGGGACCCAGGTTCAATTCCAGCCTTGGCGACTCTCTGTACAGAATTTGCACATTCTCCCTGTATTTGCGTGGTTTTCCTCTACGTGCTCCAGTTTCCTCCCACAGTCCAGAGAGGTGTGCGAATTACATGGATTGGCCAAGCTAAATTGCCCATCATGTCCAGAGGTGTGCAGACTAGGTGGATTAGCCATGGGAAATGCAGGGTTACAGGGATAGGGTAGGCGGTGGGTCTGGGTGGGATGTTCTTGGAGGGTCGGTGTGGACTCAGTGGGCTGAATGACCTGCTTCCACGCTGTAGAGATTCTATGATTATCCCCTTCTGTTCCTCTTTATTCTTTGTTTTAGAGTTTCACTCAGTTGCTCTCTTTCTGTATAGGTGATGGTGAGGATGATGAGACAGAGGAAAGCTTGCCAGATGGAATAAGACCGGCTCTCTCCAAGGCAGAACGAAGTCACATTATCGTCTGGCAGGTGTCCTATGTTCCCGAATGAGATGTTACTACCACAAAACTTATCACTAAATGCCTGCACTTCATCTGTATGTACATATATACCCTGCATTGTACCTGTCCGTGAAGGAAGCCTCTCAAAATCTATAAATCCTGTGGCATTTCCATCGTGTCCCCACTTTGGATTGGTCATTTGTTGAAAGTCCATCACCTTTTGAATTCAATTTAAGACAAAGCGATATGAGAAAATCCTTGGGAATAGCTAACGCTGGGATATTTGTTTTGGAGACTGAACCCCTATTTACATTTAACCAAGTTAGTTGCTGTTCCAAGCATATGTCTATATAATTAACCTGTTCTTAAAATTTTGAACTGACTTGAAAGATGTGACTGTAATGCATACCAGATGCTGGAGGAGGTAATTTCACAAGGCAACTTTTTCCAATCTGTTCAAATACACATCTTTTAAAAGTTTAATTCTGTTTCTAAATAGGATTTAATTTCTTTCTTTCAATTATCAAACTTTACACCCTCCCCACTAATATTTTATTAAAAGTTCACTCCCAATAATGTTCATCATTAATTAATCACCTGGAGCAGTTACTCCATCAGTTGAGTTTTCCACGAGGTTCTGCCATTGCAATGAAATCCAAAAGACAGGTGATGTAAGAGAGCTAGAAGGAATGGCTAGGTTTTCAGAAACATCATTATGGGTCCCATAATATTGAACGATAGAGATGCAAAGGCTGAGAATTGATGTCCAAGGATGATGTTGATGTTCCATGATGCACCCAAGTCAGTTTTTAAGTCACTTTGATGATTGGAATGATTACAGCACATTGGAACCCTCTCATTTTTAACTACCCACCTGTTTACTTTGAAGCCAGCACCATTGAGAATGTTATTTCTCCTTCAAGATGGGCTTCCACACACAGCTCTGAGAAATGAATGTCGACCACTGTTCATTGTAGCTGTCAGCGTTCTAGTTGACACTCATCTGGGTTTGGTGGAACCTACTATTATCTGTGTCGTTTTGTAACTGCACCTGACCCCAGAGATAGGAAACTAGGGAATATCGATGGGAATGCATTCATTTCGGAATGTCATTGGGTTCTGCAAAAATTCTGGAGCAAAATGAGAGGGTTTTAAAGATGGCAGTCACTTTCAATTAACCATTTTAATCAGTTTTTTCATAGAATATACATCTCTTTGTATTTTAAGTAGTTATATTTTGGGTTATATTTTGGGAACAAAAGAATTAGTCTTGGAGATCTATGGTGGCAATGCAATACGATGAAGGACTTGGGCACATGATGTACAATTATCTGGAAGAGTATCTTGGCTGGATAGATCTATGGATAGGTAGCTGTAGATTGTGTGCAAGATTGTAGCAAGTTATCTCAAGGACACCTTGGCCCCCGGCCTATTGGGTGGAAACTGTAGAAAGATGTTTCAGTATTCATCAGCAACCCATATCAGCTACATTTTTACCAGGTCACAGAAATATTCATGATGTACATTCATGATGTTCCAGTATTGAATCATTGAGTGAGAGACCATATGCTTTGAAGTTTGTTTTTACTTGCTCCCAGTTATCTGTTAAAAAAGTAAAAGTGTCTTGAGAAAAAGAAGAGCAAATCTTAAAAGGGATCTGGTTAGTGCAGACTGGCAATGATTACACACTGTGGCTCATACTAAGGTATTCAGTATTACCTCCTAGGTTATCCACAAGCAGTCTCTAATACTCTTGTGGACCAGTAGTTTTAGTATATACAGTATCTAGTTTCCGATACAAAAAATCTTTAGTATAGGTCTTGTCATCTTTCTCAAATTAAATAAATTGAAGACCATATTAAAGTGCAAACTGAGAACTGTTTGTTAATGAGGAAGAAAAGGGACTTGAGGGAATAAATGGCATTTTCTTCTCCCTGTTCACAACCTTAAGTGGGATGAGTTAGATGGTATGACACCGAGGGAGGAAGCAAAGGAATAGAATTGGAGCAGGTAGTTGTTGGTTGGTGTGCTGGTGGTACCAGTGGAGAAGATTACATTCTTCCTTCCTTTAGCAAAGGACAGCACGGTGGAAAAGTTCAGGAGATGACTTGGAGCAAGTTTGAAAAACAAAACATTTAACTGTGTTATTCAAAACGGGCAGTCAGTTTTATCAGTTCCTGTCTGAGCCATATGCTAAGAATACGCATAAGAACTGAGAGACTTCTCTGACCAGCAGACATCTTCAGTGGGTATAGATAGGAAAACTGAGCATGGATTTACAGAGATTCTCTTTTAATTTGACCATGTACATATCCTGGAATACATGTTATAAATGTTGTTAGTGAATTCAAAACCTTTACAATCAGTAATTCTTCAGTATAGATATCTACATTCATATAACACACCACCCTCAGAGTATTCCACACCTGCACCTTTCTTCCTTGATGTATTGCAGGTCATTTTGACCAAGGGGCAGGAAGAAAGCTGATAGGTTCAGTCAGTTTCATTATTCTGACCAAGATGTAAAGTGAGTAAATTTTGAATGGAGCTGGCTGTCAGGTTTGGAAATGGAGCTCAGAGGGGAAACAAAATCCTGGTAGTGACTGGAGATAATGTGGTAGCAGTTCTTTAGAGGAAATCTGCATCCAATGCAAGACATTATAATCAACATTGATTTGGAAATCATCAGGGATCTGCTTTTATTCTCTGGCTACATGAATGCATTATGTTTGTAATTTATACTTGGCTCCCCTGTTGAGTAGGAGATCATTTTTCAGGGTCCACAAAGTAGGTTTATGAATCTTCTGGGCGTCCAGAACATGTCCTCTGCCAGTAGAAATTTGAGGTTTTTCTCATGTCATGTAAAGTATCTCTTGTGTATTACAGACTCGGGAGCGAGAGATCCTGCAGTGTAAACTCTGTTGCTTCACAGCAGAGTACTGTACAAAAAGCTGCCTGGTGTATAATGAAAAGGTCGGGTTGGGTGTACAGAGAGGGTTGGCTTGTGTAAGGATATGTTCTGAGCTATTTTCCCTGTGCATTGTAATTAACTTAATTAACATGTAATTGTTCCATATGTAATAAACCTATTCACATCATAAAATTATCTCATTGTATTTATCAACCCAATGCCTTTGAACACGTCGTATTTGAAATTTTCATTGTTTTAGCTTGAAGCTGCCTCTAGACAGAAGAAATATTACCTCTCTGTCTCTGTGTGTGTGTGTGTGTGTGTGTGTGTGTGTGAGAGAGAGAGAGAGAATGATTCTTTGGTGTGAAGTCCTGATCAGGAGTGATGGATGTTACTAATATAGGATGTGGTATGTTTTGGCAAATACCAGTTTATTGAAATTACTTTCTGACACTTATAGTGCCAGAATTTTTCCAATTCATGTATTTCCTATGGATTTTATTTTTAAAATGGGTAAAGGATATCCGTGAACCAGATTAGTTTTTCAATAAGTGAACAATAGTTGTTAAGGTATCCCATCAGCTACTGCAGTGGGATTTGACCTTGTCTCCCCAGAGCATTAGGAGAAAGTGAGGACTGCAGATGCTGGACGTCAGAGTCGAGAGTGTGGTACTGGAAAAGCACAGCTGGTCAGGCAGCATCCGAGGAGCAGGAGAATCGATGTTTTGGGCAAAAGTCCTTCATCGGGAATCCCCACAGCATTAGCCTGGCCTCTGGATTACCAGTCCATTTACACCACTGGCTCCCTTGTTAGCATACCAGCAGCATAGATATAAACTGTACACTTCATAAACAGGTGCATTCCAACCTCACTCCAGAGAGCAGATGTGGATTTATAAAGCATCTTTGATTTTAGTAACCATTATCAAATGCCATTTCAAAAGCAGCATTTGAAAGTTTTGACGAAGTCTTTAAATTATATCACCAAATGTATGCAAAAACAGTCAGCTGAAAATGATCTTAATGAACACATTAGTTAAAATAGGAGCTTTGATGCCCCCAGTGGATGGTCTAATTCTGGTCCAGAATCTATAGGTTTGAGTCTCAATCCAGGATGTGTTGCCCTTGGAAGATGCTTTTGCAATGTGGCCAAACAGGTTAACTTTAAGCCTGTAAATTCTCCCAAAATGCCTAATGGCAGGCAGTAGAATTGAGGACTTTGTCAAACCACTGTAATACTTGGCCCATAAGTGTGGACCAGCATGCTGGCCATTCATGGATCTACAAACTAGTTAAGACCCTGAGGTATTCAGAAATTGTGACCCTTTGGTGGAAGCGCAGTGTTGTAGTTATAGTTGATCAAGGTGTTCGGATATGCTGAGACAGGTGGGACCTGAATCTGGATTTCCTTGATCAGCAGTAGTCCTGCGTTATATAAGATGGAAAGAGTTTGCCTCCGAAGTCACTGACAGAGCAAAACAGAGACACTCATCATGGGATGATAGCTGCAGGAGTTGGGCATTTTCCCACCGATAAAGGATTGATTAGTAACACAATCACAGGATGAGGGTATCGTATTGCCCAGAGAGCAGTTAAGGGTCAACACATCACTGTGGGTCTGGAGTCACATGTAGACTAGATTGGGTAAGGATGGCAGATTCCTTCCCTAAAGGGCATTAGTGAACCAGATGGGTTTTTCCATCAACAATGGATTCACTGTGATGATTAGACTTTTTTTTAGATTAGATTAGATTTACAGTGTGGAAACAGGCCCTTCAGCCCAACAAGTCCACACCGACCCACTGAAGCGCAGCCCACCCATTCCCCTACATTTACCCCTTAACTAACACTACGGGCAATTTAGCATGGCCAATTCACCTAACCTGCACATCTTTGGACTGTGGGAGGAAACCGGAGCACCCGGAGGAAACCCACGCAGACACAGGGAGAACGTGCAAACTCCACACAGTCAATCGCCTGAGGCGGGAACTGAACCCAGGTCTCTGACGCTGTGAGGCAGCAGTGCTAACCACTGTGCCACCGTTTTTGACTTTTACTTCTAGATTTTACTGAATTCAAATTACACCATCTGCTGTGGTGGGATTCAAACCCTGTCCCCAGAACATTACCCGGGGTCTCTGGATTAACAGTCTAGGCCATTACCTCCCTATCTGAATCATAAGATCCTAGCTTCAAATGCCACTCCAGGGCACAGCTATCAAGGTTGACACTTCAATGCATTACAAGGGAAGCAATACTCAGTTCTGCTTGCTGGCTCTCCACTTCGTGTTTTTTTTCATACATCCACAGTATCACTGGTTAGACTAGTATTTATTACCCATCCTTAATTGTCACAGTTAAAGAGTTAGCTGTGTTGCTGAGAGTCTGGAGTCACATGTTGGCCAGGGAAAGATGACAGTTCCCTTCCCTAGAGGATGGAGTTTTCTGACAATCAAGATTTGTTTCATGGTCATCACTTGACTCTTAATTCCAGACTTTTTAAAAATGTAAATTCCACCATGTCGTGGCAAATGTTGAACCTGAGTCCCTAGAACATTCCGTGTGTCTCTGGATTAACAGTCCAGCAATTAATACCACTAGCCTGTCACCTCTCCAGCCTCTCTTCTGGACTTGCTGGTGACAGGTTGGATCTTGCTACTTACTGATTCTGTGTCACCTGCACAATCTTTCCGATTGACCACCCTGTTAGTGATACTTTACTCATTTGTGGGATATGGGTATCACTGGCTGGGCCAGCATTTATTGCCACTCCTTAATTGCCCTTGAGAAGGTGCTGGTGATTGCCTTCTTCAACCACTGCAGTCCTGTTAGGGAGAGAATTCCAGGTTTTTGACCCAGCGAATGAAGAAACAGCGATTATATTTCCAAGTCAGGATGGCGAATGGCTTGAAGGGGAAATTGGTGGTATTCCTATGTATCTGCGGCCCTTATCCTTCTAGATGTAAGTGATTGTGGATTTGGAAGGTGCTGTCTGAGGATCTTTGATGAATTTCTGCAGTGCATCTTGTAGATAGTACACACTGCTGCTACCACTGCACTTTGTGGGTGTTTTGGGACTTTTGGGGGCAAACTTGCCTGTTGCCCGTGTACTTTAAATGCTGCTTCATAGCATATCACCTTGATAGATTACATTCAGGATTAATGAAACAAACTGCCTTTGTGAATTGGTGTATCTTTAATTTGCTTAAAAAAAACAAATTCAGGTATGTTGTGCTGACACTACAAATTGTACTTTGCTTTGAATTTTCCTGATACAGAAATCATGATTGAATAGTGATTCATGCAAACTTGAGGTGACGGAAATAAATCTGCTTTGTTCTTATCACGGACACACTGATGCAAGACAATTCAACAGATTATGAACAGAAAAATACAAAAGTATCAATTAAAATAGACAACTAGGAATAGATGAAACAATTTTTTTTCTCCTCCTATCTGCTGAACAGCTTTGTAGCTAACATTCTACTTGCTGTTCTAACATTTATCAGACTATAACAACCTACACAATAGAAAATGTGGTTACCAAGTGGGAGGAGAGAATCGCCTGCATCATTTTCTCTGGAGATGGGGAAAAAGCTGTTCCTGCTCATAAAAATAATGAGAGCACACTGATTTAAAATGATTTGCAAAAGAAAGTAAATGCAAAGTGCAAAAAAATCTTGTTCGCGGAGTGGTTCCGGTTTGGAATGCACTGCCTAGAAGGGTGTGGAAAGCAGTGTGAATTGGGGCATTTTGATATTTCCATTTAAATAGAGACAATACCCAGTGTTTACATGTAGCTGTAGCACTCATTTGAAGAGCTGGTGCATGCACAAAGCCAAATGCACTAACAATCGTGGTAATACTTCTAGGCAGCTGGACCAGTGGTAGCGTCCTGCTTATTATTTCATGGATTTAAGACAACTTTACAGCACCAAATACTGATATTTCAGTAATGATTAGATCGAGATAAAAATACATTCCACTCAATCTGAATGATCATTCATTACATAGCATTTTTAAACAGCAATGATGGATTGCATTAACAATAAAATCTAAAGCACTATTTGCACTTTTGGAGAAGATTTGTAGCTCAGGTTGTAAGGTTGCTCGCAGAGTTGGTAGATTTGTTCTCTGTTTCATCACCATTCCAGGATAACATCATCAGTGAGTCTCTGGTGAAGCGCTGGTGTTCTGTCCCAGTTTCTTTTTGTGTGTCTTGGTCTGTTGTGGTGGGTGATATCCCTTCCGGTTCTGTTTGAGAGGTTGGTAAATGGGGTCCAAATTGACGTTTGTTGGGAGTTCCGGTTTGAATGCCAGACCTCTAGGAATTCCTGTGCATATCTTTGTTTAGCTTGTCCCAGGATGGATGTATTGTCCCAGATGAACTGGTGTCCCTCTTCGTCTGAGTGTATGGATTTTAGTGACAGTTTGTCATGTCTAATGGTGGCTAGTTAGTAATCATGTATTCTGCTGGCTAGTTTGCTGCCCATCTGTCCAATGGAGTGTTTGTTCAGTCGCTGCAGGGTATTTTGTATATGACATTTGTTCTGCTGCTTGTTAGTACAGGATCCTTTAAATTCATCAGAAGCTGTTTGTGTAATGTTAGGTTTGCAGGCTACCATGATGCCTAGGGGCTGGAACAGCCTGGTCATCTCAGCTATCTTTAATGTACGGTAGTGTGGCTAGAGTTTCTGGGCATTTTGAGTCTTGTTTAGGGCTGTTGTGTAGGAATTGGTGGGCTGTGCTTATTGGGTACCCACTGTTCCTGGATATATCATATAGGTGTTTTTCCTTGGCTTCTTGTAGTTTCTGGGTGCTGCAGTGTGTTGTGGCTCATTTAAATAATGTCCTGATGCAGCTCTGTTTGTGGGTGGTGGGATGATTGCTCCTGTAGTTGAGTATCTGGTCAGTGTGTGTGGCTTTCCTGTAAACACTGGTCTGCAGCTCTCCATTGGCTTTTCATTCTACTGTGATGTCTAGGAAGGGTGGCTGTTGTTTTCTTCCTCTTTGAAATTTATACCAATAAGGATGTTGTTTATGGGTTTGTTTTAAATTTGTGTTTCATGATGAGAAAGGTGTCATCCACACAGGGGACTCACTAATTTCACCTAGTAAGAATCATTTGACTACTGTTCAATTTATTCATCATCTCCAAAAGAACCAGCTTGTTTATGAAAAACTAGCCACTTTGTGTCCTACACCAAGTAGGCTGTGTGCAGGGAAATAAATGTAATAGAATGAAGGAATCTAGCATTTCCATACACTAATAAATGGTTGAATAGTACTTTACAATATTCTGACTTGAAACAAGTTTGTAACTAGACTAAAAACACAAATAGGTCAGATGGAGTTTTACTGTTAGATTATTTCCCTAGTCTACACCAGGCCATTATAGTTTCACCTTTCAGCATTAGGGATTTAAATGCCTTTAGATTTCCACTTGAGCATGGCTACGTTGGATTGCTCTCACTCCAGTATTACTGTGTCCTTTTCACTTCTGTAACAGGTTAAAATAAGATTCAGTTTGGAAAAAAAACCAAATTAAACAAAATGGTGTAAATACAGAGGAGACGCGCATGTGTGAAGACAGACAAGCCCATGGTTCAGATTGAGAATCACCTAAAACACACCTTCACTTGGTAAATGTCAGTAAGATAGTTGTGCTCAATTTAGCCAGGTCACTGCATGGAAGTAACACAGTTTTGAGAGAACTTGCAGAAAGAAAAGTTCAGTGGTCTACAGATTTGCTGCAGTCACACTATGGACATTACAATGATGGCACTTCAGTGTTGATGGGCTTGTTCCTGAGTGATGTCACAAGGGACCAGTTTACTCATAGATCCAGTCAGCAGCACAGTCGTTCCAGCAGATTAGCTCCTCTGGCTGAAACCAGAGAGAGATCTCACGGACAGCACTCTCCACAGAATCACTGCCATGGATTACATTCCTGCATCACACAACAAAATCAATACACACAGAGTTAAATGCTTGAGTCTCTAAAACTGCATCACAGAATTGTTACAATATAGAGGGAGGTTATTCTGCCCATCAAGCCTGTATCAGCTCCCTGGTGAGCATTAGTAATTAAAGCCATTCTTCCATGTAACCTTGTACATAGTTGATCCCAGGCTTAGCTGAATAGAGACAATCTTCAGCTGCTTCAACTACCTTCTCACCATCATGAGGTCAGAAGTGGAGAGGAGTCACAAATGTGTTGAACAATCATTTGGTGAACCTCAGCTACTAAAGCAGTCCATGTCCAAAATTGCAGCATTATTTGGACAATACCACAGCTTGGGTTGACAAATGGCATATAACATTCTTGCCACAAAATGCCAGGCAGTGGCCATCTCCAGTAAAAGATGATTAACTATCACCTTTTGACATTCAATGGCATCACCATCACTGAATCCTCCACTATTCTGGGATTTCCATTAATCATTAGCCTGGCTGAGTGTCAGATGGTGTGAGTAAAGTGTTAACAGCTGAATACAAGAGATGACCTAGAATCCGATTAATTACAGCAGGGATAATTACAACAAATTAAAAACAAGATGGTTCTGTAGACAAATCAAAAGGCTGGCAATAACATGATAGGTGTAAGAGTTGTTAATTTGGTTGGAGCCTGGGCATGCGACTCTTATACTAATCACATTCCAGATAAACCTGTTGGACTATAACCTGGTGTCCTGATGAAGGGCTCATGCCCGAAACGTTGACTCTCCTGCTCCTCAGATGCTGCCTAACCAGCTGTGCTTTTCCAGCATTTTCTTTTGACTAACCTGGTATCATGTGACTTCTGATTTTGGACCACAGATGATGGTATGTTTACCCATATTAAAATCAATTTACCTGAATCCATTAATATTGTTGTAATTAAGTTTCCAGCTTCACTACTTACAATGCCATTATCTGTGTGTCAGTGGAAAATGTGGATAAGTGGCTTTCTATCCAGCCTGAAATACCAGGGGGGTGAAGATATGTGATGTTGGGAAAGGACTGACAGGAACGTTTCTTCTGGAAAGAGGCCAAGAAGCAAACTATTTGAGGTGTTTAACATCAACGATTTGCAGAATTAGGAGCAGGAGTACACAATTCAGCCCTCTGAGCCCATTCTAAGTAATATGATCATAACTGATCTCAAAATTTATTACTATAAAAGAACTGATACAGGGAGATTTCTTCTTGTGGGTAAAAGCATATATCAATAGAAGATAGTCACTAAGGAACCCAATGGGAAGTTCAGAGGAAATCCTTTACTTAGAGTGGTGAGAAAGTAAAGTTGTCTGGAACTTAGAGGCTGAAGTGCATATAAGGGGAGACTAGATAAGCAGATGAAGACGACTGGAATGGAGACATACAGTAATAGATATAGATGAACCAAGAAGGTTGAAGTTGAATACAGTAAAAATGCCAGCATGGACAAGGTGGGCCATATGATCTGTTGCTGAGCTGTGTATACTTTGAAAACGTACGCAACAGCATTATCCATCATTACTGAATACAGTGCAAGGTTGAGACCCTAAAACATACCCTTACAGAACACCATTATTCCTGTTCTGCCACTTGGGTTACCTGTCTCCCACCACTCAACTACTAAAGAAGGAATCTATCTATCTATCAACTGCCTTCTGGAAGTCCATATGACATTCATTCATTCCTTCAAGTCATTCAATCAGGATCCAACCTTTATGGATCCAGTGATCAACTGAAAATGTTCCATGTACTGAGACACTAAACATCATTAACTTGAAGTAGTCATTTCTGCACACTTGTGTTAGACAGCCTGTCTATCATTCTCTGGTCTCTCTCTCTCACCTTTCTCAAATAATGCAGGAAACACATTTCAGCTTAAAGACAAAGAATTGTTTGGCTGTTTCAGAAGATATTGAATCAGATCCAAAGAGTGCATTCCATTCAGCAAAGAATTAGCCTCAGTTTCTGCTAAAACGTTTGAGATCAAGAAAATGCCCACCTGCCCACTTCGACACAGAAGTCTCCTCTGATAGTGCCTGGTGCAGAATCAGCAGGGTTGGTCTCTCCCATCATGGCCCGAGTGATTTTGACAACATCCAGTCCTTGCCACACCTGAAAATGAGGAGGAAATAGAAGTCAGTAACAGTAATATTATCTGGCGAAACAAACAAGACAGCGAGTTTTCAGAAGATTTGTAGCTCAGTTTGATGCTTTGGATGTAGATTTACTCGCTGAGCTGGAAGGTTCATTTTCAGACATTTCATCACCATACTAGGTAAGATCTTCAGTGAGCCTCCACATGAAGGCTTCCTCTGGAGCCTGACTGACAATGTTACCTAGTATGGTGATGAAACGTCTGAAAATGAACCTTCCAGCTCAGCGAGTAAATCTACATCCATAAACAAGACAATTTATCAAACACACGTTTCTGTGCTGACATGCAAACTTTGTACAAAACGTTCTATTCTGAAAACTGTATTTAAGTGCAATAATCAACCTATAATGAGACAGATGAAATAATGACTGATTTCTTGGACTGGGGCAGCACGGTGGCACAGAGGTTAGCACTGCTGCCTCACAGCGCCAGAGACCTGGGTTCAATTCCTGCCTCAGGCAACTGACTGTGTGGAGTTTGCATGTTCTCCCCGTGTCTGCGTGGGTTTCCTCCGGGTGCTCCGGTTTCCTCCCACAGTCCAAAGATGTGCAGGTCAGGTGAATTGGCCATGCTAAATTGCCTGTAGTGTTAGGTAAAGGGTAAATGTAGGGGTATGGGTGGGTTGCGCTTCGGCGGGGCGGTGTGGACTTGTTGGGCCAAAGGGCCTGTTTCCACACTAAGTAATGTAATCTAAAATCTTACACTACTGTTGTAGAACTCAAGGCTAATGTAATACTATTTATCCAATTTAAAATTCTTCCCCTCGACATAATTTTCACTTTGCTTCTTTCCTCTCAATATGCCGATATACTGGGCCAGCTGCTTCATTCTCAACAGTTGGCCTGGACGATGGAAGACTTCACTCTGGCCTAATCCACTGTTCAATGAGCCTTTTTCCAACATGGATCACTTGATAGCGATCTGGGGCAAGAATCTCAAATCTCTTACCTTACAGAGAAGGATGCTGAGCAAATTATAAATTCCAAAATCATTGCCATTCAACTCTTGTAAACATCAAAAACCTGTGCTAACCTGGAAATTCTGCTCAAATTAGTTTGTACAAGTGATGAAATCCAAAGATAGGAACTTTTCATGTTGACATTAGTAGAGGCATGGTTTAAAAATAAAATCAGCCAATTGTAGGAGTTACTTTTTTGGCATTTTTAATAAGTGGTCATTTAAAAAATTGGGAGCACTTTATCATTTGGTTTTCACCCTACACTCTACCACAAAATTCACTTTTAGTTCCGAAGAGGTCTTATTGAATTCAATGTTAACTCTGTTTCTCTCTCCAGAGATACTGCAAGACCTGCAGAGTTTCCTTAGCCCTTGCTGTTTTTATTTTGTTTTCAATGCTTTGGGATAATTCCCTGCAAGGTATTTAATTTTAATCATTCATTGTAAAAGCCTGTTTAAAACAGATGCACAAAATGTTCTGCTCTGTAGCTGTATCAAAAACATTTAAAATCAGGCACTGGGAGAGGTTATTATTTTGAGGATTGCTGTTAGGGTAAGGATACTTGCTGTAATTATTAAAAGGTGCCTTTTAATTATTTAGATGAATTTGTTCATGTTGTTCACAAAAGCTGCTCAAGAATAGACCAACTCTTTATCCTTTATCAATTTTTAATGGTCAATATTAATGTTTCTATGCTTGACATTATTAAATATTAAATATAAATTAGGTCCTATTTTATTCCAACTTTCATGAAGCTGACACACAAAGATGCTACACCAATAAGCAATAGAACTTTGATCCTACAATTTATTACTTAATTATTCTCAATTCCTATCACATTATCAATGAGAGGCAGGGAGGAACTGTTACATCCCTCTTCCCCAACCTCAATAGTTAAAAATATGGTGACAACTCAGGGGGTTTTGGTCAACTTATAGTGATCTAAGTGTCACTGGAGAAGAAGGAGTCAGTCAGCTGCTTCTTTTACCACAAAAAAGATGCAGATTGCTTTGACAAGGAGGAGGAGCAGAACAAGTGAATTAAAAGGAAAGTATAGTATAAATGGAAAAAAATACATTTTGTCAAAGCTTTTCATCTTGTGCTCATCAGGACAATTTACATGAATAATAACCTCAGGAGAAAAGCAATTTTTATAATTTGTAAGAGGAGCATGTTGATTAGTAGGCAAGTGGACTTTGATGGTCAGAGATGTTACTGTGGATAATGCTGATGATTAACAGTTAACTGTCTGGAGTTAAACTTTTAAAACAGACAGGTTAACATTCATTGAAAAGAGGTTGAGGGTTGGGAGCTCGATCAGCATTTATTTCCCACCCCTAACAGACCAGAAAACAGATAAGAGTCAACCACATCGTTGTGGGTCTGGAATTACATATTTTCAAAAATTCATTCATGGCTGGCTAGGCCAGCACTTCTTGCCCATCCCTAATTGCCCAGAGGGCAGTTTAGAGTCAACCACATTGTTATGGGTTTGGAGTCACATGTAGGCCAGTCCAAGGAAGGCATTTTCCTTCTTTATCAGACATTAGTGAACCAGATGGGTTTTTCTGACATTCACCAATATAGTCAGAGTCATAGAGACGCACAGCACGGAAACAGACCCTTTCAGCCCAACTCGTCTGTGCCAACCCAATAATCCTAAACTAATCCAGTCCCCATTTGCTAGCACTTGGCCCATATCCCTCTAAACCGTTCCAATTCATATACCCATCCAGATGCATTTTAAATGTTGTATTTGTACCAGCCTCCACCACTTCCTCTGGCAGCTCGTTCCCCACACACACCACAGTCTGCATGAAAAAGTTGCCCCTCAGGTCCCCTTCCCCTCTCGCCTTCAACCTAAGCCCCTCTAGTTCTGGACTCCCTCATCCCAGGTAAAATACCTTGTCTATTTACCCTATCCATGCCCCTCATGATTTTGTAAACCTCTATATGGTCACTCCTCAGCCTCTGATGCTCCAAGGAAAAAAGCCCCAGCCGATTCAGCCTCTCCAGCGTCTTCCCTATAGCTCCAATCCTGGCAACATCCTTGCAAGTCTTTTCCGAATCTTTCAAGTGTAACATCATTCCTATGGTGGACTCTTAATTCCAGATTTATTTTTTTACTGAATTCAAATTCCACCATCTGCCATAACATGATTTGCACCCAGGTTTTCAGATTATTACTTGGGTCTCTGGATTAACAGTCCAGGAATAATGCCACAAGACTGCTGCCTCCCCTGTATAGGCCAGACTAGGTGAGAATGTAGACTTTTCTTCCCTAAAGGAAAATTTGAAAACCGGATCAGTTTTTACAACAATCAGCACTAGCAATAGGCTAGTGTTTTTTTTAAATTCCAGAATTTTACTGAATTCAAATTTGACCATCTGCCATGGTAGGATTCTAACCCATGACCCCAGAACTCGTTGCTGAGAGTTCTGGGTTACTAGATTCTGGATTAGTGGTGCTGGAAGAGCACAGCAGTTCAGGCAGCATCCAAGTAGCTTTGAAATCGACGTTTCGGGCAAAAGCCCTTCATCAGGAATAAAGGCTGTGAAGCTGAAGAGTGTAGAGATAAGCTAGGAGGAGGGTGGGGGTGGGGAGAAAGTAGCATAGAGTACAATGGGGGAGGGGATGAAGGTGATAGGTCAAGGAGGAGAGGGTGGAGTGGATAGGTGGAAAAGAAGATAGGCAGGTAGGACAAGTCCGGACAAGTTATGGGGACAGTTACTGAGCTGGAAGTTTAGCACGACATGGTTGAAGAGCTTCAGGTCAGAGGAAACTGCGAATCCTCTTGCAAGGATGCCTGCCTTGAAGAAGTTTTCCTCCTCTCTCTACAAGAATCTCAGGGAGTCCCTCTCCCACTGCAACTCCCAGGTCATTTCCTCTGCCCTGAAGCTCTTCAACCATGTCATGCTAAACGTCCAGCTCAGTAACTGTCCCCATAACTTGTCCGGACTTGTCCGACCTGCCTATCTTCTTTTCCACCTATCCACTCCACCCTCTCCTCCTTGACCTATCACCTTCATCCCCTCCCCCACTCACCCATTGTACTCTATGCTACTTTCTCCCCACCCCCACCCTCCTCTAGCTTATCTCTCCACGCTTCAGGCTCACTGCCTTTATTCCTGACGAAGGGCTTTTGCCCGAAACGTCGATTTTGAAGCTACTTGGATGCTGCCTGAACTGCTGTGCTCTTCCAGCACCACTAATCCAGAATCTGGTTTCCAGCATCTGCAGTCATTGTTTTTACCTCGTTGGTTTTTACCTTCTGGGTTACTAGTCCAGTGTCATTATCAATATACGCCTGCCTCCCCATGACTCGGAATGGTTAATTCTTCAGGGCAATGCCTTTATATTGGGGTGAAATGGGTGCAGTGCAGGTACATGTTCTTTCTGTTTGTAAAGAGTAGGAAGCCATGTAACAATACATGTAGCTAACACTGCACTACACTGTAGTATCCTAAATTGGTTGTTAGCGCAATTCTTCGCAGACTCAGGATTATCCAGCAAATGTTATCCAGTTTGAGAATATCCAACGTCTCTAACAGTGACAGTTCATTGGCAAAATGATCAGCACTGTCTTCTCATACAGTATAAATGATGATTTCCTCTGAACTTGGTATTCCTGCAAACTGTCCTGATGAGTGCCAGCTAAAAGGCTTAGAAAATACAAAATGCTTTAACATACCATAGCGACGAGAGGGCCAGAGCTCATGTATTTCACCAATCCATTATAGAAAGGACGATCTTTGAGATCAATGTAGTGATCTTTGAGCAGGTTTTCCGAAGCCTTAAAAAAAAAAGTTGCATATTAGTCCCAATCTATTAAGCATTGTAGCAAAATATAAAACCTTTTTGAGCATTATAAAGTATATTCTCGAACAGCACAGCAGCAAAACGTATATCAAAATACTCAGTTTTTTTCCTAAGCAATTTTGTACAACCTACTTGATTTCTCTCCAACTTTAAGAATTGCCACTCATTACTACATACACAAATTGAAGCACTGTCTATTGGAATGAATTTACTGAAGTATTTAATACTGGGAAACGCTTACAAAGATCAGCTCAGTGTTGTGACATGCACAGTGCGAGTAGTTATCAAAGAATCCCTACGGCGTGGAAGCAGGTCATCCGGCCCATCGATTCCACAATGACCCTCCGAAGAACATCCCACCCCATCCCTGTAACGCTGCATTTCCCATGGCTAATCCACCTGACCGGCACATCCCTGGACACTACAGGCAATTTAGCATGGCCAATCCACCTATTTAGACAAGGTAATGAAATAAAAATTATTTGCCCCATTGTGCCAGGCTTCCCACAGAAAGTGTGTAAACTCTATTATGAATGTGGGCCAGTTATTTAAACATGTATAAAAATGGTCACTTCATTTTTATTTATTTATTCATGTGACATAGGTGCCATTAGCTGAGCTGTTCTTTATTGCCCGTCTGTAGCTGCCCTGGAGAAACTGGGGTACACTGTTTTCTTAAACCATTGTAGTACTTGTGGTGCAGGGATACTGACAATGCTTTAGAAGGCAGTTCCAAGATATTACCCAGTGACACTCAAGAACCAGGCCAGACACCTTCAAAACATCGAGAAAAGTAGCCCAGGCCCTAACTTTTAGGAATACATTACAGCACAGTACAGGCCCTTTGGCCCTTGACGTTGTGCCAGCCTTTTATCCTACTCTAAAATCAGATTACCCGACATACCCTTCATTGTATTAACTTCCATGTGCCTACCAAGAGTCATTTAAATGTCCCCAATGTCTCTGACTTTACTACCATCGCCAGCAGTGCATTCAATGCACCCACCACTCTCTAAGTAAAGGTTCTATCTCTGACATCTCCCCTAAATAGTGGGTGGCACGGTGGCACAGTGGTTAGCACTGCTGCCTCACAGCGCCGGAGACCAGGGTTCAATTCCTGCCTCAGGCGACTGACTGTGTGGAGTTTGCACGTTCTCCCAGTGTCTGCGTGGGTTTCCTCCCACAGTCCAAAGATGTGCAGGTCAGGTGAATTGGCCATGCTAAATTGTCTGTAGTGTTAGGTAAGGGGTAAATGTAGGGATATGGGTGGGTTGCGCTTCGGCGGGTCGGTGTGGACTTATTGGGCTGAAGGGCCTGTTTCCACACTGTAATGTAATCAAATCTAATCCTCCAGTTACCTTAAAATTACGCCCCCGCATGACAGACATTTCCATCCTGACTCTGTCTCTGACTATCCACTCGATCAATGCCTCTCATATTCTTGCACACCTCCATCAAGTCACCTCTCATCCATCTTCGCTCTGATGAGAAAAGCCCTAGTTCCCTCAACCTTTCTTCATTAGACATACCCTCCAGCCGAGGCAGCATCCTGATAAATCTCCTCTGCACCAACTTCGAGGGATCTATGGACACGAACGCCAAGATCCCTCTGTTCCTCCACAAAGCCAAGAATCCTGCCTTTAAGATTGTATTTTGCATTCAAATTCCTAAATGAATCACTTCACACTTTTCTAGATTGAACTCCATCTACCACCTCTACATCTGTATCCTGTCAATATAGAACATAAAACATTACAGCGCAGTACAGGCCCTTCAGCCCTCCATGTTGTGCCGCCCTGTCATATCAATCTGAAGCCCATCCCACCTACACTATTCCATGTACGTCCATATGCCTGTCCGATGTCTCGTTGCAACCTACAACACTATCCAGAACTCCACCAACCTTCACTTCATCGGCAAACTTACTAACCCACCTTTCCACTTCCTCATTTATGTCATTTATAAAAGTCACAAAGAGCAGAGGTCCCTGAACAGATCCCTGTGGAACACCACTGGTCACCGAGCTCCAGGCTGAATACTTTCCATCTACCACCACCCTGTCTTCTATGGGCCAGCCAATCCTGGATCCAGACAGCCAGATTTCCCTGTATCCCATGCCTCCTTACTTTCTGAATGAGCCTATCATGGGGAACCTTATCAAACGCCTTGCTAAAATCCATGTACACCACATCCACTGCTCTACCTTCATCAACATGTTTTGTCACACCCTCGACAAATTCAATAATACTTGTGAGGCATGACCTGCCCCTCGCAAAGCCATGCTGACTATCTCTAATCAAACTAGGGGTTTCCAAATAATCATAAATCCTGTCTCTCAGAATCGTCTCCATACTTTGCCCACCACTGATGCAAGACTGCTTGGTCTGTAATTCACAGGGTTATCCCTATTCCTTTTCTTGAACAAAGGATTAACATTTGCCACCCTCCAATCATCTGGCACTACTCCAATGGACAGTGAGGATGCAAAGCTCATCACCAAAGGTGCAACGTACCCCAACGTGTTGAATGTTACAGCAGCATCCAAGGTGACACCTGGCCTTAGACAATATTTTGGCCTGTCTGTGGGCATCACTGGCTGGACCCGCATTTATTGCCGTCCCTGGAGAAGGCAGTGCCCTGGGGCTGGAAGATGCAAATATGCTCCTGTTTCAAGAGGCTATAAGGATAAACACTGAAACTTCCAAATACGCGGTTTCTGCACAGTGTGCTTAGGAGAGAACCTCCCATTGGTGAAGGATTGGGAAGCATGAAATAATTAGTAAGAAAAGGAAATGGTGAGCAAAGAAATATTCTCTCCCAGCGAGAAGATCAGATCTGGACTGTTTGGGAGTGTGGTCAGTATAGATTCAATGGAGATTTTTAACAGGAAATTAAATCATTATCTTGAGTGAAATCATTTGCCCAACTCTGGGGAAAGCATTGGCTCTAGGTGGACTACTCCTTCAAAAGGGCCAAAGGATTGAAGGGGTGAATGGGCACATTCTGTGCTGTAACTAATCTCTTCCTCTTGGAGAGACATTTTCCATACAAGGTGGTGCTAGTCCGCAAGCTAATCTAAGCATTGTTCAGGCTGAGCAGATTAACAATGTGTTGGTAGAGGAATTTCCTGCAGGTGTGGGTCTTTTTTCACTCTCAGTCTGTGTACAGTAATTACATCCCAGCCAATGTGTCCAGATCAGACTCTGAGCCGATAAACCCAGAGCCATAGACTGTTGTTTTAGCCAAATGTAAGGTGGATATCCCAGGAGTGATGCAGCTGGTCAAAACCACTCGGCTTTAAGTGAAACAGAATTTATTTACTCACCACCAAATGAAACACAAACAAAAGAAAACAGAATTTAGAGCAAGTATTTGAAAACACGAACGACATGATAACCCCGCAACTTAACAAAGGAGCTGTTCCAATTTCTTGGATCATCCCATAAACACACCTCTTACCGAAAGGTAAATTCAAACAGGTTTTTACAGAGAGGTGTTGGAGAGATGGCAGAGGGAATCAGCCAGGGTTCATTGGCTGAAGCATGGAACCTCTTCACTGCAGCAGCTTTCTCTCTCATGCCCCTCTGCAGTTTCTAACGGCTACAACTAAACCAAAGTAAAAAAAATCCCTGAGCTGGAAGAACTGGCCACCCCCCTTTCATTGTACAAGTGTTTTGAAAAAAAAAGCCCTAAAAACCCTTTTCCCGCTTGTTGCCTTAGGCAGTATCTGTTAGCCATCATCAAAGTGGCCTGATCCTAGACAAACTGGAAGCTCTGCTTTTTACAACCCCTCCTGAAAAAAAAAACCAAGGACAGCATAACCTCGTTGAAGCAGCAGCATTGGCACACACTGAAGAAACAGTGATACAGTTCCAAGTCAGGATGGTGAGTAACTGGGAGGGGAACTTTCAGTTGATGGTTTGCCCATGTATCTGCTGCCCATGTGATGGAGGCCGCAGGTCGGAAGGTGCTTTTGGAGCATTACTCAGTTACTGCAGCGCTTCTGTAGACGGCATGCAGTGTGCTGTGGCCTCGTGTTGAGTTTCTCTAGTGTTGTGGAGTTGTACTCGTTCTGCCTCGGAATGGAAAAGGTAGATATGAAGAAAATGTTTCCCTTGACTGGAGAATCAAGAACATAGGGCAACAGTACTAGGAGAAATACTTTCAAAGTGTGGCTGAATCTTTGAAATTCTCAGATAGGTATGGATGTTCACTGCCAAATATATTTTGGGCTCAGGGTGAATTAAGAGAAATGGAGAATGAAAGTAAAAAGACGGAAGTGAGTACTACAGATGCTGGAGATTAGAGTCAGAGCCTCATTCCTGGTGAAGGGGTTTGCCCGAAACATTGATTTTCCTGCTCTTCGGATGCTGCCTGACCTGCTGTGCTTTTCCAGCACCACTCTAACCTTGAATGATAGAAGAAAACCAAGTTGGGATTGGACATCAGACACGAACAAACGTAATGATGAAGCAGGCTCCCAGATTAAATAGCCTGGTGCTGGTCCTTTTCTTAGAAAAGAAAGGTATTGACCATCACTCAGCTCAAAAAACATCAATGTCTTGATGAGAAACTCTGTCCATTTTAAAAGATGCTCTTTTCTTCATGATCTATATGCATACAGAAATAGTACCTACTTGTACTAAATGACACCTATACTTCACCAGGTCAAGGAACACGAGGTACTGTACCTGCAATATTTTCATTCCAACCAGTTTAAATCCCTTCTGCTCGAACCTCCGTATGATTTCTCCGACCAGCCGTCGCTGAACTCCATCTGGTTTGATAGCTACAAAAGTGCGCTCATGTATCCCAGTAATTACTGAGAAGTGAACAGAAAATGCAGAAATTTTAGAAGTTCCACGTTTGTAACACACCTTTCACAAACCACGAGAGCATCCAGAGTGCAGTATCAAGCATGCTGGCAGTGTTGTAATGTGGTAAACATGGCAGCCAAGTTGTACACAGTATGGTCCCACAAAGACTAACGTGATAATGTTTTAGTGAGGCGACACCCCAGCTAGGCTCAGTGCCAGCTGGAAGAACAGCATCTCATTTTCCATTTAAGGACATGGGCTGAATATAGAGTTCAATCATTTTAGAGCCAGAACATCTCCGACATCCTTCACCCACCCTCACAGCCCAGGCCCTGTCATGACATGGGCTTTTTTCAGCACAGGAAAAACTGAGGACTGCAGATGCTGGAGTTCAGAGTGGAAAAGTGTGGCGCTGGGAAAGCACAGAAGGTCAGGCAGCATCCGAGGAGCAGGAGTGTCAATGTTTTGAGCATTCCTGATGAAGGGCTTATGCCCGAAACATAGACTCTCCTGCTTCTTGGTTGCTGCCTGACCTGCTGTGCTTTTCCAACGCTACACTTTTCAACTATGGTCTCAGCATAGAGTCAGAGATGTACAGCATGGAAACAGACCCTTCGGTCCAACTTGTCCATGCCGACCAGATATCCCAACCCAATCTCATCCCACCTGCCAGCATCCGGCCCATATCCCTCCAAACCCTTCCTATTCATATACCCATCCAACTACCTCAAATGTTGCAATTGTATCAGCCTCCACCACTTCCTCTGGTAGCTCAGTCAACCTAATTCCTACTGATCATTGTCCCCATGAGAACCAAAAATAGAAGGTGCTGGAAAAACTCAGCAGGTCCAGCAGAATCTGTGAACAGAAATCAGAGCTAATGTTTAAGGTCCAGTGACACTTCCTCTTCACAGAGGTGGCCAGACGTACTGAGCTTTTCCAGCAACTTCTGTTTGTTTCTAATTTACAGCGTCCGCATTTCTTTTGGCTTTCATTGTCCCCGTTATCAGCTTTTCTTCTTCCTTGAGTTATTATCAACCACCCCATGGTCTGCCTAACTTCCCTTCTCTCTCTCTCTCTCTCTCTGTGGGCTCCATCTCCAACTATCTGCTCACTCTTTTCTACTCCCAACCCAATCATCTGCATAAACATCACCTTTCCCTAGTAAAAACAGTTCTGAGGGAGGGTCACTGGTCTTGACACATTAACTCTGCTTTCTCTCCACAGATGCTGCCAAATCTGCTAAGTTTCTTCAGCAATTCCGGCCTGTTTCAGATCTTCAGCAACCTCAGTTCTTTTGTTTTATTTTGATGTTTTAATGATGTTAATCAAGAATAAATATTAGGCAGCAACAAAATATGACAGATGCTTGAAATTTGAAATAAGAATATCGAGTGTTTTCTGTTTCTAAAAAGCAGTCATATTGGACTCAAAACATTAACTGTCTGTCTCACACCACGTACGCTGTTAGACCTGTTGAGTGTCTGTTTTTATGAGAACTCCCCTGTATCTCCTTCAAACAGTTCACTCTTCTACATTTAGCTGAGTTGGTAAATGGGGCATATGGAAGATGGTACCTCTGACAGTACTGCACTCCCACAGTACTAACCTTCAAACAGTGAAGCATTCCCTCAGTACTGCTCAAGTATTAGCCTTAATTTTGATCTCCAGTCACTGTTGGGAGCCTTGAACGCATAAGATGAGCCATAATTATTAGACTTCGTCCACTAAGAAATACTTGGTTGCTAACAATCACGTTTTTAGATTGATCTATTCTACATGTAGTGATCTGGATGAGCAGGGATTAGGCCAATCAGCCTCTCAGATCTGTTTGCTCAGCTTTTCAAATAGGTCACAAATTAAATCCATTTACCTGCCCTGGATCACGAACCCATTTCATAAGTTAAACAGTTCAATTTTGAAAATTTCAATGTGAGTAATACAGTTTTCACAGCACAGAAAAAGACTATACAGTCAATCAAGTCCACAAAGGTCATAATGCACCTCTATTATAATTCTATTTCCAGCACTCATGACCTTTAATGCTAGGACTTGTTAAGTGCTCATCTTCATTCTTAAATGTTTTGAGGTTTCCAGAAACCCACCAGTCTCTGAGTGACTTTTCTTTTTCTCTGAATCCCCTGCTCATTATCTTAAATTAATCATAGAGTCCCTACAGTGTGGAAACAGGCTCTTCGGTCCAAGTCCACACCAACCCTCCGAATAGTAACCCACCCAGACCCATTCCCCTATCTTATATTTAGCCCTGACTAATGCACCTAACTTACACATCCCTGAACACTATGGGCAATTTAGAACGGCCAATTCACCCTAACCAGCACATTTTGGATTGTGGGAGGAAACCAAAGCACCTGGAGGATACCCACGCAGACACTGGGAGAATGTGCAAACTCCACACAGACAGTCGTCAGAGATTGGAATCGAAACTGGGTCGCTGGTACTGTAAGGCAGCAGTGTTAAATCACTGAGCCACCAAGCTGCCCTAAAGGGCTGTCAGGGGAAAGGTTTCTCCCTATCTCCCTCATAACTTTGTACACCTCAGTCAGTATTCCCAAGTTAGTCTTCTCTGCTCAAAAGGAAAACAATCCCAGCCAATCTAATCTCTTTTCATAGCTGAATTGTTCCAGTCTAGGAAACATCTTGGTGAATCCCCTCTGCAGCCTCTATAGTTCAGTCACATCCTTCCTAAAGTGTGGTGCCCAGACCTGTCCCAGTACTCCAGCTGTGGCCTAACTAATGTCACATACAGCTCCATTATTACCTCTGTTCTGAGGAAGGGTCACTTGACCAGAAATGTTAACTCTGATTTCTCTCCACAAGTGCTGCCCGACCTGCTGAGCTTTTACAGAGACAAAAAAAAAACTGCACATGCTGGAATCCAAAGTAGACAGGCAGGAGGCTGGAAGAAGACAGCAAGCCAGGCGGCATCAGGAGGTAAACAAGTCCATGATTAAGATGTAACCTGTCCTGAAGGAAGATTACACCAGAAATGTCAACCTCTGCAGCTCCTGATGCTGCCTGGCCCGAGTTCTTCCAGCCTCCTGCTTGTCTACTGCCGAGCTTTTCCAGCAATTCAATCATAGCCTCCTTGCTCTTCTCGAGTGCAATCATATTCTTGCTTCAGAAGATTTTCCAGATTTACCAGCCTTTGTGCAAAGGGGGGGGGGATGCCTCCCATTACTGTGCGACCTTGAATAGCCTGAAACTTTAAAGCTATGCAGGAGCAAACTACTGCAGATGCTGCAAAGGCAATGGCCCTTGCTTGCAGTGTAGGTGAACTAATATGGTTCATTATATTGTCAAGCAGTGCAGAATGTAAATGCTCTGTACACACTGGGTGTAGATTGATTGCTCCTCAGTGCTCTCTCATTGAGTTGGCTGGGCCCCGGCCTCCCCTCGCTAGTATTCGGCCCCTCAGCCCCGGTCTATCCCCCGCTCTCACCCGACTGGAACAAGTAGGCAAAGGCGGTCAACGCCACGCAGATCATCTCAGCCGTCCCCTCGCCTTTCCACCGGAGAAAAGGATGGCAGCGCGCCCTCGCACCCTTATAGCACCGCCCCCCCCAAGGAGCGCGCACGGCGGCCCTGCCCTCCATGATACATCCACACGGAGCGCCCCCCGGCGGTTCGGAGGGATGCGGTCACACTGTTACCGCCACACGGAGCGCCCCCCGGCGGTTCGGAGGGATGCGGTCACACTGTTACCGCCACACGGAGCGGCCCCCGGCGGTTGGGAGCGATGCGGTCACAGTGTTACCGCCACACGGAGCGCCCCCGGGCGGTTGGGAGGGATGCGGTCACACTGTTACCGCCACACGGAGCGGCACCCGGCGGTTGGGAGCGATGCGGTCACAGTGTTACCGCCATACGGAGCGCCCCCGGGCGGATGGAAGGAGTATGATCACACTGATATCGCCACAGGGAGCGCCCCCGGGCGGATGGGAGGAGTACGATCACACTGATATCGCCACAGGGAGCGCCCCCGGGCGGATGGGAGGAGTACGATCATACTGATATCGCCACAGGGAGCGCCCCCGGGCGGATGGGAGGAGTACGATCACACTGATACCGCCACACAGAGAGCACCTCATTGGCTGGGAGAAGAGATGATCCCACCGATGCCGCCAAGTCGAGCATCCTCTGGCGGCTGGGAGGAGTGATGATTACCGATGCCATCACACCGAGCGTCCCCAGGCGGCTAGGACAAATGATGATCACACCGATACCGCTACATCGAGCAACCACCAACCCATGCCCCCGGCGGCTGGGAGGAGGGTGGTATTACTGATACTGCCACAGAGAGCGCCATTGGCGACTAGGAGGAGTGCAGTCTCACTGATGCAGCCACACCGAGCACCACCCAACGGCTGGGAGGAGTGCTGTTCATGAAACTAACACACCCAGCGCCCTCCGGCGACTGGGAGGTGTGCGGTCACACTGATGCCGCCACGGCGGGCGCCCCCCGGTGGCTGGGAGGAGTGCGATCACACTGATGCCGTCATAGCGCGCCCCCGGTGGCTGGGAGGAGTGCGATCACACTAATGCCGCCACAGCGGGCGCCCCCCGGTGGCTGGGAGGAGTGCGATCACACTGATGCCGCCACAGCGGGCGCCCCCCGGTGGCTGGGAGGAGTGCGATCACACTGATGCCGTCATAGCGCGCCCCCCAGTGGCTGGGAGGAGTGCGAGCACACTGATGCCGCCACAGCGGGCGCCCCCCGGTGGCTGGGAGGAGTGCGAGCACACTGATGCCGCCACAGCGGGCGCCCCCTGGTGGCTGGGAGGAGTGCGGTCACCTTTCCCCCGTCCATCGGCGGGTTTCCCGCTCGCTGTCGATGGTTGTCTGTCCGGAGAGTAACTGAACGGCGAGCAACTACCACAACTTGATTTAATTCCTTTATAGGTTTATCCTCCAAGTCTCCCTTATACCTCCTGCGGTTAATGATGTTGAGAGAGTACAGACCCTCACAGGGTGGCGGCAAACCGCCTGGAGTTAGTGGAGCTTTACAAAATGTCAGTGGAATTTTAAATATATACACATGCAGAGAACAATTTTCCCCAGGAAATGGCTTTGGATTCGTATTTTCTGTTGATTTTTAGTATATTTTCAGCGCTCAGGAGTTGGTCCGTTCTGTTCCACACCAGGTGCTCCAGCTCTCAGAAAGGACAGGCCTTTGGTTATTTGGGGTTTGGTTCTGGATCAGAAGTTTCCCTAAATTCTTCGTGACTGGGTAAGAGCATTATCTTTAAACGGATGAGGAGAAGTTGGCTGTTAATGAGGTCCATACCTGGGAATTGGTTCCAGCAAGTTTGGAAGTGCCCTTCTGCTCAGGTGGATGGCAGATGTTGAGAGTTCCCTGGGACGTCATGGGGGAGACTGTCAGAGTTTGAATTGGGTTTTGGACTGTGGCTTTTGGTGAGAATGAATCAACCTCTTGATGTTTCAGTACGAAGATGTGAAAGCTTCCTGCCTGACGTCCCTTACCAGCTCTCGGCAGTTCACAGAACAGGAAACTAAGCTATAAGTATTAGGGCTTTTACCTGAGTGAACTGTAAAGGTGATTGATCAACATGAAATAACTCTTCGGAGGCCAGCATCCTAACACCAATCACCGTTTATTTACAATGCACCCTTTGGCAGTAGCGCCGCCTTTCACCGGGTCAGAAATTCAGCATCCCAGTAACCTGATGGAAGGCTTTTGCCCGAAACGTCGATTTTCCTGCTCCTCGGATGCTGCCTGACCTGGTGTGTTTTTCCAGCACCTCTCTAATCCCAGTATCCCTGATATTTATCCTTCTATATCAGCCAGGTTTCCCTGATTGGACCACGTTAAAACCCCCATCAGGGAACTCTTATTCGCTGAGGTCCAGCTACAATCACTACAGACACCTTTGAAAAATGAACTGAAAAATCATTGTCCCATGCCTGTGGAACAATACATTGTGAAAACCACTTAAGTAATCTGGCCAATCGTGTTACTTTCATTTATTTATTTCCTAACTGTTTGTTTGTCTTTTCTGTGGTTAGGGCTAAAAACAAATGCTTTTGGGTTTATAGCATAGATGATTTAGATCACAGCAAACTTCTGTTAACCTGCAGCAAGATTGTGGGGGAGTAGTTGGGCTAAGCCATGGTATGTCCACACCCGTCAGCTGTCTTTTTTTTTTCTTTTTTATCTTTTGCTCTTTTTGTTTATTTGTTGTTTTCTTTTGGGTCTGGAGAGTGGCAGGTGAAGGAAGAAGCCTCCAGTGGCGAAGGCAACATGAGGACGAGCTGAATGCGGATCCGCCTCAGCCCGGGGTCTCCCATTGTGCAAGGAGAAGGTCCTGGACTGACTCTCCAGGCTAGGGCCATGTTCTGGGTCCGCAACTGGGCTCAGGCACCTGACGGAGGAGAGGTGGTGGTCTTGGCAGTGTTACAGTCTCCCAGTGTGGCGGTCTCATGCAGGCATGGCATTCTTGCCCTGGCATGGAGATCTTGTGCCCGTGTGAGGGTCTTCCTCATCTTTGGCTTCCAGGTGTTCCAGGTGCCTGGCAGGTGGTCTTGTCTAAGGGAGGTGGTCTCGGCCTAGGGTGGGTGATCTTCGGCAGAAGTTTCTGGCCCAGTTTTCCAATGGCATGGGAATGGTGGACTCGCCCTGGCTGCGTTCTCCAGGTATTCCATCGTTCCTTAATTGGCTTCCCCTTAGCTATTATCTGAACTGTGATGAACGTTGTCTTAATTTTATGTTTTTATCTTATTTAGTATGACTTCTGTCATTGGTGTAGGTGCTGTAGTGGGGCGACTTACAAAACTTTTCACTGTATTTTTTACGTAAGACAACACGTGGCAATAAATTTATTTTCTAGTCTAGTCTATTCCGTACTCGTCTCGTCTATTCTAGCCTAGTCTACTCTATTCTACCTATGGGATCTGGAGTGTAAAGGTTGATCAAATATTCCAGTTGATCAAGAGGTCCACATAATCAATGTAAAAATACACACTAAGTAATAGAAACATAATGTAGAGGGTATACATATCACTGTTATACTTTATATACAGCCTAAATCAATTAAATAACAATGCAACTTTGCCTTAAATAACACTAGCCAGCACAGAGTCTTCTCACTGGCACTCTCAGCTAACTACTTGGACTTCGTGGAGATTGCAGTGATACAGTAAATTTCCAATATTTACTGTATATAGTTTTTGCCAGTTTATCATGAGTGCCAGTTCATAAGGTACCAGTTAAGACAAAGTGTGCTGTACTTTATTGTTTACTATTGCTTGACTGAAGTTTTTGTACTGTTAATAAATTGCTAAGTCTTTTGTTTAAGCTCCAAACTGATGACTGGAGTTGATTATTTGTAAAGTCTGGGATTGGTTCTTCTAAAAGTCTGGTTGGAACTATTGGGGGTCAATTTTGAGGATCTTTTAAAGTTTTAATTTTTCTTTAATGTGAATACAAAGTTAGAAAAGCTGATTTAGATTGGCTATCTATCCCTCTGTTGCAGCATTACCCTCAATTCAGATGCAGCTGATTAGTGTGAACAACCCAATTTAAGGATTCAAGTTTGCACTTGTTTATAATTGCAGGATGCCAAAATATCCAAATATATTTTTTTAACCAGTAGAGAATTCAGGAGGTTACACCAGAAGCAGTTCGAGGTTTAACCAAAATAAGCATCAATTTGGGTGTGGCTACATATATGCATACCTCATACTCTAAATAGCGTATGGATCAGATCTATGCCTTACATCTCTGCCATATCCACAAATGCTAGTGAACAATTAACTAAATGGAGGAAATGGTTACACAAATATCCACATCACTCTTTTCACTGTTGGGAAACCCCAGCACATCGGTGTAAAAAACAAAGTTGAAGCATTTGCAACCATCTTAAAACAGAGGTGCCTACCATAAAGGACAATGACTGTGTTGTTTGGAGGCCAGTCATCTCAGTATTATATTGCTGCAAGAGACCCTCAGGCTAGAGACCTTGGCCTAGCTATATTCAGCTTCATCAACAACCTTACCACTGTCATAACGTCTGAAGTGGGATATTCGCTGATGGTTTCACAACATTCACCACTATTCACAACTCCACAGATGTTGAAGCAGTCCGTGTCCATTTTAATTGAATAGAATAAGCTTTATTATCGTGTATTCAAATAAGTACAGTGAAAAGTTTACTGTCCCATCTTGGGGACAAAGGTAGAGTTGAAAGTGTGGCACTGGAAAAGCACAGCAGATCAGGCAGCATCCTAGGAGCAGGAGAATCAACATTTTGGGCATAAGGGCTCATCTCTCCTGCTCCTCAGATGCTGCCTAACCTGCAGTGCTCTTCCAGTGCCACACTTCAACTCTGACCCTCCAGCATCCGCTATCCTCACTTTCTCCCTGGGTACAGGGAGGTACAGCTACTTAAGATCAAATTCTTAGAAAACAAAAACAAAATTGAAAAGTAAAGAAGCAAATAGTCCAGCGTAGAAAAATAAAGAAGTAAAATGTTCAGAATATCAGTCTTTCTGATCCAGTCTGAAGGGGGTGATAAACCGGAGCAAGGCCCACATTGGGAGAGCCAGCAGCATCCATTTTAAAGCAAACAGTATTCGTTCTAAAACAGCAGCTGCCAGCCCGACCACATGATCGGGAGAAGGGGGCCCAAAGACAGATCCGAATACACACCGGACCAGACACTAGTCAGGACTCCAGACAATGGTCATGACTCACAGATCGAAACCCACCTTATAATTTCGTCAAGGTTCCAACTGACACACACACATAACCTGATCATGCAAAACAGTCCTACACAAAAGGCAAACACCAAACGACCAGGATGAATCTAACAGACACTTTGGAAGTAACAAAGGGGGGTGCTAACCTCCAGCCCTCACGGAGAGACAAGCAGATAGCACCCAGACCCATTTACGTAAAGATAAACAGCACAGCATTTGTGTATGCTGCCGACTCTCCGAGGACGGCAGGAAGCTGGACATTCACACATACTCCAGCCATGATTGCCACCATTCACACTCATTCATACACAATCTCCTACATCCTGACTCATGAAGTATATAACTTGTAACATCGCGCGGGGAACGAGAGAGCGATTGAGATTCAGACCCCGGTTGGTCTCTGCTGGCGTTAAACACTTTAATAAATTACCGATTGTCGAACCGCACTCTGGGATCGGACTGAGATCATTTTATCCGCGCTAACAAGTCCATGCTGGCAGCTAGCCTCCACTGCTTTGTTGCTGCCTGCACTGGACCCACCAACACAGGAGTTCTCTCACTTTAGGCAACACTTCTTTGCCACTGGGTCCATCTCTCTCACACTGCTGAACCCACACTTGCCCCACACCAAGAGTCCCTGGTTCTGCTGCCTGGCCAGGCCACCTCCAGGTCATGAGTCCTGCTTCGGCTGCACATGTTGCCATGCCGGCAAGTGTCCACTGCCACCAGCGCTGCTCTCCCTGATTGCTGGAGGAGCTTTGCTGCTGTCAGCCTTGAATGTTGGGAGAACGCACTCTCTCCTATCACCAGGAGAACGACCTTACTGCTGCTGCCACAGGCCCCGAACAGCGGGAGAACGACATTACTGATGCTGCTACTCACCCCAAACGGTGGGAGAATGCACTCTCTGCGATTGGACTGCTATTGCTGTAAGAACTTCCTCGCTGCCATCACCTCCTATCACTTGGAGAAGCCACATCCACCACTCAGCATGCATCCCACTCTTGCTGCCGCAGCAATGCTGCCGACCCACCTGCCACAGAAAAGAAGTTAAAAAAAAAACAAAAAAGAAAGGAAAATAAAGCAAAAGAAAAGAATAGAAGCAAATGTTAAACAAAGATGGAAAGCTGATGGGAACAGATGGGTCCTGGTCAAGAGTCCACATGCAGCCCTGTTACTCCACCATCGTCTTGCACCAGAATCTGCAGCAAGATGTGGACAATATCCAAAGTACATAAACAGAAGGCTGGAAGAACACAGCAAGCCAGGCAGCATCAGAAGGTTGAGAAGTCAAAGTTTCAGGTATTAACCTTCCTGAAGAAGGGCTCCTGAAGAAGGGTTCATACCTGAAAGATTGACTTCTCCACTTTCTGATGCTGCGTGGCTTGCAGTGTTCTTCCAGCCTCCTGTTTGTCTATTTTGGATTCCAGCATCTGCAATGTTTTTTTGTCTCTGTAGAAAATATCCAGGCTTGGGATGATAAGTAACAAGGAACATTTGCAGCACAGAAGTGCCAATCAATAACCAGCTCAAATAGAGAGAGTCTAATCACCAAAGGTGTTACCACAGAATCAATCACAGTTAATATTATGCAGGTTACTGTTGACCAGAAACCGACATGGACCACCCCATTTAAATACAATAGCTATAAGAGCAGGTCAGAGGCTAAGAATTCTGTGGTGAGTAATCTGATTCCTAAAAGCCTGTCCACCATCTACAAGGCGCGAGTCAGGAGTGTGATGGAGTACTCTTCACTTGCCTGGATGGGTACAGCTCTAACAACACTCCAGAAGCTCTACACCATCTAGGTTAAAGCAGCCCCCAAGATTCACACCTTAATTAACACCTTCAACATTTATTCCATCTACCACCAACTTACTTTGGCAGCAGTGTGTGCCATGTACAAAATACTCTGCAGCAACTCACCAAAGATCGTTCAACAACATCTTCCAGCCTGTAACCTTTACCAACTAAGAGACCATAACCATAAGAGCAATTTCCTCTCCAAGCTACACACTAGTTTGACATGGGACTATAGTGTCACTGGGTAAAAATATGAATGTACATAGCCCATATAGACTGCAGCAATTCAAGAAATGGCTCACCACCACCTCCTCAAAGGCCATTAGGGATAGGTAATGAATGTTCGCCTAGATAGTGATGCCCATGTCCTGTGAAAGAACTTTTAAAAGATTGTCTGTAAAGAGAAAGAAAAACAATTTTTCCCATTAACTTCTGTTAATTCCAGCTCATGTTTACAATTATGTTTCAAGAGCTCCTTTTCAAGGATGGTGAGTGTTGGTGAAGGGTTGTGATTACAGCAAATGACTTGAGGCTGTGCAGCATCTGTTTCAAATCTTACATATTTCTGTACTTAAAGGACTTAAAAGGATCTTTCTAAATACTGCAATTTAAAATAAGTGCACTCTAATGCATTGAAAGTGTAGGCTTTTGGAAAACAATTCATGTTAGTTGTAATCTGCTATTCAGAATTCAGATTTGGAAGAGGGTGATAGAATCCCTACAGTGTGGAAGCAGGCCATTTAGCCCATCAAGTCTACACCAACCTCTCCAGACCCACTCCACCCGCCTTTCCCATGGCTACTTCACTAAGTCCGCACATCCCTGGACAGTATGGGAAATTTAGCATGGCCAATCCAGCTAACCTGCACATCTTTGGACTGTGGGAGGAAACCCATGCAGACACACGGAGAATGTACAAACTCCACACAGACAATGTGTATGGCGTTGTGAGGTAGCAGTGTTAACCACAGAGCCACCGTGCAGACTTTAATCTGAATGTGGGATAGAAAATGGAGAAGAAATATTTTGTACATAAAAAGATTTAGAAACATTAAAGAGGTGAACCTTTGAAAAGATTGGTAGTATCCACTAAAACTGATAAACTGTGTGAATTAGACAATCAGAAATAGTTGGAATGTCTTTAAGACAATTTGGTATCTCTTGGTCTCCATCATCCTGATCGTGAAGGCTACATGTATTGACTTGGACTTCCTGGCAATGTGTCTTAATTTGGAGCGCAGACGTATTCTGTTCAATAGATTAGTCAACTCACTAGTAGGAAACAAGAAATCTGATCGGGGGAAATCTGAAGATTTATATGTAGACTGTTGTGGTTTGAAATCCAAATGAAAATGACTTGAAATTACAAGGATGCTTTGGAGATTAAAATGGGAGAGCAATCATTTGATGATCTGGATCTTTTGTGTGGACCTGCTTAATTTTAGTTAGTCTTGGCAGAAACAACTTCTCAGTCTCTATTTTCTATTTTTCCTTCAATTCGATCTTTTATAAACTGAAGTATTCCCTTGTGATGTTAAATGATTAAATTGTACTATCTCTCTGGACATTAATGTAATGTTAAAGGGTTAAACTGTACTGTCTTTCTCTAGAAGCTGAACGTTCTGGAAGTGGGTGGGGATGATATTCATGCAGAAATGTGGGTGACTCCCACTTCATTTGGGCAGCCATTTACTGCTACTCTCCTGCTATTATCAAATTAAACTCTCATTCAGTCCCTTCCATTCAGAAATGCTTTCATAGCCATTCCCCCATTTAAGCTTTATAATTTACAACAAGTTGTAATTCAACATCCCATAGAAAACCTTTATCAGGTGTAAACATTATGAAAAGCTGCTTTGGTTTGACACAGAATGTTTATATATGTATAAAAATCTTTTGTAGTATCTTAGATTAGAGCTCCTACAGTGTGGAAAAAGGCCCTTCGGCCCAACCAGTCCACACCAACCCTCCGAAGAGTAACCCACCCAGACCCATTTCCCCTCTGACTAATGCATCTAACACTACGGGCAATTTAGCATGGCCAATTCACCTGACCCGCACATCTTTGGACTGTGGGAGGAAACCGGAGCACCCAGAGGAAGCCCATGCAGACACGGGGAGAATGTGCAAACTCCACACAGACAGTCACCCGAGGCTGGAATCGAACCTGGGACCCTGGTGCTGTGAGGCAGCAATGCTAGCCACTGAGCCACCATGCCACCCATCCTTGTAATATCTGTTACGTTATTTATTTTGATTCTCTGAATATGACAATTATACATAATTCATTATAACCACTATGTGTTCTCATAGATGGATGTGGATAGGTTGGGTGAATGGGCCTACATTTGGAATATGAGGCTTGATAGAATATATCACACCTACATTGTCTTGGGGAATCACTGAGTCAGAAAATCATTTGCATAATGAATCCCCAGGATTAGGGCATTTACATTTACATTCTCTCCTACTATTGTACCTGGGGGTAACATGTGATTATGCAGTGGTGGGGGTGGGGGAGGGAGGTGGGGGGGAGGTGGCCAGACTACCCGTGAGCATTACCAACTGACTGTATAAAGTGGATGTGTTTTCTTTGTTCAGGGCCTCTTTGACTCGACTTCACACGTCTGCGAAGAGTATCAAAGAGGTTACCTAGCTTGTACAGACTCTAGTAAACTTTAACTGTTTACAGAAGTTGGTGTGTGTGAATTGCATCTCATGTGTGAAACCTCAGGAAAAGAACTTAACACCCAGACTCTACATTTAATACTGACATAATTGAAGGCAGGTGATTATTATTACAGTACTGTGCCCTATGAAGTAGGAAAATGGGTTCTTGTGCGGAGGTGACCTGGGTTCAAATCCCAACTGCTCCTAGGATGTGCAATAACATCTCTGAGCAGGTTGATTAAAAAATAGGTTTAAAAATGTATTCCACAGGAATTCACGTAAGATTTAATAATTCAGTCAGTCAAATCATTAATGCACAAGTAGCTCTCCTCTGTTCAGCCCTTTGGGAAAAAATACTTCGCTTGGCCGGAACGGACCAAAAAACGAAGGTTTGTTTTACGAGGGGCTGAATTCAGAGGTCTACAGCTCTGTACAGGTCCGCTTTCTAAAAGACCTTAGTTTTTAGGTCTCATAGGTTTTCAGGATAGCTGACTTGTAATCCAATTTTACAAAATAAAATTGTAGGTGTTTCTGTGGAAATAACAGAGGTGCGTGGTGTTCAACATTATTAAAATTTAATCCGGACAGAAACCTTTGACAACCACATGTATGCAGTTAGGCACAGAAATTATTATGTTACTGCCCCAGTTGCTGTTTTGCTTATATAGAAGATGTGTTATATCAGTGTCCCATCAAGAGACTTGGCATGAAAGCTCGAGAAGCATTATGAAGTTTTTATACTTGTATTATAGACATCCTCTAAATATCCCCCCAAAATGGTTTATCCATTCCAGTACACTGTCTTAATTGTTGCCAAACAACCCACCGGAACTGAAGATTAAATTTTAGGGATGTGGAGTCATTATTTCAATTGTTATTGGAAATTTAAACTTTCATTTTGACTTTGTCTCTTTGTAACTCTTGCCCCTCTTTTTTTTATTGCATCCAACTTGCCCTCTCTTTCATTTGTTTTCTGCATCTGATTTGACATTGAAGTAAATATCTAAATTCATGCCTGATTGAAGCTCTGCTCTGGTAGTTATTAATTCCTTAATCTGATTGGTGAAGGAGCTGCACAATTTCTTGCTGTACTCACAACGGCCCTAATAGTGCCGTTTAAGCTTTATAATTTAGAATAAGTTGTAATGCAATATCCCGTAGAAAATCTTTTATCAGATGTAAATGTTATGAAAAGCTGCTGTCGTTTGACCCAGAATGTTTATATATGTATAAAAATCTTTTGTAATATATCTGTTACACTATTTATTTTGATTCTCTGAGTATGACAAAGTGGAGTGATTATACATAACTCATTATAACCACTCTGTGTCCTTATAGATGGACGTGGATAGGTTAGGTGAATGGGCCAATATTTGGAAGATGAGGTTTAATGTGGATAAATGTGAGGTTATCCATTTTAGATGGAGGAATACAAGGGCAACTTATTATCTAAATGGAGAGAAACATCAAAGTGCTTTGATGCAGAGATCTAAATGTCTTTGTGCATGAATTGCAGAAAACTAGAACACAGGTACAGCAGGTAATAAAGAAGGCAAAAGGAACTTTGTCATTTATTGCTAAAGGAATAGAGTATAAAAGTAGGGAAGTGTTGCTGCAACTGTGCAAGCCATTAGTGAGACCACACCTGAAGTACTGTGTATAATTTTGGCCTTATTTGTGGAGGGATTGTATTGGAGGCAGTTCAGAGGAGGTTCACTGGATTGATTCTAGAGATAAGGGGTTTGTTTTATGAAGAGTGGTTCAGCAGTTTAGATCTCTTTTGTCTGCAGTTTAGAAAGATCTAATTGAAGTGTCTAAGATGCTAAAGGGGATTTGACAAAGTAAACTTCGGATGTTTCCTTATGTGAAACAATCTCAAACAAGAGGTCATTGTTTCAGGGTAAGGGGTAGCAAATTTAAAACAATGAAGAGAAATTACTTCTTTCATGGGGTTGTGAATCTGGAATTCACTATCCCAGAGTGTGGTGGATGCTGGGACAATGAATACATTTAAGGAGGAGTTGGATAGCTTTTTAATTAGTAGTGAATTGAAGGGTTATGGAGAGCAGACAGGAAGAGTGTTGATACTGAGATAAGATCAGCCATGATCATATTGAGTGGCAGAGTGGCCTTGAGGGCTGAATTGCCTGCTTCTAGTGATTTTCCTATGTTCATATCTATGCTCAGATGTGGCCAGTGATGGCACCTGGATCTTGACAGGAATTGGTCTCAGGAAACGTTAGTGCATGCATATAAATATGATGTCACTGACAGAAGACTGGGGAAATGAGGCATAAGCTTGGGTCCTAGCTGGAGTAGTTCAGAGTCTGAAAGCAGGGGCAGAGGTGATTGGTCATCTATCCTATGCAGTTGCTGCTGCCTAACCCCGTTATTCAAACTTCTGACAGTGTCTAACACCATTTCCTTTTGTTGCTCCTCTAATAGTGTAAACTTGAGAACTTTAATAACTTCATGAATTGAAAGAATCAGCAATAACTGTGTGTGGAATAAACTGTTGAGGGACAAGAACAAACTGTTGTACAGGAATTGAAAGCAGTTAGCCATGCCTGGTAAAAGGAGTTGAAGCTACATAAACAAAACTGTTTTAAATAACTACTTGTTAACTTGATGCTTTATGCCACAAGGACAATTGATTATCCCGTAGAAGAATTTAAGGAATTAATTGTAGGAAACTTGTGTCTTCAAACAGACAGTCAATACCAAATGTGACAAGGAACAGGGAAGCTACTTACGATAAGGCAAGCTGCAGCTTGCAATATTGTGGATGAAAGAATCTAAAGGATTATCAATAATGCCACACCATAAACTTGAAGGACAGAAAATACTATGAGTGGCAGAACTTCAAAGAACAACACTGGATAGGGATCAAATCCTGGACATCCAGAGACAGATGATGCTGTTTGAAATTATACATAATTCCACCATTAATCAGGCAATTGCCATGTTGAATTGTGAGGCTTAACTTGCTTACTGGAGGGATCTTATTTTAGTTGCTACATAACAATGCAGTTTAAATAATTGTTTCAGTATTGGATTGTCTGTGAGATTTCTTAATAAGTAGCCAAATTAAAGTTAGTTTGTGGTAATTTACCCACAGCACTTCCACGATGCCACATGCTCTTTGTAATTCCTACTGCTGGAGTTCACAATAAATGCAGCCCTGACAGAAATGGGCTTGAGCTGGCTTTTGTTGCTGGCTCATTGACAATGCCTTTTGAGATTGTCTACAACACTGAGTCTGTTCCAAATTTGCTATACTGGCATATGAAAAGTTTTCTTTAAGAATTGCATGAACAACAGCTTAGGAGCATAAATTGTATCAAAGAATCTCGACAGTGTAGAAATAGGCAATTCAGCCTATTGAATCTATATTGACACTCTGAACAGCATCCCCCAGACTCAAGCCTGTTGAGTGGAAACAGGCTATTTGGTCCAACTCGTAAATCCTAACCCCCCCCTGCCCCCCGCCGAGTTGTGTAACAACACATCTGTGCAGTTTAATTAAAAATATCTACATCCTGTTTTGAACATATTAAATAAACATTTGCAGAAACATGGGGTATTAAGATATTTTGTAACCAGTATGGTCATCAATGTTTTCTGTGTTAGTGGGAATTAGAGAATTATCACTGACTGTCTATGCAATTTCCTTCATGTAGTTTCGGCTACTGCTTGGCAGATCTCCGTCACTTTGTTCAGTTGAGTCCTGTTGTCCTTATTCATCTTCAATTCCGGCTGCTTTTGTATTTGAAGCTTTCTGTTTCCTAGATTTCTTTGATCTGTATTTTTAAATTGTCGCATGTTGGTTCTGTCTTAAGGGCATCTTTTTCACTTTAAATGCAATATGTAGCACCAATAAGTGGTGCTTCTGTCCTCCTCTCTGCTCAACCCATGTATTTTTAGCCCTTTACTGATTCATAATAGATAAACTAGCTGGTCTCGAGATATCCGATGGAGTCAGCATTGGATTGGTTGAGTAGTGGCATTCCAACATCACTGAATTTATACTGCTGGATTGCAGGACCTGGACTTTAGGCACTGGGATGTCTATCAAGTGGTTTTAAAATCAGTGGAATCAAATTTCTCACACTTTGGGAGACTAATAGTTAATTGGGCAAGCAGCAGGTTGCAAAAAATCAACATGTGCGTGACAAAACTGCTTATTACAATGCACCCATAATAACACTGAGAGAGTATTGCCTTTCCTAAAATAATTCTGATAATTCTAAGCTGTTAGAGAATGGCTCTAGTGATAGCAAAAATAGCGATAAAACTGGAGCTATAAATCACTTAAAACAGCAACAATTGGTTAAAATAAATCAGTGAACAAACTACAAAAGATCTTTTAGTTTTTTAAGGAAATAAACCAACAGCCTACAAACAGCTTTTCCCCCCTTGCGACAGATGTTATTTAATCATAGTAATTGTGTTGTGGACCATATTTGATTAAACACTAATCTGCTGAGCTTGGGCATGTACAATTGTCAAAAGATAATGAAAGGATACTTCAAAATGATTACTAGGTTGTTATCTAATTGTGGGCTTTAGCTAATATTACAAGCCATGAGAGTGTAGATGAGTGGTTTATAAGCACTATCTGAAAAGTAACATTAGATTACTGCTTTGAAAGTAGATATTACTGATTTATAATATATACTGTTAATTTTTAATGCTGACAGTGATTTTAGGGTATGGGCAATGACTGTAAGAATACTGTGGTTAGAACTTTATTTCTGAGAGCCTGTTGGAGTCAGATTTCATTTCTCATAGTATTTCAGGTACCATTTTATTACATTTGTTGGCAGAAGCCATTTAATAACTATGAAAATGCTCTTATGATTGGATCTTTAGTGAATTAAAATTTATGAGGACAGTGTAGGATTGTAAGCCCATTTTGTCCTTGATTATCTTTATAAAGTTCATGGAAGTAGATTTATTCAGTTTTTGATCAGATTTATTTTTAATGCCAGATGTAATTAATAATTGAAGCAGATAGCTAATACATTTTGTTGATGTCCACTCATATCCACTTTGAAAGAATCCCAAGCATTTATCAACCACTGTTTAATAAGACATTTTTTTGAAATTTATTAAAAACCTGAACTTTAAAGATCATGTCCATATTTCAGATGACGCAAATGATATTGTAAATATTAAGGATAATTGTATAGGCTTCAGGAGGACTTTGGTTGGTGCAATAGTCTAACACATTGTTTTTCTTGTTCATGGGCTGTGGGTATTGCTAACTAGACCACCATTTATTGTCCATCCCTAATTACCCAGGTGGTGGTGAACTACTTTCTTTAGCTGCTACAATCCTTGGGGTGTAGAGTACCCACAGTCCTGTTGGGAAGGGTGTTCCAGGAATTTGACCCAAAAGGGACATTTATATATTTCCAAGTCAGGATGGTGAGCAACTTTGAGAAGAGCTTGCAGGAGATGGTCTGTTTATGCATCTGTTTTCCTTGACTTCTAGGTCTGGGAGATGCTATCGAAATGACCATGGTGAGTTACTTGAGTGCATCTTGTAAATGGTACACACTGCTGCCATTGAGAGTTGGTGATGTTAAAGGTAGTGGATGTACTGCCAATTAGGTGACTCTGATCATTTTCCTATGTGCTTGGTCTTACTCTGACCACTGGAGGGATTTTCCCCAATTCCATTGACTCCAGTTTTACTAGAACACCTCAATGTCACATTCAGTCAAATGTTTCCTTAATGTCAAGTGCAGTTGCTCTCACCCATGTCAAGAGTTCAGTTATTTTGTCAATGTTTGGACCAAGACTATCATGAGGTCAGGAGCCAAGTAACCCTTACAGAACCCAAACTGACATTCTGTGAGCAGTTAATTACTTTTCAAGTGCAGCTTGATAGCACTGTCAATGACTGCTTCCGTCACAAAAATTAAAGCAAAATACTAGAGTAAACTCAACATCTGTGGAGAGGGAAACAGCATTAATACTTTGAATCTTGTGTGACTCTTCTTTGGAACTTGAATTGAAACATTAATTTTGTTTCTCTCTTCATACATACTGTCAGACCTGCTGAGTTTCTCAAGCATTTTCTGTTTTTATTAAAGACTGCTGCTCATGATCATGTGTAGACTGATGGAACAATAGTTGATTGGATTGGATTTGTTCTGCTTTTTATACACAGGGTGTTCATGGGCAATTTTCCACATTGTTAGGTAGATCCAGTGTTGTAGCTGTACTGGAACAACAAGTCTAGGCGTGCAGTTAGCTCTGGAGCACAAGTCTTCAGTGCGATTACTGGAATGTCGTCAGGACCCAGAGCATTTGCATTATCCAGAGACTTCAGCTTTGACAACATGTGAAATGAATTGAATTGTTTGAAGACTTGTATCTGTGATGCTGGGACCTCTGGAGGAGACCATGGTAGAGGAATTTAACAAGCTAGAAGTAATGTATTTTGAAAGGAAAAACAAGGAGTGACAATTTTTATAAGGAGCGCTGGAAGCTGTCTTGACCCTTGTGACCGCAAAACCTTGTGACCTCCACTTTGGGAAATCCTGGTTTAGTTTTCAGATGGAGCATAACTTTCAATTTAGGACATTATACTTTATGAAAAATATCAAGATCTGATGGACCGCACAGAAAAGATTTACTCGACTAGAACCAGGGCTGAAAGAATTCAGTTACGTTTGGCCTAGACTGGTTGGACTGAAGAGTCTGTTTCCTTGCTCTATGACTCTATACATGCGCAGAGTGTGGTGAAGTTTGGTTTATTCTTCCCCCAGAGCAGAAAAGATTAAGAGGAGATTTGACGGATTTGTACAAAATCATGAAAGATTGTGATAGAGAAAATAAGAAGAAGCTGTTTCCATGTGGCAGTAGATCAATACTCGGAGGCCATAGATTGAAAGTGATGGCATAAGGAAACAATTTCATCTAGAGCAAGATATTGTGATCTCGAATGCACTGAGGAAGAGGTGATAAAAATCAAAGTGATAATGGTAGCATGGCAATGAGGAAAGAGTTGGGGAAATGAGACTGGTTGGACAGTTCAACCAGAGAATTGATTTTTATACTCGTGTTTCGGTATTATAGTGATTGTAACGAGATCAACCAGATGGACCTCATAGAATATGAGTTCCCTGATTGGGGTTGTGAATCTGGTCCAATCAATGAGTCCTGGCTGACAGATAAAAACAGGAGTAATAGACATCCTGTTCACTCTGAGAGCTGGCTCAGAGGAAGCTGGATCAGTGTCAAGGACTTACCTCGGGTAAAGAAATGGTGACTTGGTAATAAGGTACTGGCCTCTGTGGAGTTATTTCAGGTTTCATCCTTGTAAATCTTTTTGCACCACCTTCAGTGTCTCTATAATATGACATCTAGAACTGCACACAGTACAGTAAGTGTGGTCTTACACAAGTTCAATATGGGCTTAGCATAACCTGTCTATTTTTCAGTTCTACAAAGTATTTACTCTAATTCCATTTCTACATCCTTTTCCCATATTTTAAAATATTTATCCAATTCACCTTTAATGATATAAGTTCTGATTTGTTTTGCAAAGTGGGACAATAATTAGGGGCAAATTCTCCCCTTTTACACCTAAGTACAAATGATTGCCTGTGTAGAGTGCACAGATGAAAATGAAGCAGGCAAAATCACACACCAGCTGGTTGTGCTCTTCACTCTGCGCAGGCATTTATTTACATCCAAGCAGAAGACAGGAACATGTGATTTTGCATGTTTCAATAATCTTTTGTATAAATACATGGAAGTGAAATTTTGTAGCACCTGAAAAAAGATATGATTTATTGTTGCAATACTTTGTGCTGCTTATTAATTTAAGTGGTAGTTGTGTGCAACCCAGTTCTATATGTGCCATTCAGTGGCTGCTTGTCTCACTCAGCTGGAGCCCTGAATTTGTGTGAGCATAGCACCGCTTAAAACCAAAAGAAAAACAGAAAAGACTGGAAACACTCAGCATTGCAGATGGCACTTGTGGAGACAAGCAAAGTGGAATTTTCTCATTTGCAGTTAAAATGTGATGGTGAGTGCGTTTCATTGTGTCTAGTCCACTGTGAACCAATGACACATTTTCTTGTATTATCTTCAGTTTTTTACCATATGAATTATGCATGCAAAGTGTTGGATGTTTTTCTTGGGGAACCTCATACTGAGAGAGGCAGGAGTGCTCAGAACTTTCCAGCTTCCACACTTCTGAGACATATTTAAAGTGCACGCCACTTCAGACATTGCAAGCTAGGAATGACCCCTCACATTGTGTTGCTTGAGTTTAATCACTGAGGAGAAGTCTCAGTGGAAAGCAAAGTCCCAGAGGTCTGGAGATGGTGGAGAGGAGGTCAATCCTCTTCCCACAACAATGCCCCCAGACCTAGCCATATTGGATGAGTGCAGTATCCCATGTAAAGCTGGATGCCCAGCAATGCCATGAGAAGGTCAGTGTCTCCTGAGCTTTGCAAAGGCAAATGCCTCTATCTTCTGTTTGTTACCTCACACTCAAAAGGCCAGCATTCACTTTAACATTACCACTATATATGAATCACACTAAGGCTGCATCCTCAGTGTCACTGCATCATGTCCACTCAACACTCAGCCCAACCATTTTCAGCTGCTTCATCCATGACCTTCCCTCCATCATAAGGTCAGAAGTGGGGATGTTCGCTGATGATTGCACAATGTTCAGCACCATTCGTGACTCCTCAGATAAAGATCTGGACAATATCCAGTGGCGAGTAACAAATATCAGGCTATGATCCACCAATAAGAGACAATCTAACCACTATCCTTGATATTCAATGATGTTACCATCACTGAATCCCCCACTATCAACATACTGGGAGTTACCATTGACCAGAAACTCAACTGGACTTGCCACATAAACTTAGTGGCTAAAAGAGCAGGTCAGAGCCTAGGAATACTGTGGCGAGTAACTCAGCTTTTGATTCCTCAAAGCCTGTCGTCATCTACAAGACACAAGTCAGGATTGTGATGGAATACTCCTCACTTGCCTGGATGGGTGCAGCTCCAACAACATTCAAGAAGCTTGGCACCACCAAGGACAAAGCAGACCGCTTGATTGGCACTACATCCACAAGTGTCTACTCTCTTTACCACTGACACTCAGGAGCAGCAGTGTGTACTATCTACAAGAAATTATACTGCACCATGGATTCTCTGGCAGCACCTTCCAAATGCATGACCATTTTCATTTAGAAGAACAAGGGCAGCAGATACATGGGATTACCATCACCTGCAGGTTCCCTTCAAAAACACTCATCATCACGCCTTGGAAATATATTGCTGGTCCTTCACTGTCGCTGGGTCAAAATCCTGGAATCCTGTCCTAATGGCATTGTGGGTCAACCCACAGCAGGTGGACTGCATCAGTTCAAGAAGGCAGCTCATGACCACCTTCTCAAGGGCAATAAAGGATGGGCTATAAATGCTGGCCAGCCAGCAGTGCTCACGTCCCACAAATGAATAAAACAAATTTGTACCCCCACCTCATCCTCTGCAACTACTAACCCTTACTGCCCTTGGCAGTTTCTACTCACTCAATGGGACACCTGATATTCTGTCTTATTCGTTCATGATCACTGTAGGCCCTTGCATTGATTTCCATTGTACTTAATCCCTCCCTTTATGTCATTTCAGGAAAATGTACCCACAAATGGTACCGAGTGGTCCAAGACTGATTATGAATGTGAAGAGAGTTGTGGAGGATATAAGTTACTCATTCCCCATGAGGAGAAAATAATTGAGTTGGCCAGAGAAGAGCAGAACTGCTAATGCAGAGTTGGATTACACAAATGGGAAACCAACCCAATAAGGTCCATTGTGCTGTGCTGCTCTCCCATTACACCCAGTGCTAACTCATTCTTCTCACAAGCTTTTATCTATCTTATTGAACTAATAATCTCTCTTTTCTCATGCAGGCACTAGCAGCACCTAGCCAACTACCACAAAGTGGCCAACAGCAGTGACCCTCTCCAAAGGAAGCCACTAAAAGGTCAGAGGTGCACTGACAAATGTTCATCTAAACCTTCTACCAACACAAAGACTAATCTCCATGGATACAGGCACAGGAACAGGAACATCAGACAGGTTTTCCAGAGACTGTTGGTATGTTTGAATGAAGATTGGAGGAGTCCACTAATGTCCTCAGTACTGAGTTAGCTCTGGCCTGTGTACCACCTGGCTGCCTCCATGGAAAAGTTGGCAGTTGCCTGGGAGACATACATCTAGCAGAATGCAGTGTCAGCAGATATGTACATGGACTTGTACTCCATTGCATTAGCTAAGGTGCTCAATGCCATTGGCAAGTTGAGAGGTGGATGATAGCCCTTGACCTCACTCCAATTGCCCCTTTCTCTGGGGACAGGGTGATGTCATTTGGCACCCACAGGGTGGATGACTGATATATGCACCCCAGAAGCTTCTCAGGGTGTTCTAGTGTCTCACTTCTCCAACTGTTCTCCCCCTGCATCCCCCCTCCACACACACACACACGCATGTGCGCACTTGTGCACATGCTCACACACACACACACACACATACACACACAGTACAAGCTGAAGAGTGTGAACCTTCTTCTGGGCAGGAAGTTCTCCATGCCCAAACGAACCAGAAGAGGACTGCTGAGGTCTTCTACATTAAGCAGGGCAAACTTCACAGTTGGCTTCCTTCATCCCTGCTGTGGAAGTTATGCTTGAGTCTAAACCGGGGAAAGGTGATGAAGAGGAAAACATACTGAGCACTCATCTGTGGCATAGGCCCTACATCATTGTAAATAACGTGTCAGCTTTGATTTATTTTCACTTGGACAGTTACAATGTCTGCTGTTTTGTAATTATCATTGTTGGACCTGGTTAAGTCACTCATGTGGGAGATGGACAGCCTTTGCAGACATCCCAAAGATGAAAGAAGTATCAATTGCCAAGCATAGCTCATTTTTCTCAAGTTATTTACTAAGATATCAAATAACCGCAGACAATCAGAGATCCCTGAATCATAACATTGAGAACTGCACCCAATGTGTTATACTTTAATTTGGACAACACTGAGGCTAAATGCAGTATGAAGGGAATGTGTTAGAGTCTGGGTGCATACGTTATTCCACATTTACACCCACTTTATGAGTGAGCATGTGGAATCTGTGATGATTCCACACATCTGTAGAGAAAGTTAAATTCTATTTATGAACATTGACATTCAAGGCTAAGAGATGTCCAATGAACAGCTCACATGCTCACTGTCACACACAACACACTGGTCTGCCAAGAAAGGTTGCATAAAACACTGCCTCTTGCAGGTTCATTGCTTTTATAGAGGATGCTCAAGCATTTCAAGGAAATCTAACAGTCTATGCAATACATATATATGTCATTTATGCTGGATTTTCAACTAGTGGCATTGATATTTTCTGTGTATGTGAAATATCTTAATAATTAATTTGTAAGCATTTCTGTAGCCATGTTGAGCTATATCAAAAATAGTATAAGTAAAAGAGTTCCCAAGGCTAATGGATGCTTTTTATATTGGGAGGTTTTAAGAGTGATCAGAATAGACAATGATATCCATAAGGCTTCAAGTAGAAAGCCTGTCAGTTTGTCAATTTTACAGAAATCTTGGCTGAAGCTGGATGTGAAAACAGTTGCTCTTAAAGAAAGGAGAACATTTAGAATTGTTAATAAAAAGATCACCTCAGTATAAGGAGTTTAATTTGATGTTCCAGACAGGAAGTGTTTGGTTAAAATAGGGTTATTTGAAGCTGAGAAAACCTACACTCACTTATATGATGGTTCAAGAAATAAACAATCAAATTCTCAAGACAGGGAATTGAAGCCGCAGTAAATAACCCTTATAGATGTGAAAGAAGAGGGAATTCTCTCGAGTGTGAATACTGTGAAGAACTGCTTTTAGGATTGATGAGATTGTATGTATTGTGTGTTTCAAAATCTTTTAAACTTGTGTTATTTGTAAACAATTTGATTTTGTCTTTCTTAAGTTCTTTTTGCATAATAAACTTTTTTTTAGTTAAAATTAGATCTGCAGCGTTGCATGCTTGTGTTCTGTGAAAGATCATACAATCAAAACAGAAAAAAAGTCTATCAAGCCAGATTTCAATCGGGATCTACCTTATCCACTAATAACATCAGTTGGGATCAGAACAGTATTCTGATACATGGAATGATTACCAATGATAGAAGAGTCAAATGATAATTCCTGTCAACCCAGTGCCTATTTAATGCTCATCACTCAGTTGTCATATCCTGACTTATACCGTAAGAATTACTGCATGTTAGTGTGATATGCTATTAGCATGCTGTATCACTGCTGTTTTTTTCTCTAATAGGCATTTAGATCAGGTTATGGTATTTTTAATCAACCTGTTCAGACATGTTATCTATTATGGACCAGACCAATTACCCTCAAAATATATTAAGAAGCTAGCCTAGACCCTAACATTTTCTTATTTGAAAGGTAAGTGTAAGGAGTTAAATTCAGATGCAATTCAATTGGTGAAACTACTTGACATGAAGCAAACCACGCTTTATTCAAACACGTTAGATAAAATATAACAAAAGAAAAAAAAAGAATCGGCCTAGCTGTAAGTCTATTGAACTGCTTAACAGAATAATAGGTACAGTAACTATTACTAATTAACTGTTCCATGTCATAAATATACCCTTGACAAAGGCAAATTCAGAAAAACAGATTGTGTTACATGCAACTCCAGCAGCAGGAAAACACCAAGAGAAAGCCCTGAGAGTGTGTAGCAGGGAGAGGTGTACTGCAGCTTCCAAACCGTGCTGAGACCCCAGCAACAACTGCTACTGAAAACTAAAAATCCTGATTCTGTGGGAGCTTGATCACACCTATTCAGGCTGCTTCTATTGTTCCAATTTTTAGAAAAACAAGGCCTCTCAAGCAGTTTAGTTTATGAGTTTTCAGTAGACAGCTCATCACCTCTGCCTTCAAACCTTTCTTCAAAAAAAAACCTGGACAATATACACCTCTTAAAGCCACAGTTATCATCACATATCATAAAGCTCTGGAGCAGCTAGGACTTCAACCCCAGTCTCCTGGCTCAGAGGTAAGAGTTTCATGGTGAATAGTAGGGCCTTAAGTGTAGTGGAACAGAGAGATCTTGGAGTTCAGGTGCACGGTTTTCTGAAAGTGGAGTCACAGGTAGACAGGGCTGTGAAAAATGTTTTTGGCACACTGACCTTCATCAGTCAAGGAATTGCATATAGAAGTTGGGAAGTTATGTTGCACTTGTACAGGATGTTGGTGAGACCGCATCTTGAGTATTGTGTTCAGTTTTGGTCACCTTGCTATAGGAAGGATGTTATTCAACTGAAGAGTGCAGATGAAATTTGCAAGGATGTTGCCAGAACTCAAGGGTCTGAGTAGAGTTTGGACAAGCTAGGACTTTTTTCTTTATTTTCCTCCATGTGCAGGAAAGTAGCATAGGAGACTGAGGGGAGATCTTATAGAGGTGTATATGAGGTGTACGGGGTGGCACGGTGGCTCAGTGGTTAGCACTGCTGCCTCACAGCACCAAGGAGCTGGGTTCAATTCCCATCTTGGGTGACTGTCTGTGTGGAGTTTGCACATTGTCTGCGTGGGTTTCTTCCCGCAATCCAAAGATGTGCAGGTCAGGTGAATTGGCCACACTAAGTTGACCATTGTGTAAGGTGCATTAATCAGGGATAAATGTAGGGGAATGGTCTGGGTGGGCTACTGTTTGGAGGGTTGGTGTGGACTTGTTGGGCCAAAGGGCCTGTTTCCACACTGTACAGAATCTAATCTAAAAAAGATCACGAGAAGCATGGATAGGGTGAATGCACTCAGTCTTTTTCCCAGGGAAATCAAGGACATCAGTTTAAGGTTAGAGGGGAAAGAATAAAAGGGAACCTTAGGGTGGTACGCATATGGAATGAGCTGCCAGTGGAAGTGGTTGAGGCAGGTACATTAACAATATTTAAAAGACATTTGGACAAATACGTGGATAGGAAAGGCTTAGCGGGATATGGGCCAAGTGCAGGAAAGTAGAGTTAGCATTAATGGACATTTTGGTTGGCATGGACCAGTTTGGGCCAAAGGGCCTGTCTCTGTGCTGTAGGACTCTATGGCTCTGTGAGGTAGGAAAACGACGGCACACAAGTGTGCCATAGGCCAGATTAGTTTGGAATATGTTAAAGGGGATCATCCGAAGATATCATACCTACAATCACATGGATAACAAGTCATTTATCAGCAATATAACAGGTCAATTATTGCAAAAATAACAAGGTGTGCATGCCATTCCTAATAAGCAGGGGCGGCTTGCCAGATTAGCAACAGAGTCACAAATAATTAAGCAATGTCTGAATCCAGCTCATTTATCCTGGAAGTGGGTGGTTAATTATGTTTTTCTCTGGTCTTTTGGACTTGACAATGCATTAATCTGTCATGCTCTGTTGGATAGCCCTCCTGATTACTGTACTTATGGCCTGCCTCTTCATAGAAAAATTGCTGTTGATCCTTCATTTCACCTGCATCCAGGATATGCCTTCCTTTATCAGCTCCAGTTGTGGTATAGCATGCCACAATGATAAGGTTTGTCTTTCTATTATACTGCGAGTTATTGCTGGAGTAATCTAGATATTGAAATTTCATTTAAGAAAATCTAATGTGTGTAGTGAAGATAACCCTGGTTTCTTTGCAGTCATCTCTTTATGGACTGAGGATCTTGAAAGGAACCAAGTTCCTCTAAGTTCTCCAGTTTATAAAAGATATGGCACTCCCATGATAGCTGATGCAAACCTCCAGTATTTGGCATTGATAGCCACATCTAATTTGAACTTTAATGGAGTGGGAAGCCTGTTCTGTTCACAGACAGATTTGTCAAGAGCACTGTCAATGTACATGCAAAATGCTGCAGCATAACGTCATACAGCGGCATGTCTTTCACCTGATTGATACATTTACTGTTCAATGCTCCCCTAAGTAACAGGTTGCCAGTCTCTCCCTCTGTGCTGGGAAAATGGACTAAATCACTGAGGCTGGCAGTCTGTAATTGAATGCTTAAAACCTTGTGCACTAACAAAGCAATGCAAGCTGCAGGAGCTGAAAGTCCATAACTGAGTGCTAAATTCAGTGACCATTAAGAAACCAAGCTAAAAGACATAAAGATGCCTGAACCCACATCAATGCAAAAGCATTCTATGTAACTGCATGAGATGTGTGTGCATCCCTGCATGTAAAGCGACCTGTCAGAACCATGCAAGTCGCAGGTGTCTTTCAGCTTCAGAGTAGAATGGTGAAGACCTAAATGGTGACTGAGATGGTCCAAGACCAGGCACGATGATGTGGTGAGGCCAGTGGTTCTTCACTGTCGTGTTGGTTTCTTGAAGGATCGAGGAGGATTGTGACCATGGCAAGAATGGTGTACAGAAGAAACAGTACATGATGGCCAGGGCAGATATTTGCTGGTTTGCAGTTGTCAGCCCTTTCTCACCTTTGAATTTTTGCATGTCTTATTTCTTGCTGAATGAGAGAAGTATTGGAGGTATGATGTGAATAGGCCAAGTTAGAGTATCGTTGGTATGCAGATACTTGGAAATCAGCTTGTTACCACTCAAGGGTGAGATTTCAAAGTCACCATTTAAGACTTGAGGGGAAAATCATAAAAGTTTTTGACATTAAGAATTTGATTTATTTTATTTATACCTCATTTAGCAACCTTACTCATCACCTTTCAACACAATCATAAGACATTTGAGCAGAAATTAGGCCATTTGGCCCATCCAGTCTGCTCTGGCATTCAATCATGGCTGGTGATTTTTTTCAACCCCATTCTTCCGCTTTCTCCCCATAACCTTTGATCCCCTTATAATCATGAACTTATCTATCTCTATCATAAATATACACAATCACCTGGCCTCCACTGCCTCTGAGGCAATTAATTCCACAGTTCACCACTCTCTGGCTGAAGAAGTTTCTCTCTCCGTTCTAAAGGGTCTTCCCTTTATTCCAAGACTGTGCCCACGGGTCCTAGTCTCTCCTACCAATGGAAACATCTTCCCAACATCCGCTCTGTCCAGGCCATTCAATATTCTGTAAGTTTCACTTAGATCACCTCTCATCCTTCTAAACTCCACTGGGTATAGACGCAGAGTCCTCAAACGTTCCTCATATGTTAAGCCTTTCATTCCTGGGATCATTCTTGCGAGCCTCCTCTGGGCCCGATCCAGGGACAGTACATCCTTCTTGAGGTATGGCACATGATAAGTCTGACCAGAGCTTTATAAAACCTCAGAAGTACATTCCTGCTTTTATATTCTAGTCCTCTTGAGCTGAATGCCAACATTGTATTTGCCTTCCTAATTACTAACTCACCCTGTAGCTTTACCTTAAGAGAAACCTGGTCTAGGACTCCCGAGTCTCTTTGCACTTCAGATTTCTGAATTTTCTTCCCATTTAGAAAATAGTCCATGCTTCTATTCTTCCTATCAAGGTGCATGATCTCACACTTTCCCACGTTGCATTATCTACAACTTCTTTGCCCACTCTCCTAATGTATCTAAATCTTTCTGCAGTCTCCCCGCCTCCTCAATACTACCTGTCCCTCCACTAATCTTTGTATCACCTGCAAACTTAGCCAGAATGCCATCAGTTCCTTCATCTAGATCATTAATGTATAAAATGAAAAGTTGTGGTCCCAACACTGACCCTTGTGGAACATCCCTAGTCACCAGCTTCCATTCTGAGAAAGACCCTTTTATCCCCACTCTCTGTCTTCTGCCAGACAGTCAATCTTCTAGCCATGTTACTACCTTGCCTTTAACACCATGTGTCTCTATCTTAATCAGTGGTCTCCTGTGTGGCACCTTATCAAAGGCCTTTTAGAAATCCAGATAGATAACATCCATTGGCTCTCCTTGGTCTAATCTGCTTGTTACCTCCTCAACAGATTTGTCAGGCGTGATCTCCCCCGATGAAACCATTATGACTTTGCCCTATTTTATCTCACACTTCAAATATTCAGAAATCTCATTCCTCACAATGGACTCCAAAATCTTGCCAACGACCGAGGTCAGCCTAAATCAGCCTATAATTTCCTGTCTTTTGCTTTCCTCTTTTCTTAAATAAGGGGGTTACTTTAGTGATTTTCCAGTCTTCTGGGACCCTCCCTGACTCCAGTGATTCCTGAAAGATCACCACTAAAGCCTCCATTATATCTTCAGCTTTCTCCTTAGATATTGAGAGGGGCAGGTCATGCCTCACAGGCCTTATTGAGTTCTTTTAGGATGTGACGAGACAGGTTAACAAAGGTCAACCAGTGGATGTGGTGCATATGGATTTCAGTAAGGCATTTGAGAAAGTTCCCTATGGTAGGCTCATTCAGAAAGTTAGGAGATATGGGATACAGGCTGTCTGCGTACAGAATTGGCTGGCCGAAAGAGGACAGCGATTGGTAGTGGATGGAATGTATTCCGCCTGGAGGTTGGTGACCAGTGGTGTCCTGCAGGGATCTGTTCTTGGGCCTCTGCTCTTTATAGTTTTTAGAAATTACTTGGATGAAGAAGTGGAAGGGTGGGTTAGTAAGTTTGCCGATGATACAAAGGTCGGTGGTGTTGCAGATAGTGTCAAGAGCTGTTGCAGGCTACAACACGGCATTGACAGGATGCATAGCTGGGTTGAGAAGTGGCAGATGGAATTTAATTTTGCAAGGTCGAATTTAAATGCTGAATACAGGGTTAAAGACATGATCTTGACAATGTGGAGGAACAGCAGGATCTTGGGGTCCACGTACATAGATCCCTCAAAGTTGCCACCTAAGTTGATAGGGTTGTTAAGCAGGTGTGTGGTGTTTTGGTTGTCATTAACAGGGGATTGAGTTTAAGAGCCGTGAGTTTTGCCGCAGCTGTATAAAACTCTGGTTAGACCATACTTGGAATATTGTGCCCAGTTCTGGTTATCTCATTGTAGGAAGGATGTAGATGCTTTAGAGAGGGTGCAGAGGAGATTTACCAGCATGCTGCCTCGATTAGAAGGCTTGTCTTCTGGAGAGAGGTTGAGTGAGCTAGGGCTTTTTTCCCTGGAGAGAAGAACGAAAAGAGGTGACTTGATAGAGGTGTACAAGGTAATGAAAAGCATAGGTAGAGTAGATAGCCAGAAACTTTTCCCCAGGGCAGAAGTGGCTATCATGAGAAGATATAATTTTAAGGTGATTGGAGGATGATATAGGGGAGATATCAGAGGTAAGTTATTTATGAAGAGAGTGATGGGTGCATGGAATGCACTGCCAGCAATGGCAGTAGAGTCAGAGACATTTAGAGACATTTAAGTGACTGGTGGATAATGTACTCTTGCCTCTCTTTTGCCCTTATGTATTTAAAGAAACTCTTGCAATCTTTTTAATATTGCTGGATAGCTTACCCTCATATTTAATGTTTTCCGAGCTTATTTCTTTTTTTGTTGTCCTCTGCTTGTCTTTGTAGGCTTCCCAATCCTCAGGCTTATGGACGGCAGTAAATTGAGGAGTGTGAAGGTTAGGTTGAGCTTAGATTAAGATAAATACTTGGCGCAATATCGTGGGCTGAAGGGCCTGTACTGTGCTGTCCTGTTCTATGTTCTAACTCTGGGGTAGAGCCCATCGGGTTTGGGTGATTTATCCACTGTCAGACCTTACAGTTTTTCTAGCACTTTCTCCTTCGTGATGGCCACCATACTCGTCTGTGCCCCCTGACTCTTTGAAGTTTTGGGATATTACTTGTGTCTTCCACCGTGAAGACTGAGGTTAAGTACATATTCAGTTCTTTAGCCATTTCTTTGTTCCCTATTACACCATCTCCAGCATCATTTTCCAGTGGCCAATGTCTACTCTTGCCTCTCTTTTGCCCTTATGTATTTAAAGAAACTCTTGCAATCTTTTTAATATTGCTGGATAGCTTACCCTCATATTTAATGTTTTCCGAGCTTATTTCTTTTTTTGTTGTCCTCTGCTTGTCTTTGTAGGCTTCCCAATCCTCAGGCTTCCCACTGCGCTTCACCAACTTATATGCCTTCTCTTTTGCTTTTATGCTATCCCTGACTTCCCTTGTCAGCCGTGGTTGCTTTATCCTCCCTGTACCATGCTTCTTTTTCCAAGGGATGAATTTTTGCTGTGTCTCTCAAATTATTCCCAGAATCTCCTGCCATTGCTGTTCCACTGTCTTTCCTACTAGGTTCTTCTCCCAGTCAATTCTGGTCAGCTCCTCCCTCATGCCTCTGTAGTTGCCTTTATTCAATTGTAATACCATGACATCTGATTCCACCTTCCCCCTCTCAAATTTCAGAGTAAATTCTATCATATTATGGTCACTGCATCCTAAGTATTTCCTCACTTTAAGCTCCCTTATCAAGTCTGCCTCATTGCACAACACTAAATCCACAAAGCTGTTCCAAAAAGCCATCTCGTAGACATTCCACAAAAACCTTTTCTTGTGACCCACCACCAACCTGATTTTCCCATTTAACCTGCATATAGAAATCCCCATGATCACTGTAACCTTATCTTTCTTACACACATATCTATCTCATAATATATCTTGTGCCCCAATTCCTGACTACTCTTTGGAGACCTGTACATAACTCCCATTGTGGTTTTTTTACATTTGCAGTTCCTCAACCCTACTCACACAGATCCTACATTATCTGACCCTACTTTGTTTCTTGCTATTGATTTAATTCCATTTCTTACTCATAAGGCAAACCCATCCCCTCTACCCACCTGCCTGTCTTTTTGATAGGATGTATATTCATGGACATTTGGGTCCTGATCCTGATCCCCTTGCAGCCATGCCTTCATGATGCCCACCACATCATATCTGCCAATTTTGATTTGTGCCAGAAGCTCATTTGCCTTATTTTGTATACTGTGTGCATTCAGATATAACACCTTCACTCCTACATTAACTGTTCCTCTTCTCATTGTCATTTGTTTATCCAGTGTGCCTGAAGTTTGATTCCTAACTTTTTCCAAACAATCTGTCCCATTTTGTGTGCTTAGTAACTTCTCCTGAGTTCTCCTTTCTTTTCATATTTTTCCATGCAGTTGAATTCACCCCAACAGATGTTAACCTGCTGTTTTGTTTCCCATTGGCCATTATACTTCTTAGTGTTTTACCCTTCCTTCCCCCCCTCCCCACTTTCTAGTTTAAAGTCCTGTCGACCACCAGTGTGATGAAAAATCTGCTCAGAATTCACTTTTCAGATTGATCATGTCCTTTTATCAGCAATCCTTAAAGTTGCATTGACTACTCAATACTAGCCTTGACCATCCAAAGGGAAGATGTGTACTGGCTTAGCAAATGCTGGAAATACCAGGGAAAGCCATTCTGAGCAGGAGAAACAGTGATTAATAGATCAACAGTATAGAGAATGTGCTCCAAGGTTTTTAGGCACTGCACTGGAAGACTTAATGCAGGAGGTGGACATGAACAGAGATGTCTTATGTCCACAAGGGGTCAAGAGACCATCCAGACAAACTCTCATAAGGTAATGGGAGTGAACAGCCATCGTGGTCAATGCAAGAATGTAGTCTTCAGAGTTTGTGCACAGTGTTGTAAAATGTTTAATGACCTCATATAAGCGATAGTCACAGGTAAGATGCCAGAAGACTGGAGGTTGGCAAACGTGGTGCCACTGTTTAAGGGGGGTAAAGACAAGCCAGGGAACTATAGTTTAATGTGGATAAATGTATGGTTATCCACTTGAGTGGCAAGAACAGGAAGGCAGATTACTACCTAAATGGAGTCAATTTAGGTAAAGGGGCAGTACAAAGAGATCTGGGTGCTCTTGTACACCAGTCAATGAAGGCAAAGCATGCAGGTACAGCAGGTAGTGAAGAAAGTTAATAGCATGCTGGCCTTCATAACAAGAGGGATTGAGTATAGAAGCAAAGAGGTTCTTCTGCAGCTGTAAAGGCCCTGGTGAGACTGCATCTGGAATATTGTGTGCAGTTCTGGTCTCCAAATGTGAGGAAAGGTATTCTGGCTATTGAGGGAGTGCAGTATAGGTTCACGAGGTCAATTCCTGGAATAGCGGGACTATCTTATGTTGAAAGATTGGAGCGACTGGGCTTGTATACCCTTGAGTTTAGAAGACTGAGAGGGGATCCGATTGAGACATATAAGATTATTAAAGGATTGGACACTCTGGAGGCAGGAAACATCTTTCCGCTGATGGGTGAATCCCGAACCAGAAGACACAGCTTAAAAATAAGGGGTAGGCCATTTAGGATAGAGATGAGGAGAAACTTTTTCACTCAGAGAGTGGTGGGTGTGTGGAATGGTCTCCCCCAGCCATTTCTTTGTTCCCTATTACACCTTCTCCAGCATCATTTTCCAGTGGCCAATGTCTACTCTTGCCTCTCTTTTGCCCTTATGTATTTAAAGAAACTCTTGCAATCTTTTTAAGAAGGCAGTGGAGGCCCAGTCTCTGGATTCGTTTAAGAAAGAGTTGGATAGAGCTCTCAAGGATAGTGGAATCAAAGGTTATGGAGATAAGGCAGGAACAGAATACTGATTGAAGATGATCAGCCATGATCATAATGAATGGTGGTGCAGGCTCGAAGGGCAGAATGGCCTACTCCTGCACCTATTGTCTATTGTCTATATAGACTGGTGAGCCTGACCTTGGTGGTGGGCAAGTTGTTGGAGGGAATCCTGAGGGACAGGATGTACGTGTATTTGGAAAGGCAAGGACTGATTCGGGATAGTCAACATGGCTTTGTGCGTGGGAAATCATGTCTCACAAACTTGATTGAGTTTTTTGAAGAAGTAACAAAGATGATTGATGAGAGCAGAGCAATAGATGTGATCTATATGGACTTCAGTAAGGCGTTTGACAAGGTTCCCCATAGGAGACTGATTAGCAAGGTTAGATCTCATGGAATACAGGGAGAACTAGCCATTTGGATACAGAACTGATAGAAGGTAGAAGGTAGAAGACAGAGGGTGGTGGTGGAGGGTTGTTTTTCAGACTGGAGGCCTGTGACCAGTGGAGTGCCACTAGGATCGGTGCTGGGACCTCTACATCTTGTCATTTACATAAGTGATTTGGATGCGAGCATAAGAGGTACAGTTAGTAAGTTTGCAGATGACACCAAAATTGGAGGTGTAGAGGCGAAGGGGGTTACCTCAGATTACAACAGGATCTGGACCAGATGGGCCAATGGGCTGAGAAGTGGGAGATGGAGTTTAATTAAGATAAATGTGAGGTGCTGCATTTTGGGAAAGCAAATCTTAGCAGGACTTATACACTTAATGGTAAGGTCCTAGGGAGTGTTGCTGAACAGAGACCTTGGAGTGCAGGTTCATAGCTCCTTGAAAGTGGAGTCACAGGTAGATAGGATAGTGAAGAAGGCGTTTGGTATGCTTTCCTTTATTGGTCAAAGTATTGAGTACAGGAGTTGGGAGGTCATGTTGCGGGCTGTACAGGACATTGGTTAGGCCATTGTTGGAATATTGCGTGCAATTCTGGTCTCTTTCCTAATGGAAAGATGTTGTGAAACTTGAAAGGGTTCAGAAAAGATTTACAAGGATGTTGCCAGGGTTGGAGGATCTCTCTCTGTTGTGTACAAACCTCCTAACAGTGGTCAGGACCAGGGATGCAACATGTACCGGGAAATAGAGAAGGCATGTCAGAAAGGCAAGGTCACGGTGATCATGGGAGACTTCAATATGCAGGTGGACTGGGCAAATAATGTTGCCAGTGGATCCAAAGAAAGGGAATTCATGGAATGCTTACAGGATGGCTTTTTGGAACAGCTTGTCATGGAGCCCACAAGGGAGCAGGCTATTCTGGACCTAGTGCTTTGCAATGAACCAGACTTTATAAAAGATCTTAAAGTAAGGGAACCCTTGGGAAGCAGCGATCATAATACGGTAGAGTTCAGTCTGGAGTTTGAAAGAGAGAAGGCAAAATCGGATGTAATGGTGTTACAGTTAAATAAAGGTAATTATGAGGGCATGAGAGAGGAACTGACAAAAATAGACTGGAAGCAGAAGCTTGCGGGGAAGACAGTAGAGCAAAAATGGCAGGAGTTTGTGGGTATAATTGAGGACACTGTAAAGAAGTTCATCCCTAAGAAAAGAAAGATTATCCAGGGAGGGATTAGACAGCCATGGCTGACAAAGGAAGTCAGGAAATGTATTAAAGAAAAAGAGAGATCCTATAAAGTGGCCAAGAGCAGTGGGAAATCAGAAGATTGGGAAGGCTACAAAAACAAACAGAGGATAACAAAGAGAGTAATAAGAAAGGAGAGGATCAAATATGAAGGTAGGCTAGCCAGTAATATTAGAAATGATAGTAAACGTTTCTTTCAATACATAAGAAACAAATGACAGACAAAAGTAGACATTGGGCCACTTCAAACTTTGCTGGAAGCCTAGTGATGGGAGATAAGGAAATAGCAGGAGAACTTAACAAGTACTTTGCGTCAGTTTTCACAGTGGAAGACATGAGTAATATCCCAACAATTAAAGGGAGTCAGGAAGCTGAGTTGAGTATGGTTGTCATTACAAAAGAGAGTGCTAGAAAAGCTAAAAAGTCTTAAAATTGATAAATCTCCTGGCCCCGATGGGATACATCCTAGAGTTCTGAGAGAGGTGGCTGAGGAAATAGCGGAGGCATTGGTTGAGATCTTTCAAGAGTCACTGGAGTCACGGAAAGTCCCGGATGATTGGAAGATCACGGTTGTAATCCCATTGTTCAAGAAAGGATCAAGACAAAAGATGGAAAATTATAGGCCAATTAGGTTGTTGGTAAAATTCTAGAATCCATCGTTAAGGATGAGGTTTCTAAATTCTTAAAAGAGCAGAGTCTGATTAGAACAAGTCAACATGGATTTAGTAAGGGGAGGTCATGCCTGACAAACCTGTTGGTATTCTTTGAAGAGGTGACAAGTAGGTTAGACCAGGGAAACCCAGTGGATGTGGTCTATCTAGACTTCCAAAAGGCCTTTGATAAGGTGCCACACGGGAGGCTGCTGAGCAAGGTGAGGGCCCATGGTGCTCGAGGTGAGCTACTGGGATGGATTGAGGATTGGCTGTCTGACAGAAGGCAGAGAGTTGGGATAAAAGGTTCTTTTTCAGAATGGCAGCCGGTGACGAGCGGTGTCCCGCAGGGTTCAGTGTTGGGGCCACAGCTGTTCGCATTATATATTAATGATCTCGATGAAGGGACTGGGGAAATTCTAGCAAAGTTTGCAGATGATACGAAGTTAGGTGGACAGGGCAGGTAGAACTGAGGAAGTGGGGAGGCTGCAGAAGGATCTAGACAGTTTGGGAGAGTGGTCCAGGAAATGGCTGATGGAATTCAACGTGAACAAATGCGAGGTCTTGCACTTTGGAAAAAAGAATAAAAGCACACACTACTTTCTAAACGGTGAGAACATTCGTAAAGCCAAAGTACAAAGGGATCTGGGAGTGCTAGTTGAGGATTCTCTAAAGGTCAACATGCAGGTTGAGTCCGTGATTAAGAAAGCGAACGCAATGTTGTCACTTATCTCAAGAGGGTTGGAATATAAAAGCACCATTATGCTACTGAGACTTTAAAGCTCTGGTTAGGCCCCATTTGGAGTACTGTGTCCAGTTTTGGTCCCCACACCTCAGGAAGGACATACTGGCACTGGAACGTGTCCAGCGGAGATTCACACGGATGATCCCTGGAATGGTAGGTCTAACATATGAGGAACGGCTGAGGATCTTGGGATTGTATTCATTGGAGTTTAGAAGATTAAGGGGAGACTTAATAGAGACATACAAGATAATACATGGCTTGGAAAGGGTGGATGCTAGGAAATTGTTTCCGTTAGGTGAGGAGACTAGGACCCGTGGACACAGCCTTAGAATTAGAGGGGGTAAATTCAGAACAGAAATGCGGAGACATTTCTTCAGCCAGAGAGTGGTGGGCCTGTGGAATTCATTGCCGCAGAGTGCAGTGGAGGCCGGGATGCTAAATGTCTTCAAGGCAGAGATTGATAGATTCTCGTTGTCTCGGGGAATTAGGGGCTATGGGAGAATGCGGGTAAGTGGAGTTGAAGTGCCCAGCAGCCATGATTGAATGGTGGAGTGGACTCGATGGGCCGAATGGCCTTACTTCCACTCTATGTCTTATGGTCTTATGATCTGAGCTACAGGGAGAGGCTGAACAGGCTGGGGCTGTTTTCCCTGGAGCGTCGGAGGCTGAGGGGTGACATTATAGAGGTTTACAAAATTATGAGGGGCATGGATAGGATAAATAGATAAAGTCTTTTTCCTGGGGTCGGGGAGTCCAGAACTAGAGGGCATAGGTTTAGGGTGAGAGGAGAGAGATATAAAAGAGACCTAAGGAGCAACTTTTTCACGCAGAGGGTGGTGTGTGTATGGAATGACTTGCCAGAGGAGGTGGTGGAGGCTGGTAGTATTGCAGCATTTAAGAGGCATTTGGATGGGAATATGAATAGGAAGGGTTTGGAGGGATATGGGCCGGGTGCTGGCAGGTGGGTCTAGATTGGGTTGGGATATCTGGTTGGTATGGACGAGTTGGACTGAAGGATCTGTTTCCATGCTATACATCTCTATGACTCTAAGTGGGCGAGGCCAGTGAATTCATCTTGAAATATCCTATCTACCAATTGAACTGCCACTCTCAGGCATAGCTCAATTTTACAGTTTGTCTTTACTCATCAATCATGACTCACACCTCACAGTCATAATTTCAAAGACAAAGTGGCACATAAACGGAAGCAGTAACTTTTAAGTGGCAATGGATAGGTATGGGTGAATGTATATACTGTCATTTGTGCAGCCATGACTAAAGGTGTGGTTAGTGATGAATCTGAAAACATCTATGTGTTTACATAATGGCCCTCCTCAAATTCTGCAACTCCTGCAAACCACAGTCTCTTGATTTACAAACTCCAGATGACCACCTGTTAGCCTCCCAGTTTCCTTTCTGCAAAGCCACTCTCTCATGACCCACCTTTCAGATATGCAGGTATTACCATCTAGTTGTTATATATAAAAACCAAGAGATGGAAGAATAAAATAAAATGATGAATGTTATGGTTCACTAGGCTAGCGCACTGGAAATCAAATTCCCTTACACCTGGGGTCATCGCAAGTGTTAAAAGATTATATGAAGTACACAAAGTATTGCTATTCTCACAATCATTGGGTCAAAATCCTGGAATCCCCTCCCTAATGGCATTGTGGTCCTACCTATAACACGTGATCTGCAGCAGTTCAAGTAAGTAGCTCACCATCACCTTCTAGAGGCACCTAGGGATGGGCAATAAATTCAGGACCAGCCAGCAATGCCCACATCCCACAAGTGAATAAAGTGAAAGCTCTCTAATTTATATACCTTTCAAACCCAAGTTGACAGAAAGTACAGGCCAGGTTTCTGCACTTAACAAGAATTATTTCTTATTACAAGTAATTAGACTCTAGCTACAGATAAATAGTTATAAATCATTGACAAATAACACTATTAATTAAAACTCTAATCCCTTTATGAACTCCCCCTTACATACACAGAGACAGGGAAAATAAGTTCTTCAGCAGAGGGGAGTAAACTGGAATGACAGTTGAGTAGTCTTTGTTCTACGATACTGCTATTGCAATGTTCCTTATGACTCTTCTGCTGACCTGTACTTCAGTTCATTTGTCTTTCTTTAGATGTTCCCACAGATTGGTAAGAGGCAATCAGTGACTGATCACTTATAAGAAGTCTACTTATCTTCTAACTGTTACAGTTTACAAGAGCAGGAAAAATAAACTTGGTTTTTAATCAGTTTTAAATGTAGTTTTGACTGCAGAGAACAGGGAGACTGCTCCCAAGCTGGGGAAGAACTGAACACATCTTAATCGCAGCTGTAAGCATTTCAGTTACCTGAGAACCAGGCAAAGGTCTCAGTCATGGACCAATCAATTCCTTGTTGCCAACTAAAGCTGAACCTTACACCCTTTAATGTCTAAATTAAACTTCAATTGCTGCTTGTTTAAGTAGATGTTTACACAATGCTTGACACGGATGTCAGGTTACACGCTTTCAAAATATATAGCTGTCCTTTCAAATGCTGATTTTAAAACACCTCTTTCTCATTTCAAAGCATGTTAAAACACACAAAATAAATGACAATTTTTTAATATGAAGAAGAAATGCCACTCCTACACCAGGTTAAATACGAATACACTGTATATTTGGGAGCATAAGCAAGAGATGACTTATTATTGGTGAGACACTTAGACAAGTATCAGTCAGGACAGATTATTAGCATGGTATTGGTCCTCGGGTTTCCAGAAAGTCTGTGGTCACTGTCAAACAGCATGGAAGAGTCTGGTTTCATCTGACAGAAGACTTTGCACAGAACTTGTATCCACCCTCATTAGCTTTGATATGGTTGTTAATTCCATGAAAGTACTTGATGAGCCAACCAAGCTGTAGTGTCTCATGGTTGATATATCAGCTTCTATTTTAACACACATAGAAGCCATGAAACAATTGCATGTTGTAGTTGAAGCACAGACAGAAGTCATGCAATCTTAGCTTTCTACCATACAAACTCAGACTGCTGCTAGTGTAGCTGTAGAATCAAGTGTGTAAAGGGGCTTGCAGGGTCTCCAGGCAATCTGGCATTTATGAACTCCCAATACATTGCTAGGATCACTTGTGTCCCTGCTCCCCTTTCTCAGTATGACAGCATGCATTACTATTCATAAGTACCATTGCTGCTGCCTATCAATCAGTTAGCCAGAGCTACATTGAGTTATCCTGCAAGGTTGCCTGCATCCTTTCCCACAAGAAATAGCAGCCTTCTATATGTTGTGCTATAACCAATAAGGTACAATTACATAGGAGTGTTTAGGCAGTGAATGACACACGGAAGAATGCACTAAGGGGATGCACTAAAGGTGGTCACTTGGCTTGTAGCCAGAAATTGAATTATTTGGTTACTTCTTTTCTTCCTGTTCCTCATCCATCTTCTGAGCAGTTTGTTAGATGTTAGGTGGCTATGCTATCATGATTGTGAGCTTATGCAATAAGCAGCAGACCAGAGCAATGTTCTTGGGGTCTCTCCAGAGTAGTCCTAGTTAAAGATCACACAACACCAGGTTATAGTCCAACAGGTTTATTTGGAACTACAAGCTTTCAGAGCACTGCTCCTTTGTCAGGTAACTTGAAAGAAGTTCTGGGATTTACATATTGATGAATCAAAATCTGCCACCCATTCTAAAAGATGAAAGACTTAACAGCAATCTAGATTGTTCAATATATCGCATCAGTTGTATGACACTAAGATCTTTTGCTATAAATTCTGTATCCTATGAGTCTGCTCCAACAGCTACCTGATGAAGGAGCTGTGCTCTGAAAGCTTGTACTTGAAAATGAACCTGTCGGACTATAATCTGGTGTTGTGTGATTTTTAACTTTGTCCACCCCAGTTCAACACTGGCTCCTCCACATCAGAGTAGTCCTGGCAGGAAAAAAACATACCCTCCTTAATAACTCTAACCTCTGATAGCCTGTATTATCCTAGAGGATGTTAAATATAAGAACATAAGAACTAGGAGCAGGAGTAGACCATCTGGCCCCTCAGGCCTGCCCCACCATTCAATAAGATCATGGCTGATCTTTTTGTAGCCTCAGCTCCATTTACGTGCCCTCTCACTGTAACCCTTAATTCCTTTCGTGTTCAAAATAAAATCTATCTTAGCTTTAAAAACGTTTACTGAAGTAGCATCAACTACTTCACTGGGCAGGGAATTCCATATATTCACCCACTTCTCTCTGGGTGGAGAAGTTCCTTCTCAATTCAGTCCTAAATCTACTCCTCCTAATTTTGAGGCTATGCCCTCTTGTCCTCTTTTCACCCACCAGCGGGACCATCCTCTCTATATCTATCTTAACTATTCCCTTCATAATTTTACATGTTTCTATTCTTCTGAATTCCAATGAATATAATCCCAGTCTACTCAGTCTCTCCTCATAAGACAACCCCCTCAACTCTGGAATCAACCTAGTGAACCTCCTCTGCACCTTCTGTAGTGCCAGTATGTTCTTTTTCAAGTAATAAGACCAGCATTGCACACAGTACTCCAGGTGTGGTCTCACCAGTACCCTGCAACATGACATCCCTGATTTTAAACTCAATCCCTTTCGCAATGAAGGACAAAATTCCATTTGCCTTCCTAATTACCTGTTGTACCTGCAGACCAACCTCCTGTGATTCATGCACAGGGATACCCAGGTCCCTCTGCATAGCAGCATGTTGCAACTTTTACTATTCAAATAATAGTCCTTTTTATTGTTACTCTTACCAAAATGGATGACTTCATGGATGTAGGTTTGCTCGCTGAGCTGGAAAGTTCATTTCCAGATGTTTCGTTACTCTACTAGATAACATCTTCAGTGGGCCTCAGGCGAAGCAATGCTGAAAATTCCTGCTTTCTTTGTTTGGGTTTCTTTGGGTTGGTGATGTCATTTCCTGTGGTGAAGTCACTTCCTGTACCTTTTTTCAGGGGGTGGTAGATGGGAGATGGGGTCTAACTCGATGTGTTTGTTGATAGAGTTCCAGTTGGAATGCCATGCTTCTAGGAATTCTCGTGTGTGTCCTTGTTTGACTTGACCTAGGATGGATGTGTTGTCCCAGTTGAAGTGCTGTCCTTCCTCATCCATATCTGAGGATACTAGTGAGAGAGGGACATGTCTTTTTGTGGCTAGTTGGTGTTCATGTATCCTGGTGGCTAGTTTTCTGCCAGTTTATCCAATGTAGTGTTTGCTACAGTTCTTGCATGGTATTTTGTGAATGACATTAGTTTTGTTTGTTGTCTGTATAGGGTCTTTCAAGTTCATTAGCTGCTGTTTTAGTGTGTTGGTGGATTTGTGGGCTACCATGATGCAAGGGGCCTGAGAGGAGTCTTATGCTGCAGCCTTTTGTGTGGCACCTTATCGAAGACCTTTTGGAAATCTAGGTACACCATATCTACTCAGTCCCCATTGTCCACCATGTTTGCAATGTCTTTATAGAATTCCAAAAGATTAGTTGAACATTACCTGCCCTTCATGTATCCATGCTGTGTCTGCCCAATGGGACAATTTCTGTCGAGATGCCTTGCTATTTCTTCTTGATAATAGACTCAAGCATTTTTCCCACTACAGAAGTTAAACTAACCGGTCTATAATTTCCCCATCTTTTGTCTCCTGCCCTTTTTAAACAGTGGAGTCACATTTGCTGGTTTCTATTATGACTGTCCCATTGTATGTGGCTTGAGCTATACGAAAGAGCTGAATAGGCTGGGATTGTTTTCCTTGGAGTGTCAGAGGCTGAGGGGTGACCTTATAGAGGTTTATAAAATCCTGAAGGGCATGGATAGGGTGAATAGACAAGATCTTTTCCCTGGGATGGAGGAGTCCAGAAACTAGAGGGCATAGATTTAGGGTGAGAGGGGAGTGATTTAAAAGGGACTTAAGGGGCAACTTTTTCACACTAAGGGTGGTGCGTGTAAGGAATTAGCTGCCAGAGAAAGTGGTGGAGGCTGGTCCAATTACAGCATTTAAAAGTCATCTGGATGGGTATGTAAATAGGAAGGGTTTAGAGGAATATGGGCCAAGTACTGGAAAATGGGTCTAGATTAATTTAGGATATCTGGTCAGCATGAATGAGTTGGACCAAAGGGTCTGTTTCTTTGCTGTACATCTCTATGACTTTATGTATTTAATATTATCCTCCGATAGAGTATCCAAAACAGCATGCACCACTCACAACTGTAGCTTCACCAATTTTGGTTAAGAAAAAGAAGGAAGCATATGTAAGTATAGGCAGGATAGATCGAGTGAATCCTTAGAAGAGTATAAAGGCAGTAGGAGTATACTTAAGAGGGAAATCAGGAGGGCAAAAATGGGACATGAGATAGCTTTGGCAAATAGAATTGAAGAGAATCCAAAGGGTTGTTTTTACAAATATATTAAGGACAAAAGGGTAACTAGGGAGAGAATAGGGTCCCTCAAGGATCAGCAAGGCGGCCTTTGTGTGGAGCCGCAGAAAATGGGGGAGATACTAAACTAGTATTTTGCATCAGTATTTACTGTGGAAAAGGAGATGGAAGATACAGACTGTAGGGAAATAGATGGTGACACCTTGTAAAATGTCCATATTAGAGAGGAGGAAGTGCTGGATGTCTTGAAATGCATAAACGTAGATAAACCCCCAGGACCTGATCAGATGGACCCTAGAACTCTGTGGGAAGCTGGCGAAGTGATTGCTGGGCCTCTTGCTGAGATATTTGTATTATCGATAGTCACAGGTGAGGTGCCAGAAGACTGGAGGTTGGCCAATGTGGTGCCAGTGTTTAAGAAGGGTGGTAAGGACAAGCCAGGGAACTATAGACCAGTGAGCCTGGCGTCAGCGGTGGGCAAGTTGTTGGAGGGAATCCTGAGGGACAGGATGTACGTGTATTTGGAAAGGCAAGGACTGATTCGGGATAGTCAACATGGCTTTGTGTGTGGGAAACCATGTCTCACAAATTTGATTGAGTTTTTTGAAGAAGTAACAAAGATGATTGATGAGTACAGAGTGGTAGATGGACTTCAGTAAGGCATTCGACAAGGTTCCCCATGGGAGACTGATTAGCTAAGTTAGATCTCACAGAATACAGGGAGATGAAGCCATTTGGATACAGAACTGGCTCAAAGGTAGAAGGCAGAGGGTGGTGGTGGAGGGTTGTTTTTCAGACTGGGGGCCTGTGACCAGTGGAGTGCCACAAGGATCGGTGCTGGGTCCTCTACTCTTTGTCATTTGCATAAATAATTTGGATGTGAGCATAAGAGCTACAGTTAGTAAATTTGTAGATGACACCAAAATTGGAGATGTACTGGACAGCGAAGAGGGTTACCTCAGGTTACAGCAGGATCTTGACCAGATGGGCCAATGGGCTGAAAAGTGGCAAATGGAGTTTAATTCAGATAAATGCGAGGTGCTGCATTTTGGGAAAGCAAATCTTAGCAGGACTTATACACTTAATGGTAAGGCCTTAGAGAGTGTTACTGAAGAAAGAGACCTTGGAGTGTAGGTTCATAGCTCCTTGAAGTGGAGTCGCAGATAGATAGGATAGTGAAGAAGGCGTTTGGTATGTTTTCTTTTATTGGTCAGAGTATTGAATACAGGAGTTGGGCGGTCATGTTGCGGCTGTACAGGACATTGGTTGAAACTTGAAAGGGTTCAGAAAAGATTTACAAGGATGTTGCCAGGGTTGGAAGATTTGAGCTATGAGGAGAGGCTGAACAGGCTGGGGCTGCTTTCCTTGGAGCGTTGGAGGCTGAAAAGTGACCTTATAGAGGTTTACAAAATTATGAAGAGCATAGATAGGGTAAACAGGCAAAATCTTTTAGGGTGAGAGGGGAAAAAATATAAAAGAGACCTAAAGGGCAACTTTTTCACATAGAGAGTGATACGTGTATTGAATGAGCTGCCAGAGGATGTGGTGGAGGCTGGTACAATTGCAACATTTAAGAGGCATTTGGATGGGTATATGAATAGGAAGGGTTTGGAGGGATATGGGCCAGGTGCTGGCAGGTGGGACTAGATTGGGATATCTGGTCGGCATGGACGGGTTGGACCGAAGGGTCTGTTTCCATGTTGTACATCTCTGTGACTCTTTGACCAATGCCTTGTTCTGTGCATTTGTATTTAGTGTCCCTATAGAAAACCTATATATTAATGTTGAAAGTAGTTAAGCAGGTGATTAGAGTTGATTGATTAAGTAATTGACTAGGTAGATATGAAGTGGGAATAGGTAGGACTGGTGTGTGGAAGGAGTTGTAAGACTGAGTCATTAATAAACTTTATCCACAAAGATTTCTTAGTTTCTATCTCACTTCTGCTTGTGGCTTGGTTTGAATTGACAACTAAATTTAATATTCCTTTTTATGACTACTTTATATGGTTGTTCTTATGTAAGGGATCTTATACAACAATATTGTCAATTTTAATATAATAATACATACTAGATGTTTATATTTGTTCAAATTGTTTGGTTAGTGTTATCAGACATCAAGTCCATGTGGATTCAGTTAGTTTCAATCTGATTCACAGAGGGAACCAATGATATTATCACAGTTATGCAATGTTGATATTACTGAAATAGAGGGCAATGATATGTTTGCCTACAGGTGAGTTTATCTCAGAAATGAGGTTATCTTGTCTTACAATAGAAGGCCAACTCATTGAATCTACCATCACAGTTTGCATGAGGGGCCTGTGTAACAGATTATATGGTAACATAATGCCTTTGCCTTATTGGCTTTATAGTGTCTCACATTTTCAACTTGACTCATGCAATATTCTTGCAATTGCATTTCATTGATGGATTGTTGAGTCCCAAGTGTGAAGTCTGCAGTTTGAATTTTAATACACTAACCTGCTAGCGAGTGAAATAGATTGTATATTGCAATGATTCCATTATAATGGTGTATTGTTTCTTCTCTCTAACATGTCTTCAAAAGACATCCACTAGGCTTGATAGCAATCTATTCTTTACACTACAGCATGTTTGAATATTGTCATACTGGATTTCAGAATTTTAATTAAAATCCAATAATCTTTCACAACTCCCAAACAACCTTCTCCAAATTCCTAAAGCTTTCTAATTTATGTGAACTGTATTAAATATCTTCAACTGAGCTGCTGCTTCAAGTAATCTGCTTATTCATTTCAAGTGATAATCAAACTGAACAAATGCAATTCAAAAGTCTTTTGTTATCAAAAGTCTTTTTGTTATTCCTGGATACCCCTAGTATCCTCTGTTTCATAGGAGTTTTTGACTGGATGGACTTATAACTTGTCTGACTCTAGATGAAAATAATTAACATCCCATGAATGTAGAGTACCACATTTTCAAATATCTTTTTTTACTGTATTTATTATTTGACTATAAAATAAATATCCACATTTATATTGAAAACTGGTTACAGGATTATGTAAATTCAATTACAATTAATCTCATTGGTTTGTTCAATAAAAGTTAAATTGTACCCTCTGAATTGATTGATTAGAAAAATAGGGGAAACAAAGAGAATAAATAGGGCCCTCTTGTGGTGCAGTGGTAGTGTCCCTACCCCTGAACCAAGAGACTTGGGTTCAAGTTCCACCTGCTCCAGAGGTGTGTAATAACATTTCTGAACAGGTTGATTAGAAAGATAGGTTAATAAAAACAAGCCAAATTCACTGATCCTTTTCAGTACATTCCCCACTAATCCAGCTTTGATGTACTTGTTTCAATTCAGAGATGAATGGTGAAACAATTCTGCTGTAGAAAATTAACCGTCCAGGTGAATGCCTACATTTTGAATCTTGGAAACAGTTACTGTATGTTGCAATAGAGCTGATGCCTTCTTTGATTCCATCTGTAGAAGTGAATAGCAATAATATACATTCACTTGGACACACTCAGATAAGCTTGTTGTATTTCTGTAACAACTTGATTCACCCTTATCAATGGCTGAGGTACTTTCCTACTTTAATAATATGCAAACATGCAAAATCAGTTGAATTGAATTTCAGAATAGTGCATGCAATAGAAATCTGATGTTAGTGGACAAATAACCCATTATACCCAAATGCCTTTTAAACACTAATATTCTTCAAAGGACGTCTCATTGAAAGATTAGTAAGTCATTGTGCTTTTGGCAATGGTCTACTCCTTTGAAAAATTAACAAGAGCTATCTGTATATCTTTAATCTAATGCTTAAAGTTAGCTCAATGCAAGACGTGAAAACTCTGGCTAGCACAGGCCCTTGAAGGACAGAAACTCAAACCTAAGAATTCCACATGAGAAGATATTGCTTCACTTCACAAAAAGCCTTGAAATGAATTTCAAAATATTTTTTAGCTGTTGCACAATAAAGAATTGGCAATCTAAAATGAAATGCGAAGGTACTAGACAGAGACTAAAAAAATGTCACAATGGCACAGCATCCAACTTCCATTTGATGATCAGTAAAGTGAAAATATACTGAATGAGAGGGGTGTGAGAATAATGTACCTATTTGTCTAACCACCACCTACAAGGCATAAGTTAGGAGTGTGATGGAATAATCTTCATTGGATGGTTACAACTCCAATTATATTTATTGGCACCATGGTGGAGAACTTATAAAACGTTTCACTGTATTTTTCATGTAAAACTACATGTGACAGTAAATTTCTATTCTATTTGTTTCAAAAAACATGAGAGGATCTAGTACAAAGTAGCTCACTTGATTAACAGCCCATCCACCACCTTAATGAATCACTCTCTCCACCACTGTTGCAAAGTGGTAGAAGTGCTAAATGTGTTGCAAGATGCATGCAGTAATTCATCACCCAGACTTCTTTGAACGCACCTGCCAAACTCCTGAGTCCTACCATCTAGCAGCACAAGGACAGCAAGTGCGTGGGTGCACCACCATCTGCAGTGTTCCACTTCTAGTAATGTACTTTCCTGACTTAAAAGTATATTGCCGCTGCCTCACTGTCTCTTGGTCAAAATCTTGGAATTCCCCAACAGTACGGTGGGTGTTCCCACACTTCAAGGATTGCAGTGGTTCAAGATCTGCTGAGTTTCTCCAACATGCTCTGTGCTTGTTTCAGATTTTCATCAGCTGCAGTATTTTGCTTTTATTTGAGCTTTCAACAGCGTAGATAGAATCAGCAGCTCATGGTAACAGGAGATGATTCACAAAACAATCCCTTATATTTTAACAAAGGTTGAAGGTTGAATTGTAAGATGATGCGTGTTAGCATGGTAAACCTCTTAAAAATCTTACTGCTTTGCTATAACACTACATATTCGAAATGCAAGGGCTTCACACATTAATTCATAATAGCGGAACTTGCTGCAAGTTACTAGCTTGCTTACTTATTAATGCACTATTTGACCTGCAGATGGGGCACATGTCAACCACAGTGCATATGTAATTCCAACTGCAGCATCTCATGGCCAGTTTTCTACTAGTCTCTAGAGGAGAAAATCTCTCAAATCGCAGACTGTTGGTTCCTTTAGAGGAGACCATCCTTGTCATTTTAGCATATCAGACTTCGGAGAAATAGGGAAGGACAAAACTGTTTGCACACCTATGTGAACATAGAACATAGAACAGTACAGTGTAGTACAGGCCCTTCGGCCCTCAATGTTGTGCCGACCTTTTATCCTAGTCTAAGATCAAACTAATCTACATACCCATCATTTTACTACCATTCATGTGTCTATCCACAAGTCGCTTAAATGTCCCTAATGTATCTGACTCTACTGCCACTGCTGGCAGTGAATTCCATGCACTCACCACTCTTTGTGGAAAGAACCTACCTCTGACATCTCCCCTAAATCTTCCTCCAATCACCTTAAAATTATACCCCCTCATGATAGACATTTCCACTCTGGGAAAAAGTCTCTGGCTATCCACTCTATCAATGCCTCTCATCATCTTGCGCACCTCCATCAAGTCACCTCTAATCCTTCTTCTCTCCAATGAGAAAAGCCCTAGCTCCCTCAACCTTTTTTTATTAGACATGCCCTCCAGTCCAGGCAGCATCCTGGTAAATATCCTCTCCATCCTCTCTAAAGCTTCCACATCTTTCCTATGATGAGGTGACCAGAACTGAACACAGTGTTCCAAGTGTGGTCTAACCAGGGCTTTATAGAGCTGCAGCATAACCTTGCAGCTCTTAAATGCAATCCCCCTGCTAATGGAAGCCAACATAGCATGCGCCTCCTTAACAACCCTATCCACATGGGTGGCAACTTTGAGGGATCAATGGAAATGGACCCCAAGATCCCTCTGTTCCTCCACAAAGCTAAGAATCCTGCCTTTAATCCTGTAATCTGCATTCAAATTCGACATTCCAAAATTAAGCACTTCACCCTTTTCCAGGTTGAACTCCATCTGCCACTTCACAGACCGGCTCTGCATTCTGCCAATATCCTGTTGCAACCTACAACAGCCCTCCACACTATCCAGAACTCCACCAACCTTCATTTCATCAGCAAACCTAATAACCCACCCTTCCACTTCCTCATACAAGTCATTTATAAAAAATGATAAACAGCAGAGGTCCTAAATCAGATCTCTGTAGAAAACTACTGGTCACCGAGCTCGAGACTGAATACTTTCCATCTACCACCATCCTCTGTCTTCTATGGGCTAACCAATTCTGTATCCAGACAGCCTAATTTCACTGTATCCCATGTCTCCTTACTTTTTGAATGAACCTACCTTGGGGAACCTTACCAAACATCTTTCTAAAATCCATATACACCACATCTATTGCTCTACCTTCGTCAATGTGTTTTGTCACATCCTTAAATAATTCAATAAGGCTGGTAAGGCATGACCTGCCCATCACAAAGCCATGCTGACTATCTCTAATCAAACTACGATTTTCCAAATAATCATAAATCCTGTCTCTCAGAATCCTTTCCAATACCTTGCCCACCGCTGACACAACACTGACTGGTCTCTAATTCCCAGGGTTATCCCTATTCTCTTTCTTGGACAAGGGAATAACATTTGCCACCCTTCAATCATCTGGTACTACTCCAGTTGACAGTGAGAATGCAAAGATCATCACCAAGGAAGCAGCAATCTTTTCCCTCGCTTCCCATAATAATCTTGGGTTTATCCTCTCTTCGAGGAGAAAGTGAGGACTGCAGATGCTGGAGATCAGAGCTGAAAATGTGTTGCTGGAAAAGCGCAGCAGGTCAGGCAGCATCCAAGGAGCAGGAGAATCGACGTTTTGGGCATGCGCCCTTCCTGATTATCTATCCTCATATTTTTCAAACTTTCCAGCATTTCCTCCTTCTTAACATCAACTTGTTGGAGCGTATCAGTCTGTTTCATGGTATCCTTACAAACAACAGTGTCCCTCTCACTAGTGAATACTGAAGCAAAGTATTCATTAAGGGCCTTCCCTGCCTCCTTTGACTCCAGGCACACCACCATCCACCATCCCTGATCAGCCATACTTTCACTCTGGCCATCCTCTTGTTCCTCACGGAAGTGTAGAATGCCTTGGAATTTTCCTTAATCCTACCTGCCAAGGCTTCTTCATGCCCCTTGTCACTCTCCTTAGTTCATTCTTCAGTTCCTTCCTGGCTACCTTGTAACCCTCTGAATCCCTGTCTGATCCTTGCTTCCTCAACCTTAAGTAAACTTCCTTTTTCCTCTTGACTAGATAGTCCACATCTCTTGTCATCCAAGATTCCTTCACCCTATCATCCCTTTCTTGTCTTAGTGGGACAAACCTATCCTGCACTCACAGGATGTGATCCCTAAACAACATCAAATTTCTGTCATGCATTTCCCTGAGAATATCTGTTCCCAATTTATGCTCCACAGTTCCTGCCTAATAGCATTGTAATTCCCCCTCTCCCAATTAAATACTTTTCCATACCGTCTGCTTCTGTCCCTCTCCATGATTATAGTAAAGGTCAGGAAGTCGTGATCACTCTCACTGAAATGCACTCCCACCGAAAGATCTGATACCTCACCTGGTTTGTTGCCAAATTCAATATGGCCTCCCCTCTAGTTAGCCCATCTACATATTGAGTCAGAAATCCTTTAAAGGCACACCTGACAAAATCAGCTCCATCCAAACTATTTACTCTTAAGGAGGTTCCAATCAATTTTAGGGAATTTGAAGCAACCCTTTTACTTTTGCACCTTTCCAAAATCTGCCTTCCAATCTGCTCCTCCATGTCTCTGTTGCTATTGGGGGTCTGTAGAAAACTCCCAATAAAGTGAGTTCTCCTTTCCTGTTTCTGACTTCCACCCATACTGACTCAGTGGATAAACCCTCCTCGATGACCTCCCTTTCTGCAGCTGTGATACTGTTTCTGATTAGCAATGCTAATCTCTTTTACCTCCCTCCCTATTCCTTTTGAAACATCTAAACTCCGGAACATCTAACAACCATTCCTGTCCCTGTGATATCCAAGTCTCCGTAATGGCCACAATATCATAGCTCCGAGTATTGATCCATGCTGTAAGTTCATCACCCTTATTCCTGGCATTTTTTGCGTTAAAATAGACACACTTCAACCCCATCACACTGACTGCAACTTTGCCCTATCAACTGTCTATCCTTTCTCACAGACTCTCTGCATGCTGCATCTACCTGTTCACCAGTTACCCTACCCTCTGATCCCTAGCTCTGGTTCCCATCCCTCTGCCAAGATAGTTTAAACCTTCCCGAAGAGCTCTAGCAAACCTCCTGCCCAGGATACTGGTGCCCGTACAGTTCAGAGGCAACCTGTCCTCCGTGTACAGGTCCCACCTTCCCCAGAATGAATCCCAATGGTCCACATACCTGAAACCCTCCTTCCTACACCAGCTCTGCAGCCACGTGTTCAGCTGCACTCGTGCTCTGTTCCTAGCCTGACTAGTTCGTGGTACTGGTAGCAATTCTGAGATTACTACTCTGCTCTAAGATCAGGGTCAATATCATCCTGCTCTGTACTTCATCAGTTTTCACAGACTCACACACAGATACATACTCAACCACAGTGTGACCAGACACAGTATATTGCAATGCAGGTTCTGTTTTAAGGTACGAAAATATTTTAATATATCTTCTATCATTATAGTTCTCAAAGTAGAGTATAGGTCCCACTACCTCATGAGGTGTACTGTCTCATGCCCAAAGACCTGCAAGTTGAGAACTAGCTTACTCAATCACATAAGACCCATATGAGACAGTGAGGTCTGCAGATGCTGGAGGGTCAGAGTCGAAAAGAGTGGCACTGGAAAAAGCACAGCAGGGCAGCCAGTATCAGAGGAGCAGGAGAGTCGATGTTTTGGGCATAAACCCTTCATCAGGAATGTGGAGGGGGAAGGGGGCTGAGAGATAAAAAGGGGGTGGGAGTGGGGCTGGAGGGAAGGTAGGTGGGATGGCAATAAGTGGATGCAGATGGGTGATGATTGTGGTAGGTGGGTGGGGAGGGTCGAGCAGATAGATGGGAAGGAAGATGGACAGGTAGGTCAGGCATGTCAGTATGTAAGTAGAGTATGTCACTGCTACATTTTTATAGGTGTCCTTCAATTTGAAGATCACGCCTACTTAGCTGTGAGTTTCTGCCATGGGTCTTCACGTTCCTGATGAAGGGCTCCAGCCCGAAACGTCGACTTTCCTGCTCCTCGGATGCTGCCTGACCTGCTGTGCTTTTCCAGCAACACACTCTCAACTCTGATCTCCAGCATCTGCAGTCCTCACTGTTTCCTAAGGGTCTTCATGTGACTGAGTAAGCTATTTCTCAACTTGCAGGTCTTTGGGCTTGAGGCAGTACACCTCATGAGGTAGTGGGATCTGGAGTGTAGGATTTGCTTCCTTTTCTTCTCTCCAGTTGTTAAGGCATTTGGACTCAATGCATGATGGAGTTTGTTTGATAAGGTTTTGCATTTTGAATGATTGGTATCAAACTCCTCACAGACATTAATGCCAATGCTGTGGCACTTCAAGGGGAACTTAGGAGTGTTTTTTTGTGAAGAACTGAAGATAACCACCTGAGGGTGCTCCTGTATAATGCAAGGAAGGTCACATGATTGTGGGCAATTGTCTTATATAATTCTAGAGATTTTCTGGTTGGATTTGTTCCATTACCCTTGTAAGCGAAGTGAAGACTAAATTACAGCACGTAAGGAATGTCCTCTTTATTTTTTCAATACTACCCCTTTCAGCCAGAAAGTTAGAGCAATCAGAGGATAGACTGCCAAACATATAATTTATAGGAGACATGGTTCTTTATCACGCCAGTGTCATTATCTTCTCCGTTTCCTCCTTGCCCCATCCAAATGCTGCAAAAGTGACCCACACAGTGAATACAAATGCAAACTAGAAAGAAATTGCCAATCAAGCAGCTGAATTCTGTGGAGAGTCAAGATCAAAACTCGCCTGTTAAACACTTAGCAATCTGCAGTAAAGCGTACATTTCAGTTACTTACAGCATTAACATGCAACAGTAAAAAGGAAATACACTTCTCCCTCTTTTGATCATTTGATTAATCATTGTGACTTAAATATACTCTTAAAATATTGATTTTTAAATAATCACACTCACAAAAAAATTGCTAGTAAATATATTTACAAAAATCACACTCACAGCATTTAGCACTTAAAAATACAATAAAATATGAGTTTGTTTTCATTAAAGATATGAAGGAATATATTCAGAATACATTACCATAAGAGCTTTTTTTGTTCCTTTTGAGGACATAAGGATTAGCTGCCATGCAATTTTATCTTCACAATCTCCACGTATACATGGACAGTACATTTTTGTTGGGAATCTACTGAGAAGAAATGTGAAATAATTTAATAAATTTGCATTTTGAAATTATTTTTTTTTAACCTTTATACTCCTGCCAACTACTTGGATTCCCTCTAGTGTCCAAGTTCTGTTTATCCTCTTCAATATTTCCAAGACCTTCAATACGATTGATAGTACTTCATCTCTTGCTGATCCCAATATAGCCAGCAAGCGTTCTGCAATAACTCTTCTTCCTGTGGCTCCATGGTCCCAATTAGTGTCGCTCAAGTATATATTCTTAGTCATCCCTATTTTGTTTATGAACCCTGCCTCATGCGATTTTAATCTCAAATAATTTCACAATATTTTTAAGCATGGGGTAAGTGTTCACATATATTTCATGGCATCTAGCTTTACTATCTGCAGTGACCCTTGACATCATAACTGTGCTGCCTGCCAAAACCTAATCGTGGATAAGCTAGAATAGTTTTCTAATTTAAACAGTGGCAAACAATAACATTCCATTTGATTTCTTCAAAGTTTCACACTTGGTTAATGGAGTTTAATTTAGATAAATGTGAGGTGTTGCATTTGGTAAGACAAATCCAGGCTGGACTAATGGTAGGGCCCTGGGGAAAGTGGCCAAATAAAGAGACCTAGGGGTGCAGGTGCATAGTTCCTTGAAAGTGCAGTTGCAGGTAAACAGGTAGCGAAAAAGGCGTTCTGCACACTTGCCTTCATCAGTCAGTACATTAAGTATAGGAGTTGGGATATCATGTTGCAGCTGTACAGGACATTAGTTAGGCCACTTTTAGAATACTGCATTCAATTCTGGTCTCCCTGCTATAGGAAATATGTTGTTAAACTTAAAAGGCTTAAGAAAAGAAATTACAAGGATTTTGCTGGGAGTGGAGGGTTTGAGATAGAGGGAGAGGCTGAATAGGCTGAGGCTTTATTCCCTGGAGCTTTGGAGGCAGATGGATGACCTTACAGAGATTCATATAATCTTGAGGGGCATGGATCAGGTGAATAGACAAGGTCTTTTTCCCAGGGTAGGGCAATTCAAAACTAGAGGGCATACCAGGATTTAAGGTGAGAGAGGAATGGTTTAAAATGGACCTGAGGGAAAACTTATTCACGCAAAGGCTGATACGTGTATGGCACAAGCTGCCAGAGAAAGTGGTGGTGGAAGATATCTGGATGGGTCTGTGAGTTGGAAGGATTTAGAGGGATATGGGCCAAATGCTGGCAAATGGGACTAGATTAGTTTAAGATATCTGGTCAGCATGGACGAGTCAGACCAAAGGGTCTGTTTCCATGCTGTATAACTCTATGACTCTTTGACTATAATTCTTTGTTTTTTCCCTGCTCCATTCGGCTGAATTTGATGATGCACAATTGCTTGTCTCTGCGTGGAACATATCACTTTTGGCATGTATGATTCTTGAAGGCACCAATATTGTCATCTTCTCCTTCTCCTCCTTGTCCCATCCAGATGCTGCTCGACCTGTTGCTATTTTCAAAGTGTCATATGTGGGGCAGGAAATTGTTGGAAGCTTCTTCTTCTCTAATGATCTGCTCATTAGCTCCCCATGGAATTTGTTAATGGTTAGAGAAGGCTAATTCCCAAAAGAGGAGATTATAAGAGCAACTTCACTTCCAAGCCACATACAATCCTGACTTATTGCCATTCACTGGGTCAAAATCCTGGAACACCCTTTGTAACATCACTGTGAGTATCCATACACCCCAAGGATTACAATGGTTCAAGAAGACAGCATGCCACCATCTTCTCCAGGGCAAGTGCAGATAGGGAATAAATACTGGCCGAGCTAGTGGTATCCACATCCCATGATTGGATTAAAAGAAAGCTGAAGAGAGTAGAATCCACTGCAGCACTGAGAATGTCCAATAGGAATCAGTGTTTGGCATTTATTTGGACAAAGAGGCACCCGTCTGATGCATGCTTTGCTCTCTGTAATCACCACTTTCACCATGAGTTCCCTTTGTACCAGGCCAGATTTCCTCCTCGCAAAATTCGTAGTCTCTTCTTCATTTGGTCTGCTCACTGTCTTAGTATCTGGAAATAGGGCATCCCATTGCCTTTTTGCACCTTTTGTTCCTTCTGCAGGGCTCAGGGAAGATAGCTAAGACACTGGTTGTCCAGTGTCCAATCACATCTGCTATTATTCATTTAAACTGAATCTTTTAGTGATGACAGGGCCTCGGCAGCACTATGGTTCTGACCTATATTGAGAGGTGAGTAAGTGCTTTGAACAGTTATCCATCCTGTGTTCAGGAGTAGCATTGACCATAAAAAACTTATGGTTGTCTGTGTTGGTGTGTATAAGCCTAAGGGTGTATCCTAAAGGTTTAAGATTGCACTTATTTTGTCAGAGCGCACGAAGCCATTGAACTTTCTGCAGTACTGAATCTAGGTGTTCTGATTATACTTAACCAACTAACAGTGTTTGCAATCTCCATCTGGGCCAGCATACTCTTTGCTGGTGGGCCTCCAACTGGGAACCTCCAACTTAAATATCACCTCCATCATTGTCGGTGACTAGAGGCTGCCTTAACCTGTGTGCTAGTCCTTCAGCTGTTCCGTATCATCACTGGTGCAGCAGTACAGTCCAAGCCTCAAAGGCAATATTTTACTTGCTTCCTCAACATTCATTTACTAATCACATGAGGGAGTCTTCATTTGGGCTCACTTTCATTCCTACCTCCAGAAGCTTTAATTAGTTGCTAAACCTGGCCTCAATTGTCCTGTATCTTTAATCTGCTATTTCCTGTGAGTGAATTCAGGACTCACACACTGTCCAGACTACTTTTCCTGCTTTCCATGTGAAAATTCGACTTGTTAACTCTGTTTTTGTCTCAATTGTATGTTGCCAGAGGTCCTAAATATTTTCAGAATTTTTAGTCTTTATTTCAGTTCTTGCCTTTGCAGTATTTTGCTTTTATTTAACCAGTTCAAGTTGCCCTTAATAGACATTGCCGTAAATGATGAAATTCCTTCTGAGCTGTCTAATATCAAAAGTAAACATTCAAAGCTGATAATTAAACATCCATTGGTAATTATAACCAAATGCTGTAATATTAGTATAAATGGGAAATGGCTGTGGCTGGCATAATTTAGTCCTTATGTCCTTCTGATTACTAGAGACAGTAAATTCCAGTTTATCTCCAGTCAGTAAAGTCCAGACAGCGATTGGGAAGACACTTCAGTGGATAAATGACAGTGCCTCTTTAAAATCAATAATTTAATAACACTCCACCTTCAGATCTCCTCACCCTTACTTAGCTGTGCAATTTAAGAAATTAAACGCACTCATTCACAAATTCAGGCAGTGTCTGTATGCAAGTGAAAAGACAATAGCTGTCAATCTGTTTCTCCATGCAAAGTGAAGGCATAGAAATGGATAATTGTTAGTAGAGCAGGATATAACATCTCTTATTTTTAGCTAAAGGTAAGCCAATCATGTAGAAGGTGGTGCAGATACAGAAAATGCAAGAAAAACTGAGCAGGTTTGGCAGCATCTGTGACAAGAGAAACAGTTAATATTTTGATGTTCAATGTGAACTCAAAATATTAACTTTGTGTTTCTCTCTCTACAGATGCTGCTGGACCTGAAAAGTCTCTCCAGCACTTCCAGTGTTTGTTTCAGATTTCCAGTAGTATTTTGCTGTTATCTTTATGGGGACTGTGGCACTTGTTGACATACGACCTCAGTTGTTTTACCTCCTGGGCATCATTTAAGTAAATCTCTTGCCTAAACCTGCGTCAGTCAATTGGTGGCAGTGAGAGTGGACTGATGCAAAAGGAAATCCTACTTGAGTGTCTGGGTAAAATCTCAGGCAAACAAATCAGATGGTGAAGAGAAGGCGCAGCGTTGTGAATGGATAGTTTCAGGTGTGATTACATAGTTGAAGGAGTCCTAGATCAGTTTCCTTATGAGGCCCAGACATGTGCCCCTGGTTCTTCCTGACTCATGTGAAATTGTTTAGTTTTTATAGAATCATAGAATTTTGCAGTACAGAAGGAGACCATTTGACCCATTGTGTCTGTACCAGCTCCCAAAAGAACTACCCAGCTAGTCCCATTCTCCAGCTCTATCTCTACACCCCTCTAAATTCATCGCTTTCAAATATATATCTTGCTCTTTTTAAAACCTCAAATGGAATCCACCTTCACCTCTCTCCCAGGCAGTGTATTCCAAATCCTGTCTCATTACAACTCTCGCAGTAAAGAAGTTTTTCCTCATCTCACTCCTAGCTCTCTTGCTGACAATCTTGAAATTGTGGCCCCTAGTTATTGACATACGAACTAGTGGAAACAGAATATCCATCTTTACCTTGTTAAAATTGTTCAGATTTTTGAACTCCTCAATGAGATCACCCCTTGATCTTCTCTGCCCCAAGGGGAATAATTTCTCTAATATTTCTTTGTATCTAAAATCTCTAATTCCTGGTATCATTCTAATAAATCTCCTTTGCACTTTAACATCCTTTTTCAAATAAAGTCCCCAGAACTGAACATAGTACTCAAATGTAGTCTGACTAATGATATGTAAAGGTATAGCATCACTTCTTTTCTTTTATACACTATGCCTCTATTTATAAACCCAAGGATCCTGTGGATGGCATGGTGGCTCAGTGGTTCACACTGCTGCCTCACAGCTCCAGGGACCTGAGTTCAATTCCAGCCTCAGGCGACTGTGTGGAGTTTGCACGTTCTACTTGTGTTTGTGTGTGTTTCCTCCGGGTGCTCCAGTTTCCTCCCACAATCCAAAGGAATGCAGGTTAAATGAATTAGCTGTTAAATTGCCCATAGTGTCCAGGGATGTGCAGGTTAGTTGAATTAGACAGGGGTAAATGTAGAGTAATAGGTTAGAGGAATGGGTCTTGGTGGGTTACTCTTCGGAGCGTTGGTGTGGACTTGTTGGGCCTAATGGCCTGGTCCCACACTGTAGGGATTCTATGATTACTCTACGAAGCCTCCTTAACAACTGTTTAAACTTACTCGGCCACCTTGAGAGGTCCTTCTGTATGGTGTCTCCATGCTTCTTCCACCAAGATGCATTCCCTCACATTTCTCTGCATTGAAGTCCATCTGCCACATATCTGCCCAGTTGACCAATGTCCCTCTGAAATCACTCAGTGTCATCCTCACAATTCATTATTCTCAGGATACCTTTCTCTTAGCACCTACAGTTGATGATGAATATGCACCGGGTATCTAATGCACAACTGCATATTAAAGCCCCCGAAGGATCTACATTCCATCATCATCTGATCATACATTTGAATGTAGTGGGCAGTGACAGCCTCACATGCTTCCCAAAACCTGGGTGCTAACATACTGGACAGTTTGGTAGCAAGATGAAGAGCAGGATGCTGCTACTAGTTTAATCTGTATGCCACATTTTTATCAAATGTGAGCAGTAAAACTGGCTCTCTTATTTATTTTCTTATCAACCAGTCAGGTTGTCTTTGAAAATACATGTGAGAGTCTCATTCAGTCTTCATAAATACACCACTGTTCCTCCTGGCTAAATGAATAAAGACAGAAACCTGATTGTCCACTGACTAATCAGGAAAGCTTGCTGAAAATAAACTCTCCTAAAGGCTAATTGTAACATAAAGTGGTTCTCTTAAATAAATTCAACATTCATTTGAATTCCTTTCTCAACCAGCTTCTAAACATTTTAGCCACTTGACTGAGATTGACAATAGAAAGGATGGTATCAGATGAGAACTTATCTCCAAAAGACAGAAACATTATTTGCTGGCAAGCCTGAGGAGCTTCCACCGTCTGCTGATACATTTTTCAGAATGCTGCATTTCCTTCTCTGTTTCGTGTTGGCTATATTGCTTCAACTGTTTGATCAATACAAGTCAGAGCATCCAAACCTTCAGATTTGTTACTTTTGAATGAAAACAGCTAGTGTCAAAACTGATGGTAAATAATTATACTGTAGTTACACTAGTAATTTTTGAAGAAATTATCTTTCCTAACCAAGCGTACTTATCTAAATAAACTAATTAGAGATATAGACAGAATGATACTTTGTTTACATTTCTGTTTTGGAGACAGTTTCATTTACCTATGCTTAATAAATTGACTTCCATCAGAAGTATGCTTAGGAAAAGATTAGACGTCTGAAATAGAAAACATTATTTCTAAATTTTCTACAGTCTGGTGCATTTAAGTTTATTGTTTCTTCAATGATAGAGTTTTTTAAACCTGTTTTGCATTAAGATGTATTATTGCTGATGAATCTGTGTTATTATGTTGTCTCTTCAGTGCTGAATTTATCTGATAGGATTATGTTTGGGCATGTCTTGCCATGAATAAAAAAAAGGCGTATGTATCTGTGTACAATACACACAGATTCTCAATAGTGTTATTGAATGTACGTTTGTTCATCAGTAGTTGAGTCATGCTCCATGTTACCAGCTGGGTAGTTGTACTATGTAATGGCTAGTGTTAAAAGTCTTTTGTAGACATTGTGTAGACCTTTACATAGCCTCCTGTACCTATTGATCTCAAACGTTGATGAACATTGAACTTCGTCACCTACAAATTGAAGAAAATGGTAAGGACCAGAAACCATTTTCAGGGAGCCAGAATCTCACTGTTTCGTGAATGGATTTCTAAAGAGAACTGTTGAAGTTAATGAACTGTTAAACCAATATGCCAGCTAGCTCATACCATCTGGATGTCATAAGTGGAAAAAGAAACTGCTTAAGAATAAATAAAAATGCAAAACTGAATGTCAAGCGTTCTCATTAGTATCAATATAATTTAAAATGGGGTGCCAAGAGGAATGATCGGTCACAGAATTGGCCTGAGGCAAAGAGACAGTGGGATTTCTAACCATGTAAAAGATAATGGCCTTCATCTTTTATATATGGATTGAAACGCAGACCATATTTGGACAGTTTGCAGAATTTGATAATCATTCTAATGGGAATAATTTTAATAAAGGTCACCATACCTCTGAATATTAACCATTGTAATTTGGTGCACAGCAATATGCTTTTTAATAATACATTAAAGAATATAAAGATGTCATATTAAAATATCTAATAGCCATACTGAAAAAGTAAAGCACCAGATTTTAGTAGTATATTGAGCAGGTCCTTGGAAATAATGAACATAATGCACAATTTATACCTATAGTTCTTTCCATCAAACAGCAAATTTCTCTTCAGATTTCTTTGGAGACTTGGAACCATACTTTAAGCCAGCATAGATTTATAAATGACAGATTGTGCTTGACTAATTTAATTTAATTTTTTATGAAGTAATGAAGAATGTTGGTGAAAGGAGTACATTGATTGTTGTCTATATGGATGTTAGGGAAGCTTCTGACAAGTGTGGGATGAAAGGCTGGTTGACAAAATTGAGGTTTATAGAATAGAAGGGTCAGTGTCAATTTGGATCAAAAATTAGTTTAAGGACAGAATAGCATGACTTGTGGTAACTTGTTTTTCAGACTGAAAAGTGGTAGACATTGGTGTTCAGTAAGGCTTAGTACTAAGACCATCCCATTTTTGGCATATTGAAATTACTCTGGTGCTGCAATATAGAGTAAAATTTCAAAATTTGTTGATTGTACCAAACTTGCTTCAGCGGTGTTGTATCTCACTGTACATTAACATATTTAAAAAATGAAAAAGAAAATTATTTCAAGTGGGTCTGTTGTGGCGCAGTGGTAGTGTTCCTACCTCTGAACTAGAAGGCTTGGGATTGAGTCCCACCTGCTCCAAAGTTGTGTAATATTATCCCTGAATAAGTTGATTAAAAATATCTAAATCCACTTATTAGGGTTCTTGCGGTGCAGTGTTAGTGTAGAAAAAAAAATTAGCAGACCCAGCGAAACAGATCCAGTGTGCAGACTGTGGAGCTGTGCATATCTGCCAACTGTCTGTCCCTCTTCCACTGTTAGGTTCATGCCTGGCTGTCCTTGGAGTGGGAGCATGCGATTTCTATTCCCTTGATATCTTTAGCAAGAGGTAGGAAGTGCAGCGTATACAGTGTTTTATTTCCCCCTCTAACCCCATTTTGATTTAGCCGTTTCTCTCTCTCCTTCTCCCTCACCCCACCCCCATTGACTTTTAGTGATTCATGTTTGTGTTTATATTTTTTTTACTGGCAGTGGACAGTAGTTTTCAAATAAAACTAGTCACAGTGATTTTGGTGGTGGGAAGGTGGCTCAAACACAATAAAGCAAACTCAGTATAACCACACCCAGGCAGCAGTCTGTGGAGGGGTTCATATCTGCCGACTGTCTACTCCTCTGATGTGGTTACATTCATATCTGGGTGTAATTGGAGAAGGAGTACATGGTTTCCATCAATGCTTTCGATATCTTTAGAGAATTCTGGGCACCATAAGGCATACAGTGCTTTATTTTCCCCTCCAATTCCATTTTGATCTAGCCCCTTCCCTTTCTCCCCTCTTCACTTTTGATGGTTTGCTTTGTCCATGATGGGCTTTACATGTAACTGTTGAATTGGCTCCATGGGGCGTTTTTACTAGTGGTGGTTAGCAGTTTAAAACAAAATGCGAAAGGAAAGTCACAGTAATTTTGGTGGTGAGCATTTTGCTCAGTAGTGTGTGATAACACTTCTGGGTAGAGAAAATAGAAAACAAAATAAAGCAGTGATTGACTACGCAATGGAAAAAAGAAAGTTATGATGATTTTGGTGGTGGAAAAGTTGCTCAGTTGTGTGTAATAGCACTTCTGGGCAAAAAAGAGTAAAGAAGACCCAGGGTCTGTAGGATACAGTGATAGTATCCCTGCTGCTGGGTTAATAATTCGCTGGTTCAAGTCCCGCCTGCTCTAGAGGTGTTTAACAATGTCTCTGAACGTGTTGATTAGAAAATATGGTAAATCAGATCCAGAGGGCTCCTGTGGTGCAGTGGTAGTGTCTCTACCCCTAAGCTAGGAGACCTGTGTTCAATTCTCACCTGTTCCAGATTATGGCATAATGTGGCTAAGCAGGGTTGATTTAAAAGGAACCTGAAAAAAAACCGACTTAAATGGGGGCTCATGTGTTGAAGTGGTAGTGTCCCTACCTCTGAGCCAGAAAGCCCAGGTTCAGGTCCCACCTGCTCTAGAGGTATATAATGGCATCTCTGAACAATTTGTTTAAAAATATCTATTAAGCAGTTGGAATAAAGTCTGTAGAACTGTCTGTTCCGGGCTGGGGCAAGTCAATGTACACCAAGACTACTTTTTTGGTATTCAACAAATACTGATGTTCCTTTCCAATCGAACTTCCTGATTTGTTAGAGTTGGTCAACTACAGCAGGAAATAAGCTAATAGAATTAATGCAGAGAAGTGTGTGGTGTGTTTGAAATTTGTTATGATTCTGGGGGGGACACTCCCCCCAGCAAATTCCTTTACTCCTGGGGAAGGAGTGAAGAGCTAGTACCCCTTCTTTATTCAAACCTCCGCCTCAGTAGGTCACAATAAGGTTAATGTTATGCAAGGGATCTACTCCCTCATAGACACCTGTCCTAATTTTTTAATATAGGAGGAAGTGAGGACTGCAGATGCTGGAGAGTCAGTCAAAAAGTGTGGCACTGAAAAAGCGCAGATGGTCAGGCAGCAACCGAGGAGCAGGAGAGTCGACATTTTGGGCAAAAGCCCTTCACCAGGAATGCGGAGGTGGAAGGGGACTGAGAGATAAATACAGGGTGGGCTGGGGCTGTGGGTAAGGTAGGTGGGAAGGCGATAGGTGGATGCAGGTGATATATAATTGTGATAGGTCAATGGGGAGGGTGGAGTGGATAGATGCAAAGGAAGATGGACAGGTAGGACAGGTCAAGAAAGTGGTGCCCAGTTAGAAAGTTGGATCTGGGATGAGGTGGGGGGAGTGGAGATTTGGAAATTGGTGAAGTTGATGTTATTGCCATGTGGTTGGAGGTGGAAGATGAGGTGATTTTCCTACAGTTGGTGGGTGGGTTTGGTTTGGTGGTGTCGGAGGCCCAGGTCTTGCATGTCCTTGGCAAAGTGGAAGAGGGAGTTGAAGTGGTCGGCCACAGGGGTTGTTTGGTGCATGTGTACCAGAGATGTTCCCTGAACTGTTCCACAAGTTGGTGTCCTGTCTCCCCGATGTAGAGGAGATCTCTTTGAGAGCAACGGACACAGCATATGAGGTGGGTGACCTGTCCTACCTGTCCATCTTCCTTCCCACCTATCCTCTCCACCCTCCCTACTGACCTATCACCATATCCCACTTGTGTCAACTATCGTCTTCCCACCTACCTTCCCCTCAGCCCCATCCCCACCCCCCTATTTATCCCTCAGTCCCCTTCTGCCTCCACATTCCTGTTGAAGGCCTTATGCCTGAAGTGTCAACTCTCCTGCACCTCAGATGCTGCCTGACCTGCTGTACCTTTTCCAGCGCCACACTTTTTGACTAATTCTAATATATTTGTGTTTCAGAAGGAGACAATTTAACAAGGCTTACTTAAGTGAGTTTATTACTTATTGAAACACATGGACAAATAATAAAACATATGCATAGAACAGAAATGAGAAGTGAGGGATCACATGACAGATATAACGTGAATCAGTCTTTGGCTCAAACTCCACAGAACACAGAAATGCTACAATGCTGAAGGAGACCATTCAGCCAATTGTATCTGCACTGGCTCTTCAAATGAACATCATCACCTTTTTAAAATTTATTCACTCATGGGACATACGTGTTTGCTGGCTAATCAGCGTAAATTGTGCACCCTTAGTTGCCCTTAAGAAAGTGATGGTGAGCTGTCTTCTTGAACCTGTGCAGTCCATGTGCCGTAGGGAGATTCATAATGCTGTAAGAGAGGGAGTGCCAGGATTTTGACTCAGTGACAGTGAAGGAACAGCAATACATTTCCAGTCAGCATGGTGAGTGGCTTAGAGGGAACTTGCAGGTGGTCCAGTTTCTGTGTATCTGTTGCCATTGTCCTTCTGGATGGATGTGGTTGTGGGTTTGCTAGGTAAGGTCTAAGGAGCTTTGGTGAATTTCTGTAGCACATTTTGTAGATGGTATAGACTGCAGCCACTGATCATCGGTGCTTGAGGGAGTGGATGCTTTGTGAATGTATCAATCAAAGAGGCTGCTTTGTCCAGGATGGTGTCAAGCTTCTTGAGAGTTTTTGGAATTTCACCCATACAGGCAAGTGGGAAGTATTCCATTACACTCCAGACTTGTTGGACAGGGTTTGGGGAGTCAGGAAGTGATTTATTTGCTGCGGTATTCCTAGCTTCTGACCTGCACTTATAGCCACTGTATTTATATGGTGAGTCCAGTTGAGTTTCAGGTCCATGGCAACTCCAGGATGTTGATAGTGGGGTATTCAGCAGTGAATGTCAAGAGGTGGTGTTTAGATTGCCTCTTATTGGAGATTGTCATTGCCTGAAGTGTGCGGGTCTCGTTGATGTTGAACATTGCTTCAGTATCTGAGGAGTTGCGATTGCTGTTGAACATTATACAATCATCAGTGAACATCCCCACTTCTGACCTTATGACAGACCAAAGGTCATTGATGAAGCAGCTGAAGATGGTTGGGCTTAGGACACTATCCTGAGGAACTCCTCCAGAGATGTCCTGGAACTGAGATGACTGACTTCCAACAACCACAGCCAGCTTTCTATGTGCCAGGTATGACACCAACCACCAGAATCATTGATTCCAGTTTTGCTAAGGCTCCTTGATGCCACAGTCAGTTGAATGTGGCCTTGATGTCAAGGGCTGTCACTCTCACCTCACCTCTGGAATTCAGCTCTTCTGTCAATGTTTGAACCAAGGCTGTAATGTGATCAGGAGCTGAGTGGCTCTGGTGGAACTCAAACTGGGTGTCACTGAGCAGATTATTTCTGAGCAGGTGCTGCTTGATAGCACTATTGATGACACCTTCCATCACTTTATTAATGATTGAGAGTAGATTGAAGGGGCGGTAATTGGCTGGGTCAGATTTGTCCTGCTTTTTGTATTCAGGTAGATGGCAGTGTTGTCGCTGTATTGAAACAGCGTAGCTTGGGAAGCGGCATGTTCTGGAACACAAGTCTTCAGTACTATTGCTGGAAAGTTGTCAGGATCTGTAGACTTTGCAATATCCAGTTACTGCAACCTTTCATAGATATCAGAAGAAGTGAATTTAATTGGCTGAGGTTCTGCATCTGTGATACTAGGGACCACTGGAGAGGGCTGAGATTAATCAACCACTCAACACTGATATCTGAAGATTATTGCAAATGCTTTTGCACTGATGTATTGTGCTCTTCCATCATTGAGGATGGGAATATTTGTGGAGTCTTCTTCTCCAGTAACTTATTTAATTGTCCACCATCACTTACGACTGGATATGGCAGGACTGCAGAGCTTAGAGATGATCTGTTGGTTATGGAATCATTTAGCTCTATTACTTGGTCTTATGCAGGTTTGGCACGCAAGTCCTGTTTGGTAGCTTCACCAGAATGACATCTCATTTTCAGGTATGTCTGGTGTTTCTCCTGGCATGCCCTCCTGTACTCTCCATTGAAACAGGGTTGGTCCCCCAGTTTGATGGTAATGGTTGAGTGGGGAAATGCTGGGCCATGAGGTCACAGATTGTGCTGGAGTACAATTCTGTTGCTGTTAATGGCTTACAGTGCCTCGTAGAAGTCCAGACTTGAGTTGCTAGATCTGTTCGAAGTCCATCCCATTTATCATGATGATAGTGCCACACAACAAGATTTATGGTATTCTCAATATGAAGGCGGGACTTTGTCTCCACAAGAGCTGTGTGGCCATCACTGCCAATCTCCTGCTTTCTCTCCATACACTTCTACATTATTTCCATCAAAGTAATAATTTAGCGCTCTCTTCAATGTCTCAATTGGTCCTACCTCCACAACACTTCCAGGCAGTGCATTCCATACCTTAGCTACTCACCAAGTGAATTTTTACTTCTCACTTTGGATTTGCTTCTTTTGGAAGTCACTTTTAATCTGTTCTGTTTAGTTCTTGATCATTTTACAAATATAAATAATTTCTCTTAACCTACTCTCGCCAGCTCTCTCATGATTTTAAAGATTGAGAGCAACACTGTCTCTAAGCTGCCATGGAGGACCATACAGCTGATAAGAAAATTAGAGGGAGTGTTGTTGAAGAGTAGATGATGATAAAATATGACAGTTATGTTGTGTGACTTGAATAGCACTGGCCTTGGCAGCGAAGCTGTTAGAACCTAGAGATTCTTGGTTCTTCAAGTTGGCCAAAGGGAGTTGTCTTAGTTCCTTTTTGACAGTGGCTCTTCAGACTTGCAACATGCTTCCAGCAATCAGTGACACAGAGAGAAGGAGAGTTTTTTCTTTTACCCATGGATGTACTTCACAGCACACACCCGACCTGCTGAACACCAGATTTCTGGATACAGAACTGGGTTATTATTGCTTTTTTAACCCGTTCTCTTGTGTATTCCAGGAAGGGAAAAAAAGCATTTATTTTGCCCAGAAAAACCTCACATTAGAGTGAATCTTACTAAAATTGGCTTACTATCATTTTTGTCAAGATTCATTGAAGATATCTAGTGAGGTTTCTTGCTCCATTGTCCCAAACTCACCTCATTAACTAGAAACCATGTTGCTTCCCATCGTCCAAAACTCATCCAATCCTCCTTCTTGCTGTAGATGGAAGTACTTGCCATTATGCTGGGGGCCCTGGCTCTGGCTCCATCTTTGAACCCCAGCAGTGCATGTGCCTCACAGCATTGTCCCTCATAACACATAAAGTGGGGCTTGGTTAACTAAGTTGGCTGGCTTGCAATGTAGACTGACACCAACAGCGTGGTGGTCACGCTGAGGTTAACATGAAGGTCCACCTTCTCAACCTGGGCCTGAGTTGTGGTGACTGTCAAGTTAAACTCACCACCAGTCATTTCTCTCTAATAAGGAGGTGGTGCTCTGGGACTATGGTGACTTTAACTTTACCTTGTAAAGAATCCAAGAGTCACAGAAGTCAACGCCACAATTGGCATGCCAATGCTGATCGCTGTGCTTGAAACATAATTGTGGCTGTGCACATACATCTGAGAGGGAATATTAGTTACAAGCTGATGGTTCATTATGGTTTACCTGTAATAGAGTCTAGTAATTTGTAATAAATAATCATTCTTGTTAAGTACATACACTTGGTCCATGCTTTTTATCAACCTGAAAGAAAGGTAAATTGGGGAATATTGCGTACTTTTATAAAATGTGACAAGTCCTGGAGTAAGGGAGCTTGATTTCCAGCATGATACCTTGATGAGGCCTAAGAAGTGGTATCTGATGTGTTTCATTTCACCTGCTCCACCCACCCAGTTACTGCCTGCAATAGAGAATTAAATTCCCACTATGAGATTAATTAGGTTTCTGGCAATCATTGACTTTGTAATCTTTTTAATAACTTCAAAAAAGTCATTGAGAGAGCTCCATCTTTTACAAAATCTATATCTTTAGTCACCCCTTTGCTTTCTTGGAGCCAAATGGTACATCTTTAAATGATCCATCCTGGTAACTTGGCTACAGTTGAATTTAAACCTCTGTCACTGAGCTGTCCGACTACTAACAAAGCTTGGTAGTGGCCTGTTAAATACTTAGAGGGGTTCTTTCAGAGTATTCTATTTGAGTTCACTGATTGTCTGTCTGACAGAAGGCTGGCCATTGTCAGTTTTACGTATAAGTGCATGAATGAAAGAAAGTGACAGGAATTGGGAAAGCACTTTTACAGAGTCAGACTTTGGCTATACAGTTAATGGACCTCTAAAGAGGGATGTAGAACTATGGATGACAAATAAAATGTGCTCAAAATTGCTGAGTTCATCATTAAAACATCTTGGTTTATGATTGTGGAGAAGTGTCTTGGAAAGCACTTTGCAACAGCACATCTTACAGCTGTTCAATTAGTCTGTATAATAGGGTGAAAAGCCCAGCATGTATTTTTACATGAATACACTAATCATATCCCCTTGAGATTCACACAGGCCAAATATTTTATCAGGAATTAAGATAACTGGGGAATCGAAATAGTAAAGTCTTAGGCAGTGCTGAATCGAAATTGACAAAATTGTACTGAAAGATTTTCGTATATCTTGGTTTGGGCTAACTAATTTAAATATTTAATTGAAAATTGTAATTGATAGTATGGTTAATCAGTGATGTTATTTTCTGTCATTAGCTGTGAATGTGCAATACAACTGGGAAGGGTGTACTAATGGGTGAGATCTAGTAATAGCACATAGCTGTGCACACTTCTACGATATAGCACTACCTACACCTCGAAGAGAATAAGATGTTATAGACTTATGCAGACTTATTATCGGAGGATGCAAAACCACTCTCAGAAACATCTGACAACTTTGGAAAAATGTTCTGTGATAACCTAATTATCAGAATTGTCAGTGTCTGTTGATATCACCATGTCAACCAATAAGTTGGACATAAGACCTGAATTATGACAGGATTCACAGCAAGTGGTCTGTAATTCAGCCAACAATGTCCATTGAAACCATGCACTACAACAGACAGTTGAGTTAACTAATACTGACAAACTACAGAAAGTGGTTCTCATCGCCAAAACTACAGCAACATCTCCCAATAAAAGCACTGTGTTTTCTCTAACAATACGCACTGAGTGGAGGATAGTTACATATTACTAATTGTGGGCAGAATTTTCCCGGGTTCTGAATGACGTGAACAATGGGGAGTCTTTTGGGAAAAAGCGACAAGAACGAAAAAATTAGATTCTCGATATCAAGAAAAGCAATGTCCAATTTTGCAAATTACCATTTAATGGCTAGATGCAAATCATACTAGCGAGCAGCGAGGGGCCTATTTGTGTGCATTAACGTTTCATGATTACCTAACCTCACCTCATTTATAGGCAGTTTGCTACTTTCTCAGGCATTGAGAGTAAGTAAATGGCAACAATTTATAATGTGGAAGTCTGAGTAAGTACCTGGCTACTGCCAGCATCTTGTTGATTTTAAGAGTTTGATGGTCACAGTTGCCTAATTAGAATTACAGTTTTAGAATTAGATATTATTGTCACATATGCTGAAGTGTCTGAATACATGAGTAGAGTGAAAAGTGGACAAAATCACCATTCTTCAGCACCATCTTGGTTACAAAATCAGAATTTTAAAACAGCAGAAATAAATGAAAGCCAAAAGGAAAGAAAAATTCCAGATCTTAAAGTGTAAGTCTTATCACCATAAAGGTGTTTGGAACTACCAGTGCAGGCTCCTGGGCCTAGCCATGGCCTGAAATCTTGGTTAGCCTGTGAGTCTTGCCTCGATTGCTGGGAGGATTCATGTTCTTGCTGATGTTATTGCCTCCAAGATGATAGTCTTGAAGCAATTCTCTGGTAGTTTATTGAGTTTGTTAAGTAGCAGCAGTTTAATATGATACATTAATTAATTAGACTAAGGATAGAAACCTTGACAACCGGGGATGGTTCACTGATACCCAAGAACACAAGGGCTTTTGGCGTGGAACATGTCTCATTAGAGTTATGAAGGAAGCATCCTGCTGTCTAGCTGAGGTGTTAGGGAAATCTTCCCTGGGTCTTTCTCCTTCTCTTTTGTTCAACTTTCATGTTCCTTGAGGATTGCAGGAGGAGGATTGTTTTCTGTTCCTGAGCATTTTTTGATATCCCATATTTCTAGGGGCTGGTAGCTTATACTTTGTCATTCAATTATCTGAATCCTTCTGCCCAATGACCAGGAGACAACCTGTCATGGTGGTGGGTGACCATTGTCCCCTTTCCCACCTCATTTGCAGGTTGGTTTTCATTCCTTCTATGAATAAAACCTTGTTTTTGAAAAACCTCTGTTCACAACTGGTAGTATGGCATCTGGTAAACTTTTAGTCTACACTTGTGGAAGTCCAGTTATCACATTAACACAGTTAAATGGCATCTCATGCTACATAGGAAATACTGTGGCATACTAAAAGTACACAGTGATAAAATGAATCCCAATTTCCAACAGTCTTCTCCAGCATTCCCACTCACCTCAGGGTATACTCCATCAATAGTAAGTAGCTGCATCCTTCTGCCATGGAGATTGGCATTGGACAAGCACCAGCCTCAGACACGGCACATATCTGATTAACTTATATTATAGTTTGCCACTCCAATGCTGCACCTTGGAACTCACCAACACCTTCTGGTGCTGTGCTGCCAAGCCACTTTGAACCCAGGAATAGGCACCCATCTCATTACAACACAGTGCATCTCAGGGTTCTTGGATGCTTTCTTAGGACTTTATACCTCCTTGGGTGCTTATAGCATTTCTGCCTTGCCTTGCCTTTTTGCGTTATTGACACCTCAGTAGAATGTACAGATGCACAGTCTTTCTGCCTTGCCTCCGTTTTTAGTGCAGACACAAAGCCAGGCAGCTTGTCTTGGTTGTCAGTAGTTACCAGTCAAGGGGGTGAAAACGTTGCTTTATGGCACTGTGCAATAGAATAAAGGCATTTGTCTGTGCTGTGACTGCTGACTGATCACATTACTGAGGAGTTACTTTGTTTCTGATATTGTTCAAATGTGCTCATTGAATTGTCTCCAAAGATGCCAGGCACAGAATTGTTGGTCACCTCTGAATCTGGTGGACTACAATCAGCCATAGAAATTGATGAGGAACACTTGTATTTGGAATTCCATGACTAGCGACAGCCTTCACCGAATGTGGAACAACTCTCATGTGGCGGTTCTGGCCAAAGGTGCCTTCATTACAGGATGAAACTGCAGGAGCCCCACATTCATTCATTTGCTATGAAGTGTTTTATACATTTGTGTGATGTGGACAGCATTTATTATGCATTTCCAATTGTCCTTAAGCTGCCTTCTTGAAACACTGCAGTCCATTTGTTTTAAGTGCATTCATAGTGTTATGAGGGAGGGAATTCCAGAATTTTGACACTGTGTGTTCTTTCCAGTCAGGATGGTGAGTGGCTTGGAGAGGAACTTGCAGATAATGGTGTTCCTATATGCCCTTGTCCTTCTGCAATGGAAGTGATCCTGGCTTTGGAAGGTGCTGTCTAAAGAGCCTTTGTGAATTTTTGAAGTGCATCTTATAGATGGTATACACTCCTGCTACTAAGTGGTGATTGTGGAAGAAGTGAATGTTTGTGGATGTGGTGCCAATCAAGCGGGCTGCTTTGTCCTTGATGGTGTCAAGCTTCTTGAATGTTGTTGGAGCTGCACTCATCCAGGCAAGTGGGGACTATTTCATCACACCCCTGACTTGTGTCTTGTAGATGGTGGACATGCTTTGGGCAGCATGGGTATTAGCTAGTGCCACTAGTGATAGTAATGCCATTGAATGTCAAGGATGATGGTTAGATTCTCTCTTTTAGATATAGCATAAATATTACTTTTCACTGGCAGCCTAAACCTAGATATTGCCCAGATCATGCTCCAAATCAACATAGTTGAAAAATGTGTTGCTGGAAAAGCGCAGCAGGTCAGGCAGCATCAAAGGAGCAGGAGAATCGACGTTTCGGGCATAAGCCCTTCTTCAGGAATCCTGAAGAAGGGCTTATGCCCGAAACGTCGATTCTCCTGTTCCTTTGATGCTGCCTGACCTGCTGCACTTTTCCAGCAATGCATTTTTCAGCTCTGATCTCCAACATCTGCAGTCCTCACTTTCTCCTTGCAAACCAACATAGACCAATTCACTATCTGAGCAGTTGCGAATGATGCTGAATATTGTGCAATCATCAGTGTTGATTATTCCTCCTACCACTTCATTGATGGTCGAAGGTAGACTGTCAGGGAGGTAATTTCTGGTTTGGATTTGTTCTGGATGGTTTTCCATATTGTTGGATAGTTGCCAATGTTGCAGATGTACAGGAACAGCCTCTTTAAGAGCACAGCTGGATCTGGAGCACAAATCTTTAATACTATTGCCAGATTGCTTTCAGGCCCCATAACCTTCACAGTATCCAGTGTTTTCAGCCACTCTTTGACATCTCATGGAGTGAATTGAATGAGTTGAACCTTTGCATCAGTAATGCTGGAGACCTCTGGAGAAAACCAACGTCAATCATCCACTTGGCACTTCTGGCTGAAGATTGTTACAAATACTTCAGCCTCATCTTGCGCACCGATGTGCTGGGCTCTCCCAATTTTGAGGGTGGGGATATTTGTGAAGCCTCCTCCTCCTCCAGTGAGATGTTTAATTGTTCACCACCATTCATGACTGGATGCAGCAGGACTGCAGAGGTTAGATCTGATCTGTTTGTTGAGGAATTGTGTAGCTGTCTGTCGTTTGGTATCATGCTGTTTGGCATGCAAATAGTCCTGTCTTATAACTTCATCAGTTTGCACCTCATTTTTATGAGCACCTAGAGCTGCCCCTCTTCAGTGAGCAACTGTTGATCCCCTGGTTTGATGGCATTGGTAGATGGGAATCCCAAAGATCCCTGTGTTTCAATATTGGTGCATGTAAGATGGCGTAAGACTGGTGACGTGGGAGCTTTGTGCATAGATATTGAGGTAAGCCATATTAAAATGCATGAGCAAACTCACTGGAGTGAATAGAGGGAAAACCTTTTCGAACTCTGCATAATTGATGAATTCTCCCAAAACTCGGCTACTTGAGTGAAATCAGTCCCAGTCACTTAAAGCAGTGTAGTGTCCACTCATGTGTGATGGGGAAATTACCCTACTTTCTCTGTTCTCAGAAGAGTACTGACACTATGTGCAATCCAGATACTGTATGTGGCATTGCAATGAAGGTAATATGAGGATTTAAAAATTTCTCTAAAGACTACATCGATGCATATATGTGTATTTGGGATATTGTGTCTCTAAACACAAATTGTTCTGGTTTTTGTTCCAGGATTCTTTTCACATCTGAGGTGCAATGTCATGAGTTACATCTGCAGCCTCTTACTTTGCTTTTATTTTTCAAATAGGTGAGAAAACAGTCAGGAGCCAAATTGGCTGTAAGTCAGGTTTGTTTTGCTGTGATGACTGAACTGGCTTTAAATCTTTAAAATATGAATTTAAGATCAAGAGTCTTGAGGAAACTCCTTTTGATATAAGCATTGAAATCCTTCAGTAGGTTTATACCAACTTCTTGGATACTCTCCTCTTAATTATAAATCAGACAAGTGCTGACATATGTTTGCACATTATAAGGAAGTAACCAACTGCATGGCATAAATAGATCACAACTTCAGCTCCAGGGCTTGCAACGTGTTTTGAGAGACGCATAACAAAATAAATTGTAATTGATGTTAACTGTGATTAGCTTTAAAACGGTCACATATTCGGATTACTGGACAGGAATTATATATGAATAGCACTTGACGTGATTCTGTCTGCTAGTAACAGGAATAAAAATCGTCTAAGTATGTAGCCTGATGATACTATGGCTTTAAGAGGCGTATTTTGTCCTAGCTTTTTAAATGAAAAAGGGCTGAGACAGAGGTACTGAGCGGTATGCTCAAAGCCAGTAAACAGCTTGTGAGGCCTAGGGGTTTTTTTAAATTGGAACAGGAGAAGCAGCCTGAATGGGTGGGATCAAGCTCCCACAGAACCTGCATTTTTAGTTTTAGCTTTCTGCAGTTGATGTAGTCTTGAAGCTGGATGTAGATGCTCATATTCCTTTCTCCTTTACAGCTAAAAACTGGGGATCTGTTCTTGCAGCTAGAATTGCATGTCAGACAATCTATTTTATTGAATTTGCCTTTGCCAAGGGTGTGTATATGAAATGTTACTATATTGCAACAGTACAAATCAGTAGTGGTATATAATTTGGTTAAGAATTTTGGTAGAGTTGCAGTTAAACTAATTTTCTTCTTTCATTCTTATTTTGTCTGTATTTTAACTGTAGTGTAAAAATAAAGTGTGCTTTGCTTAAAGTTGAGTAGTTTGACCAAGTGAATTGCATCTAGAATGTAATGCCTTACACTTACCTTTAAAATAAGAAAAGTTAGAGTTTGGGCTATCTTCTTAATATATTTTGAGAGGGTTTGGTTTAGTCCATAATAATTGATCTGTCTCTTACCAATGCTAATCTATTAATCTGCATCACTTTCAATTCTTTTAACTGTATGCATTAACGTTGTTAAGTAATATTTTCTACCCAATCTCTTAGTTCCCTTGAAAGTATAGTTTACCTTTGTGAAATAATTTTCTTAATGTATCTTCCTCTGAATAATGTAACCATGTATTTCTGTAGTGATGACAGACAAACAGCTTGTTACAATCTTCATTTAATGTTATTTCAACATTCTTCTTTAATTTAAATTTTTTGGAATTTTGTCATAAAATGGTGGTAAATAAATAAAATCCTTTTGTTGGTCATGTGATTCAAATGACATTCATAAGGCACTTTAACTTTGTTCTCAGTATGTAATGTAATCTGAATACTTGGAATAAACACTTACTTTCTTCCAGAAATCTTTAATCCTAGCAAGTGATATTCTCCTGATGTGCTTTTTAAAAGCATGTTATCCATAAAATTTATGTACTGTGTTGCCTAAAAGGACTTTTTCTGCAATCTTCATGACTCCCTCTACTTCATTGCTCACCCATCTGTGATACATGGAAATTGAGAGGCTCTTTGTGCTGAGCATTGCTAGATTCAAGCGTGGGTTAGAAGTAAGAGCTGCGTATTTGTGCCCCTTACTTCATGCCCCATGCCCACATCTAGAATAGCTGTGTACCACGAGTGAAGCCTTATGATTTCTGTCCTCATTTTTCAAATCATTTTACAGTAAATTGGAAGAATAGTCTCCATTTATTTGGATTTATGAACCCAACAACATAATTTTGAAGTAGTATCTTTGTAATCTTAAGAAAAATCAATTGCAAGTCATTTGTAATGTTAGCTTTTCAGTGTAATGCCTTTTCTTCTTACAGTCTCATGACTATCAATGAACAGTGGTTAACGTGGACAGATGTGGTTTCCAGTCACATAATTCCCACAGATCAGTTACAGCGTTCAGCACCATGAGTACTGGATAAGAACAGGCTGGCACTACATAAGCAGAAACACAGTGAATTCCTACCCCTGCTTGGCCTTGGATTTACGACATTGGTTCAGAACTCTATCAATAGATATAATTTATCCTGGCTGCAAGCAATGAGATTGCTAAAATTGTTAAATAAAATGGTTGTGTGAACCCCAAGGTTAAGATTGCTCAGAAAGGACATACCCTGTAATGTAAAGTTGTACAGATAAATGCAAATGAAGTCTAATTCTATTCCTACACTATTTAGGGACAATTTGACTTAGCCACATCTTTCTAATTGCCAAAATACTTACAAATCATTGATAATTGTGAAAAGTCAGTGAATTTTCATCATCTAACTTTTATGAACATCTATCAGAGTTCACAACTATTTTGTGTAAATTCTAGATAAATATAAATTTATGAATGTGTGAATTGACTAAATTTCTATACTTAATTGGAAATGTGCAGAGTCCATTGTCCATGAACAAACATTAAAGTTCATCAAATCATGTCGACACGTTGCAGACTTTCATTGCAAAGGTCTTTGGGAAATGCTCTGTAACATTTCATGACAAGTTATAAATATTCATTAAAATGCCAGCTGGTACCTTCATCCATGTCCTGCACCAGCCAAAAACTGGTAGAAAAACAAAAACACATCATATAGAGAGCCAAAATTTAAATGAGTTAAAACTTCAAACAAGTGTTTGGTTCAAACCAGTGTATTTAATCAAAACCCATAATGCGTTGGACTCCTGACTGGGGACTAAGTATCTAACAGGTGTCATATTGTTGGAAATAATTTGTTTCATAAAATCGGTCCATGAAATTTTAATGAGAAGATTGTTGTTTGTGCTGAGGTTCATTTAAAAACAGTGACAATAACTTTATGATACTTCAATGTTTTTGAAGTAATTCAAAACATTTTACTCCTGTATAATTTACAACAATGCAATACAAACAAACTTTATCACTAGTTTGCTTTCCAAAAATGATAATTATAATTATAGTTTCATAAATAAATACATACAGACACTTAATTTGTAAATTTTAATGTAAGGATCATCAAAGAAATATGGATTGCAGAATGCTGAAAATTAATTGTATTTTTATGTAGCTAAATAAAGTCTTGCATTAAAAACATTAATGGCAGACTAATAACAATGTCTTGAGAAGTTCAGAAACTGTATTCAATTATAACTTTTACTATAGTGTCAGCTCACATGGCCCAACATCAATGATTAAGACATTCATAAGTTCCATAACATGTATATTAGTTAGTTTCTAAAGCTGTAGATCCTAATTGCTCGAAACCTGAATATTTCACATGATCAAGGAAAATAAACCAAAACTGAAATATAATTTCCAACAGTTAGAATGCTGAGAAGAACATAGACTATAACATCTTCACCTCTTAATAAAAATTATTTAACTTAATTCTACATTTAATTTAGTTCGTTAATTTAACACACTATCTGCAGAAGAAAATTACTTTTATTCCCTTGGAAAATGTTTCTCTCTCTGCTAAAATCAATGCAGAGTTTTTTGAACGTTCACATATATAGCTCAGCATATGAAACAGATTGCAGAAGCAGTTGGTACAGAGTTGGAAAAAAACTTCAGGAACACATCTTAACAAGATGGAAGAGCAAAATTCAGAACAGATCTTCATTTCTATATTTATTGAATTGAATATTAAACCCTGTGCAGTTAATTGAAAAATGATTATCTTATGACAAATAGCACCTATTTTTTGGCAACCACATGGAGTGGTAAAATATTGATTTATGGCTGTGACTTTGTTACATCTTGCATTTGGACAGCTTGCCAGGATGCTGATGCTGTTATTAAGAAACCTCCACCCTGGAGGCTCCCTGCCTTCAGTTCTGATGAAGGGCTTTTGGCCGAAACATCGATTTCCCTACTCCTCGGATGCTGCCTGACCTGCTGTGCTTTTCCAGCACCACTCTAATCTAGACGCTGTTATTAAGAAGCCCAAGTTATCTTGCATGAAGGCAGAGAATTGGGAGGTAAGTGCTGCTGTGCATTCTTCTGATCAGTTGAAGAGTGCAGAGATTGTTATGATATACCATGAAAAAAAGTCAGGTGCAAGTCTTGCCCAAAGGAGAAAAATGCTGAAACTGACAAGTCAAAATTAGAAGTGGTGTGAGAATAACCTTGAACTCCTGAATTGAATTACTCCAGGTTTTTCAGTTCAGCAAATGGAATCTTGGCTGGTATCTGTTGAGTGATTTAGAAATTAATTCTGTTCTTATTCTGCTTGCTCAAAATAGTTTATATGGTCAAAACAAAAATACATTCAAGCCAGTATTTCTGCCAAATACATTCTCGTGATTGCACAAAGTCGATTGGTTACCATAATGGAAATATATGCAGCAGCTTCAAATGGCATTGCTGAAAATCCTGGCGGGGAGTACAGCAGCAATTGCTTGTCACTATTATATTTCAAGGATCCTCGGTACCATCAATTGCAGAAATTTAGAAAAATATGCTTGTGGCAAAAAAGGAAAGCATGTTCATTTTTATCTTCTCCTTTATGACAATACTGTTGTTAAATTAGTTTCCATCAAAAATAGGGCCTAACTGAGTCCATTGGTTGCGTGATTTTTAAGATAGTACTTTTGTCCCAAGAGTCAAGGTGACTATTATCTACTGCAATGAAACAAGAATCAGATATATTTGGAGAACTGCTTTGCCCTGCCTTTGTATTGGGCAGACTGTTCTACTTCCAGACTTCACCCGTAGTGACCCCCATCTTAAAGCTTTGGGATGGGGTTGATGGCATAGAGAGTGCAAAATTCAGTGTCGCTATGCAGACTTTGCCGGGACATGAGGCGGGCATTGGTCAGTTTCTGTACAGCCCATGCAGTATTACATCCGGAAAATAGCACACGTGAGCATCCCTCGTGCACTCCAGGAGATTGTGAATGCAGTCTGTCCTGACTTCACACAGCCCAGCTAATCCAATGGCAGAATATCAAATTTGGATCACAGATCCAGATGACAAATTTTTCAGTCACTTATCAGGCTATCGGAGTGAAACCACAGACCGGCCCTGTTCCTTAAAGGGTCAAGCATCCAAATTGTATGAGGGCAATCTTTAAGAACTTTTGCTGTTGCAGTTAGTCTGGAGGTGGTCTGAGCATTATTCTCCTCCAAATCACGCATCATCTTGAATTAGGGAGGAAAGGTCACTCGACATGAAAGGTTAACTCTGATTTCTCTCCAAAGACGCTGCGAGACCTGCTGAGCTGTTCCCAGCAATTTCTGATTTTTGTTCTGTCTTGATTTAGAACTTTCAAAGTAGCAATTTGATTGAAACATAAGGTCTGAAGGGTTTTGACAGGGTGAGCACAGAGAGGATATATCCTCTTAAAGGTGAATCAAAAACTATGTTCACCGTTTCAAATGGCTGACAAATGGTTTTTAAACAGAGATTAGGCCATTTTTCTTTCCTCAGGGATTCAGGAGTGTTTGGGACTCTCTTCCTGAAAAAGGTGGTGAAAACAGAATCCTTAGGCAGAAGTGGATCAATTCTTAATTATAAACAGAAATTGTTGGAGACACTCAGCCAGTAGCATCAGTGGAAAAAGAAATGAAGTTAATGTTTCAAGTCTAATATGACTCTTAAGTTCTGAAGAAGAGTCTATATTAGACTTGAAATGCTAACTCTGATGCGATCTCCACAGCGGCAGCCGAGACCTGCTGAGTTTCTCCAGCATTATTTTTATTTCAGACTTCTAGCAACTACAGTATTTAGTTTTTATTTGAGTAGATAGATTCTTGTGAAGTGATGGGGTGAAGGGTTATTAGGGATGTGCAGGAATGTAGGGGATTTGAGGTTATACTCAGATCAGCCATTATCTTATTGAATGCCAGAGCAGGCATGAGGTGCTTCTCTTTTGTATGGAACTATATTGCTCTTCCTTTGCTGTGATTTGGTCAAAATCCTGGAACTTCCAAACAGCACTGTGTGTGCACCTACACAACGGGACTGCAACAATTCAAGAAGCGAACTGTAGACCAGTGAGCCTTACATGAGTGGTTGGTAAGTTGTTGGTGGTGATTCTGGGGGACAGGATTTATATGCACTTGGAAAAACAAGGACTCATTAGGGATAGTCAACATGGCATTGTGTGTGGGAAATCGTGTATCTGTACTTTGATCAATTATTTTGAGAAGTTGACAAAGCACATTGATGAAGGCAGACCGGTAGATGTTGTCTGTATGGTAAACTGATTAGTAAAGTTTGATCACGTGAGATCCACGGGGAGCTAGCCAATTGAATACAAAATTGGTTTGGAGGTGATAGAGAGTTGCTTTTCAGATGGGAAGCCTATGGCCAGCAGTGTGCCACAAGGATTGGTGCTGGATCTGCTGCTTTTGGTAATTTATATAAGTAATTTGGGTGAGAATATAGGAAGTATGGTTGGTACATTTGCAGATGAAAGCAAAATAGGTGCTGTGCTGGACAGTGAAGAAGATTATCTCACAGTACAACAGGACCTTGATCAGATGGACCAATGAGTGGAGGAGTGCCAAATGGAGTTTAATTTAGGTAAATATAAGGTGTTGCATTTTGGTAAGGCAAAGCAGTGTAGGACTTATATAGTATGGCCCTGGTAAGTTTTGCCAAACAAAGAGACCTACGTGTGCAGGTGTATAATTCTTGAAAGTGTAGTTGCAGGTAGACGGGGTAGTGAAGAAAGCGTTTGGCACACTTGCCTTCATTTGTCAGAACATTGAGTTTAGGAGTTGGGACATCATCTTTTGGCTGTACAGGACATTGATGAGGTCACTTTTAGAATACTGTGTACAATTCTGGCTGCCTTTCTATAGGAAGGTTGTTGTTAACTTGAAAGAGTGCAGAAAGGATTAACAAGGACGTTGCTGGGATTGGAGGGTTTGAGCTATAGGGAGAGACTGAATAGGCTGGAGCATTTTTCCCTGGAGCATTGGAGGCTGACAGATAACTATTGAAGTTTATAGAATCATGAGGGGTATGGATAGGGTGAATAGCCAAGGTGGGGAGGTCCAAAATTAAAGGGCATAGGTTTAAGGTGAGAGGATAAAGATTTAAAAAGGACTTGAGAGGTAACTCATTCACACAAGAGAGTGGTGCATGTATGGGCTGAGCTGCCCAAGGAAGTAGTTGAGGTGGGTACAATTACAACATTTAAAAGGCATCTGGATGGGTATATGAGTTAGAAGGGTTTAGAGGGATATGGGCTAAGTGCTGGCAAATGGGATTAGATCAGTTTAGGCTATCTGGTCAGTACAGATGAGTTGGACTAAAGGGTCTGTTTCCGTACTCTATGGCTGTATGCTTCTTAAGACTGCTGACCACCATTTCCTCAAGGCCAATTAGAGATCAGTAATATATGCTACGAACAAATGAAAACAAGTGAGGCTCTATTACTACATAATTGAAGTAAGTACATCTGCCACAAACTGGTGTATTTTCCCACAACCTTACTTAATCCAGAATTGGCAGTACACTATCGTGCCCGCCCCACATTTTTGAGTGGCATGACAATGAGATAGGATGTGCACAAGAACTAGTAGTTCCCATTGTGGTTGGAATAATTTCACAATAAAGGAAACGGAGACATGGGAGGATGATTGGATAGTAAACCATATCTACACCACTTCAATGATCCTCCTTTGAGGCATATCCCTTGTGCTAGATTTTATGATTCCTGGGGAAGGGGATCAAGCTGACAAGGGCCCTGTAAAATTAACCATCGTATCTTGAACGTTGAGGCTGCCACACTCCAGTTTGCTCACCTCCACTTTTAACCCTCTCGGGCTTGGTCTGCATCCATCACAAACCTCACTTCATATACCTTTAAATTCAGGCTCCAGAATTCCTTTCTGCTCAGGACTGGACGTATTACCATCAGGTGGCACTGCTCACCATTTAATTGGGCTGTTGGTGTGAGAACTTCTTCCCCAGATTGGGGCAGTGGACCTTTTTCCAGCCAATTAATGACAAAACGGCCATGAAATGGCTACAGTGTGAGCTGGCAACATGGGAGTGGTGGGCGGGGTAGGGGGGTGAGGAGTTGTGGGTGGTGTCACTCCTGATATTACCTTCATGGAGTGGTAATCCAAGATCACCATAAAATCCAGCCCCTTGATACATTTATCCACTTTAGTCCATTCACTGTAGTCTTAAAATTTTCAGTTTACCCTACATATACAATCTGTTATGATAATCACTGCCTCTAATTTTGTGTAAATTTGTTGTTGCTAATGTAGTGATTGTAATGAGGTCATCCAGGTGTACCTCATAGAATATGAGTTCTCTGATTGGGGCTGTTAATCTGATCCATTCAGGGAGCCAAGGCAGACAGATATAGACAGGAGTCTACGCAGCATTCCTGTCTGAGAAGGGCACTGTTTGACATTGGCCACTTGGGTGTTTCCTTTCTTCCTGGTGGTGGAATATAAATAGAGATTTACACACTTGTTTTTCACTGTGTCCGACACCTGCACACACACAATGTGGGTGCTGGGGAAAAATAAGCACTACCGCTGTCAGGCAGTAGTGTGGGGGAAAGAAAAAAGAGGAGTTTCAGATGCTGAGAGCTTCTCTGAAGGAGCTGGAAAAAATAACAAAATAAAAAAGATACAGGAGTCTCAGACAACCTATTCATTTTGAGAGCTGACTCTGAAGGAGCTGGATCAGTGTAAAGGACTCTCCATGTGTAAGTAAAGGGTGACTTGTTAACGGGATATCAGTCTCTGTGGAGTTCTTTCAGCTAATAGCTTCTTTTGCAGAATCTTACCAAATTAATTCTGGAAGGGCATGTGGACAGTCCTACATAGCTTCCATTTCAGTGAAGTCAAAGAGGTTAAATTAGTTTAGTCAGACATGGCTTATCCTTCGTAAATCTCCACTAACTGTTTTTAATAAGCTGAGGCTTGTCAAGATGTTCAATCACTCTACTTCTGATGAAAGATTCTAGTAATTTTCTCACAATTGATGTCAATTGACAAATCTATGGTTAACTGGTTTCTCCCTCATCCTTTATTAAATAATGAGTGACATTTGCAAATTTCTGATCTAAAGATAGGATCTAAAGAAAGCTTGGCCAAATTATAATGAATGCATTTGTATTTTTTTCACCAATTTCTTATAATATTATGTGTTCAAAATTATTAAATCCTGGAAATGTATCTGTCTGAGCCCCTTTGCTTTATTTATTATCATTTATAATAAATATTTATTTATCCAACAGTACTGGCCCTATCCCAAATATTGCAATGTCTGCTAGACTTAAGTCTTCTTTACAACTTTTTTGTTAGTGCTTTGGACACTTTGACCAGTTCATGTATTAAAAACACTTAACCCATGCAGACAAAGGTGAGGTCCGTGAGCTGGACAAAGGGACACAGAATTCAATTTATGGTTCACCTTGATTTTATTAACAAAATATTCCTTATTAAAACAGCACATGAGCATTTCCCAAATTCCCACAATATTTATTCTCTATTCAGATCTATCTGCCTGAAAATGATCCATATGTTTGAGCTTGGCTGTTAGAATTTCCTTCCTCTCCATTGTAGGGCTGTAGCCATTGTAGTGCTAGTCCAGTTCAGTTGGTGGTGAATGGTAATCCCACAAGCTGTTGATAGCAGGGGACTCAGTGATGGTAACACCATTGAATGTCAAGAGGCAATGGTTAGATTCACTCTTGTTGGAAATGATCATGCCTGGCACTTGAGTGGTGTGAACATTACTTGCCTCTTGTCAGCACAAACCTGGATGTTGCCCAGATCTTGCTGCATTTGGACACAGACTACTTAAGTAATTGAGGAGTTGTGAATGTTGCTAAACATTATGCAATCATCAGTGAACATCTTATTCTGATCCTGTGATGGAAAGGTGGTCATTGGTGAAGCAGATGAAGATGGTTGACCATGGGCACTACCCTGAGGAACCCCTGCTGAAGTATCTTGGAGCTCAGGTGACTGACCTCCAACAACCACGACCATCTTCCTTTTTGGAGGGATCTCCAACCAACATGGGGTTTTCTCTTAAGTCAAGATTTGCTAGGCTTCCTTGATGTCACTCTGCCAAATGTGACCTTGCTGTCGAGGGTAGTCACACTCATCTCACCTCCAGAGTTTAACTATTTAGTCCATGTTTGAATCAAGGCTGTAATGAAGTCAGATGCTGAGTGATCCTGGCACCATCCCAAACTGAGTGTCAGTGTCAGTGATCAGAGACATGGGAACAGAATTAGGCTATTCAGCCCATCAATCTGCCATGCCATTCAAAACGATTATGGTTGATCTGATAATCCTCACCGCCTTTTGCCCATAATCCTTGATTCCCTCACTGATTAAAAATCTGTCTAGGTCTTGAGTACACTTAATTACCCAGCCTCAACAGCTCTCAGTGGTGAGGAATTCCACCGATTTACTATCATCTGAAAGAATAAATTCCTCCTCATATCTGTCTCAAATGTTCAATCCCTTACTCTGAGATTTTTATTCCTCAGCACATGCTGCTTGAAAGCATTGCTGTTGACAACTTCCATCAGTTTACTGTTGATCAAGTGTAGACTGATGGAGCCATACTTGGCTGTGTTGGATTCTGTCCTGCTCTTTGTGTACAAGACATGCCTGGACAACTTTCCACATTGTTTTTGAGTTGTAGTTGTGCTGGAACAGCTTAGTTAAGGGCTATGTGAGTAGCTCCCACATTATTTATAGGCAATGGGAAGTTGGAGGTGAGTGCCACTTGTCAATGAAGGCGATTTTTATCCAGCTGTAATACATTATTTGTGCATCACAGCTGTGAGTGACATTGATTCCTGGTTGCTGCGTGATCTGGTCAAGAGTGTTTTGGGCCAGGACTTGCACTGCATACGGTATGTTAATGCCAAAAATTCAAAGAGCTCACAGACGTTTCAGTCTCAAGAGTTTAGTTGGTGGTGTAATCCTGTCGCCTTTGAAGAGCTTCACAGCATTCAGAAATGAAGCTCCTTCACTCACAGAATGAAACACCTCCAGGAATGGTAGCAGCTATTTTCAGTTCCGTTGTACGCTTATTTTTACAACATGTTGGAAGGATACAATCATTGCTCCTCACGTAGTGAATCTCACATTCGGCATCTTAATCTTGATGAACCTGCAGCTGTATGCATCCACTTCTTGGTAGCCCTCCCTGTCAACCCCGTTAGTTTTGAACTTACCTATGCTCCCACCTAGCCCCTCTATCTAAATCTTCATGACCCCACTTTATCTCCCTAGCCCTGCAGCTTAGGTCAACATGCCAGATGCAGTAGTGCACTTTCTCCACACAATGGACAAAGCACCCAACTTTAACATACTGAAAATTCATTCACACGCAGTTAAAATAGGGGTGTACTTTGCCATCTATTGTGTAGGATAACCAAGTTGAGAAGCAAAAAGTTAACAAACTTTTCATACATTATTGTTCCTAATCCCAGCAGAATGTACGGATTATGGCAGAATGAAGACTTTGATGTGCTGCTAAGGGTTGTAAGGCTTCATTCAAAACCTATTTCAGAGATTCTCTAAATGCCAAGTGATAGCTAGTGTACCTGACCCAATTACGTTTTGATGAACTTGAATTCAGAAACTAAATTTAGGGAAAATGTCATGCCTCAATGATGTTGCATGCCGGAAATAAAACCCCGCTATTTCCAGAGTCATCACAAAAGTTAAAGACTTTATAAAGCAATATTCCTCAATTTACCTGCATTTTAAGAGCGAGGTTAACAGAAAGCATGGACCACTTTCAGTACTTAACATGAGTTATTATTTATTTCAACAGTTTAACAACTATGAACTGTCAATATATAACTATTCATTAAAATTCTAATCCTCTTATAAAACTCATCCTACACCCATAAACAAACAGACACATATACACAGACAGAGACTATCATTAAAAAAAAAATTGGTGTTATGGATGGAGGGAAAGGTAGGAAAGGCAGCTCTAAAACCCCTGACTGTCTGAGTTGTTTGGAAAAAGGTGATCCAGGATGCAAACCAGTTTACAATTTTATTCTATTTTATGTCGAAGCGAAGCAATATATAGTAACAAAATAATTAAAAGAGTTTATATTGCTACAGTAAGGCATTCAATCAATAAAAGTAATAAAACAAATATTGCTTCATTTATCATCAGGTGTAACATCTTGAATATCATTTCCCTTTTGCTGCACTGTCAAAGACCTTATGAAGAGTATCTAGGCTATGCTCAAGAATTTCAAATTAAAATGGTCATTTGAAAAACAACAGCAGACACTTTTTAAAGTTTCTGTCAGCATTTTACTAGATGTAGAAACCACTGCTTTAACACCACGAGGTAATCATCACTCCTTTGCAATCAGGGGCAGGTTGAGGTGAATAAAATTAGCCCAAGAGACTGAAATTTAAAATAGATATGACACAATTGCTTAATAATTGAACACTGAGAAAATGAGTGCCACATTCATGGCTTGAAACATACTGAAATATACAAGGGCTGTCCTGACACTAAGGATAGACACATTGGCAAGTTATATTGCTGAGGCCCAAGTCAGACCTGAAGACTTTTGGGGGAAAGAAGTAGGTTTTATGCCCAGTTTATAGTCCCAGCAAAGACTCAATTTTAACGCGTTTAACTCAGTTAAAAAAGCAGAACATTTTGAATGGTGTACCTCCTTCACTATTTCTTAATGAGATTTTCAGTGTTGGTGACAAGATGACAAGCATATTCAGGGTTGCTGATATTATTGTTCAAAATAAACTTAAACTGATCTGTTCATGTCCCCGGTTAGCTGCCATTTATAAAAATTTCCACTCAATTTTTTTGAGCTTATGCAAGTGTTTCCTACTCTGTTGCTCAACAGCTCTGTGGATGTAATATAGTACTTAAGGAACAGCAAGAAAGAAGATAGGAACATAGGATATTATTTTATTTCTTTTTTAATTGACTCAAAGTATGTGGGCATCACTGACTGGTGAGCATTTATTGCCCATGGCTAGATGCCCTTGAGAAGCTGGTGCCAAGTTGCCTTCTTGAATTGCTACAGTCCATGTGTTGTATGTAGACCCACAGTGCTGTTAGGGGGGGAATTCCAGGAATTTGACCCAGCGACAGTGAAGGAACAGCAATATGTTTCCAAGTCAGGATGGTGAGTGGCTTCGAGGGGAGCTTAATGGTGTTCCTATGTATTTGCAGCTGTTTACCTTCTGGATGGTAGTGTTTGTGAGTTTGGAGTTGTTGTCTAAAGAGCCTTGGTGAATTTATATAGTGCCTCTTGTAGATGGTATACACTGCTGCTACTGAGCATTGGTGGTGGAGGGAATGAATGTTTGCATATGTGGTACCAATCAAGCAGTTGGCTTTTTCCATGGTGTTGCTAAGCTTCTTGGATGTTATTTGAGTTGCACTGAGCCAGGAAAGTGATGAGTATTCCACCTCACTTCTGATTTGTGCCTTGTAGATAGTGGCAGTCCCTGGGGAATCAGGAGGTGAGTTATTCATTAAAGGATTCCTAACCTCTGACCTGTTCTTGTAGCCACTGTATTTACATGCTCAGTCCGGTTCATTTTCTGGTCAATGATAACCCCAGGATGTTGATAGTAAGGTATTCAGTGATTTAATTTATGTTACAGGAGTCTATCTAGAGAGCCTCAGAGAGGTACAAAAAATTAGTAGTTCATTTTTCAAATAGCAAAATAAGATTTCCCAATTTGAGTTTGCAACAGTGAATGTGAGAATTCTTCCTTCTTTTTACATGCATAATATTGTATTTTTCGTAGCCTAGTATACATTTTACAGCTGCTGTGTTTCCTGTGTACAAACCCTTACTTTCTGCTGTCATGTTTTTGATACACTTCTGTCTCAACTTTTGATGCAGGTACATATTTTTGCACGGATGGAGGAATAAATGCCAATTGTGCAGCAGTGGGCTGATATGTAAGCTGGTATTATGTTTCAGTCACTGATACGTGGTTTCGAGTGAAGAAATTCGATGTTTAAATTACTATTTTTTGAAAATATCCTGTCATGTTAACACAAGGCATTCTCAATACTGGGACCTTAGTGGCGTAATTAAAACTCAATGTGTGAAGCTGATGTCATCCTTCTTTAGCATGTGCAATACACCTCTTCTTAAATCACTCATGGATTGACATGTTAATGTTGATTCAGTTTCCCAAAAACCTGTATAAAATACGCTTTCCATAACAAATGCCTAGCTGCAACCTTCTCAGTTAATGTGACAGTCAGATAGAGCCTGATTTGATTAATGCTAGAAAGTTGTATATTATTTATTTGGATGCATGTAATCTTTCTGCTCTGCAACCTCAGTGCACCCTATACAGCATCTAAATAAATAATCTATTTAAGTAGAAATAGATTTTCACTTGGTAGTACGTTGAATCTTGCTGTAAAGAGAGACATTACATTAAAGCCGTTTCTCTTGTATCAGTCAGGGAAATTACAGGAATGCCAAATTTCAAGCCAACACAACAATGTGGCTTGCAAAAAGATAGTGATGGGTAGGCAAGTTGTCTCTGGCCAGGCATTGTCATGAAGAAAGCAATGGTGAACTATAGGCTCCTCATGTTTCTGTGTAATTCAAAAATGGCGCAAGGCTGAAAGTATTCCTGTTGTTTGCAGCGAATGGGTTCTTGAGTATTAAAATGTGTTGCTTCTAGAAAGCATAAATTAACTGCATTATGAGTTTGATTGTTTATCACAACCTGGTTGGTAGCATAGCTGTTATCACTGTCAGGAATATTGAGTAAGTGTGACTAAACCATGGAACCACATTTAAAGTAGATATTTTGTTTTGGGTGTTCAAGGCCATTCTACCTCAATATGGTTTGTACGCAGCCTAAAATATACAACCAGAGGAACATGTTGTTTCACTTGATCATACAATAGTTGGGACATACCAGGTGTGTACCAGTATGATGGTATTCAGTTGTGCAGCAGGCAGAATGTCATTTTGGATTGACAGCAGCATCCTCTTAGTGGAAAATAATGCTTACAGCAACTGAATAGTAGCTACCACAGCTCCATTTACCAGTCAATCAATGTACACATTCGTTTTCCTATATTTCCTCATGGTTTAAGATTGACTATCAGCAATCTTGTAAAAATTACATTAACTATTTGTTCACCTTGTAGATTCAACGCAGAGCTAGAGTATGTCAAAGCTGTTCTACAAGGCGGTGTACAGTGTTCTGATAGGAATAGTCAATCTTGCAAATAGGACACAGCAGACTGCCACTTTCACATATGAAATGTGTCCTCTAACTATCTCAAATTACGCTGGAAAGGCAAAGCATCTCACAACTTTGAACACTAGATTAGGCAAGCTCTTTCACACTGCTGTGACATCTCTGGGAACCTCTGGTGGAATATGGCTGCCAGTGAATACAACTCAAAAGACAACTTGATTAAGAGTGAAGCCGAACATATGAGAGGCTAAAGACCTAAAGGAATTGGGACTGCACATGGTGCGACATATCTATTAGGAATGAAGCTTGTGGTTACGTAAGATGCGCCTTTGTTGTATATGTGAATTAAAAGGAAATGTATCTTTTTGTTCAAAGAATCATTTGTATGTTAATTCATGTTTAATTTGCATTGAGTCTGAATTGTGTTAAAATAAAAATTGCAAAAAGTGAAACTTGGTAATGTCTTCACTTGAAAGATGTTCGATAAATTTGGTTATTTTGGGTCATGGTGTGTCCATTTAAGCTTGTCGTTTGATACAGTGCTTCTTTGTGTCCATCAACATTTAGTTGCCAGTTTTTGAAAATTATTTAAAGACAAATTTCCAGAGCTTCATTCAGATACAATAGGCTATTTTATTTAAAAAATGCTATTTATGAAGAGAGAACAAGAAAAAAAAGGAACATGACCAAATATATGGAATGTGTACCCTTAGTAGCTGTTCAAATTGCTCTCTATAAATGTCAAGAAACATATTAATCTGGAAGACAGCCAGTTAAGGCCTTACCTCATCCTAATTTGAATTCCTTTTGAGTGAAGAGACTGAGAGAAAGAGAGAGAGGCACATGCAAACATCAGATTTAGCAGGATAGACCAGAGGAAAAAACAAATGAAAGAGGAAGAGATTGACACAGTGAAAGACATCCAGAAGTCAACCACAAAACATCAAATTGAATGCTTGCAGAGATCTCTTACAAATTTAGAATTGGTCCCGTCAGATCAGAGACACAGCATGGTTAACCCTAAGCAATGCTGCCAGTCTAAGTTCTACTATTGCTAATACTGAGATACAGAAAATTTGTCACTCAGAGTTGTAGGAAAAATAAAAGGTAGAATTCTTAGTGAGACATCAAGAGACGCTCTTTGATGTGAGTTAATGCAAGCTTGTTTCACCTGTGAGGTTGTACTAATAAGAAAGCATGGTGTGAAATCCTGAGTTCTGCTCATTGTCTTAGAGATCTGCTAGGATTCCAATTTATTTCCATTTGAAATTTCATCGCCTCAGATATCTCAGTTGACCAGTACTTGGTATCTCAGGATGGAATGACAAGAAATGTTCACTTTGCACAATATTTTTGTGTAATCTTGATTTTAAACTTGGTAAAATAAGGTTCAAAATCCTGCAACATCTTAAGAGCATTGTGGGTGTACTAGAATCATAGAACCCCTACAGTGTGGATATAGACCATTCAGCCCATCGAGTCTGCACCAATCCTCCGAAGGGCATCACACCAGACCCACTCCCCTACCCTATTCCTATAACCCTGCATTTCCCATGGCTAACCCACCTAACTTGCACATCCCTGGATTCTATGGGCAATTTAGTATGGCTAATCCACCTAAAATGCACATCTTTGGATTGTCAGAGGACACCCAGGCAGACATGGGGAGAATATGCAAACTCTACATTGACAGTTGCGCGAGGGTGGAATCGAACCCCTGTCCCGGGCATTGTGAGGGAGCAGTGCTAACCACTGAGACACCTTGCCACCCTAATGTATCAAAGGGACTCAATGATTCACCACCACTTCTCAAGGGCCACTAAGAATGGGCAATAAATGCTGGCCCAGCCACTGATGTCCATGTCACATGAGTGATAAAAAGGGGCAGAATTTTGCATAAATCAGTGGCCACGTGTCACTCAATCATGGTGTAGGTGTTGATCTTCCCACTCACTGTCTTCATCTTCCTCATTGGAAGACTGCTGCTGCTCTACCAGTTCTTCGACCTCCATCACATTCCTCTTTGCCTGCTCCAGTTGTGCAGGGCACAGCAAGGTAGAATTATGCAACACACTCTGTCTGGAATGTACTGCAAGGACCCCACCCCTTTTCCCCACCTCCAGACTGCTCAAAGCATTTGAATCACAGCTCCAGGAGGCCTGCTATTTGCTCCACAATGGCCCTGGTCAAAGCATGTGCTGCACTGTATCTATGCTCGGACTCAGTCAGGAGCTCATGTAAGGGATCACGACAGGGTACTTGGCATAGATCCCTGAGATATGAGCGTGGTGATCACAGAAGACTTGGAGATTAAGCACATAGAACCCTTTCTTATTGGTGAAGTCTGCCATGTTATATTTTGATGCTCTCAACATAGCGCGTATACAAACTTAACCACCCAGCATTTAGGGGAAGCCAGTTATGTTAGCACAACCAACAATCTGGAAAATAACTAAAACAGCTCGATCTGGCACAATTGCAACTGTAACAGTCTTGATATATTTATGGGGTGAGGATTGAGAGATCCCAGGTACGTCCCCACTGGATCCTTGGAAGTAGGCAGACACATAAGAATTAAGCACAGTTGTCACCTTGATGGCCAGTAGCATAAGATGGTCACCACTTTCTTCTTTTGAAGAAGAATCACATTGGACTCAAAATGTTAATTTGGTTTCTCTCTCTACGGACACTGCCAGGCCTGATAAGTTTGACCAGCATTTTCTGTGTTTGCCTTTATATGTGTTTGTTTTATGTGTGAATGGGAATTTTAAGAGAGGTGTAGAGTTTAAGTTATAGTGTTATAATTTGAATTTCCACTTGTCTATTTTTTGCCATTGGTTAACAACAGCTTGATTGCATTCTTAGTGATTTCCATGACCACAGAACAAGTCTGGTGCCTACTTTCATTTAATCTGGATTAGTTAAAATGTGAAATTTGGTGGTTTAATCAAGTTTTCATGTGCAACGACTCTGGGAACAGAGGAACTTGATTTGCTATGGTGAGTTGTGACAGCATTCAGGAGAGTTTCCTACAGCAATCGTGTATAATCCAACAAGAATGGAGGCACTGCTGGACCTGCTTCTTGGGAATGTGGCTTCAAGTAGATCAAGTGGCAATGGGTAACATTGGAGATCATGATCATTATATGATAAAGCTTGGGATAATAGTAGAAAATTACATTGGTCACTCCACAGTAAGAATAATCAACTGGTAGAGAATGGATTTCGATGAGGAAATAACAGAGCTTGGCTGGATAGACTGGAACCAAAGGTTGGTGGGTCAAGATAGTCACCAAACAAGAGCTACCTTCAAAGAGGAAATGTTTCAGGCACAGTCGATGTATAGTTCCCAAAAAGTAATTAGAGTCATAGAGATGTACAGCAAACAAATCCAGATTTCCCTGGATGGTAAAGGAGACAGAAACTAAATTAAAGAAGAAAAAGCATGCTTATGGCAGGTGTCAGGTTGTAAAAATAATTGAGAACCAAGCCGACTATGGAAGACATTTGAAGAGCAAAGCAAATATGTGAAGGAAAGTGAGGTTGTGGAAAAATACTGACAGCTGTCATAAAACTCATTTTCATTTTTCTAGGGGGTCAATGTTTTGGTTTTTTTTTACTCATTTATCATTGTTCTGACTTGGATTTTTCTATTTTCTTTGTTATGCACAGTTCCCCAGTGATATGACCTTCCACAGCTCTGCACTATGATCCATATTTCCTTCTGTTTGTGAACTCTTATGAATCATAGAATCATTGAATCCCTACAGTGCGGATAGAGGCCATTCAGCCATTGAGTCTGCATCGTCCAAAAAGCACCCCACCTAGGCCCATTTCCCTATCCTCTGGAAGTATCATTACATTTCTGCTGTCATCTTCACTCATCACTCAGCTATTAAACACATCTAATCCTTTATTGGTGTAATTAGCTCTTTCCTCTTCACTAGTATTGTTTAGAAAACTGTTGAATGTTAAATGCACTATTGTTTCAACTTCTCACAAACCTCCTTAATATCTTCAGCTTCCAAATTCATCAAGAGCTGGAGCTGTGTTTTTAATGCAGTGGTAGCCATTTCATTCTTACACAATTTATTCACTTTCTCTATCTCGCTCTTTCTCTTTCTCTCTCTTACAGTAATTTGGGTTAATCTTTCAATTTAATTCAGCATTAGGTTTGTTTAAAGTGTTTCGATTTTAACTCACAAAAAAACCCCAGCTGCTACCGTGTTGTCTATTCTTTTGGTTCTTAAGAGTTGGAAATTTGTAATTTAGATTCAAAATGCTAGAGCTTTGTTGAGAATATTTCTTGCTGTTTTCCATGTGTCTATTGACTGATACATTGTTGTTCAGTACGTCACTGCAGAATAGCAGTGAATGTGGCACCCAGGAATATGAATTCACTTAACAGTTAGTTCCCAGCTCTGAATAATGTAACAACAGAGCCCACGATACCCAAACCTAATTTTTTTTAACTAGGTAATGATTGCTCTGATGGTTACTTAAATGTTGACATTGGCTACATAGAATTTAACATTTATCAGTTTCTTTATAGATGCTGCCTTGACATTTTATAGTTAGGATTTCTCCCAAACTCTCACTGTAACTTTGGCAAGAGGCTGGTGGAATAACTAACATAGCAACCCCTCAATTAGTCATTTTCATAGATTGACATATACTACAGACCTAGGAGAAATTGAGGACTGCAGATGCTGGAGATCAGAACTGAAAAATGTGTTGCTGGGAAAGCGCAGCAGGTCAGGCAGCATCCAAGGAGCAGGAGAATCGACATTTCGGGCATAAGCCCTTCTTCAGGAATGAGGAGGGTGTGCCAAACAGGCTAAGATAAAAGGTTGGGAGGAGGCACTTGGGGGAGGGGCGTTGGGAATGCGATAGGTGGAAGGAGGTTAAGGTGAGGGTGATAGGCCGGAGAGGGGGTGGGGGCGGAGAGGTCAGGAAGAAGATTGCAGGTCAAGAAGGCGGTGCTGAGTCCGAGGGTTGGGACTGAGATAAGGTGGGGGGAGGGGAAATGAGGAAGCTGGAGAAATCTGCATTCATCCCTTGTGGTTGGAGGGTTCCTAGGCCAAAGATGAGGCGCTCTTCCTCCAGGCGTCGTGTTGCCATGGTCTGACGACGGAGGAGGCCAAGGACCTGCATGCCCTTGGTGGAGTGGGAGGGGGAGTTAAAGCGTTCAGCCACGGGGTGGTTGGGTTGATTGGTGCGGGTGTCCCAGAGGTGTTCTCTGAAACGTTCCACAAGTAAAACGTTCTGCCTGTCTCCCAATGTAGAGGAGGCCACATTGGGTGCAGCGGATGCAGTAAATGATGTGTGGAGGTGCAGGTGAATTTGTGACGGATATGGAAGGATCCTTTGGGGCCTTGGAGGGAAGTGAGGGGGGAGGTGTGGGCGCAAGTTTTGCATTTCTTGCAGTTGTAGGGGAAGGTGCCGGGAGTGGAGTTTGGATTGGTGGGGGGTGTGGACCTGACGAGGGAGTCGCGGAGGGAATGGTCTTTCTGGAACGCTGATAGGGGAGGGGAGGGAAATATATCCTTGGTGGTGGGATCTGTTTGGAGGTGATGGAAATGACGAAGGATGATACGATGTATCTGAAGGTTGGTGGGGTGGTAGGTGAGGACCAGTGGGGTTCTGTCCTGGTCGTGATTGGAGGGGCGGGGTTCAAGGGCGGAGGAGCGGGAAGTGGAGGAGATGCGGTGGAGAGCATCGTCAACCACGTCTGAGGGGAAATTGCGGTCTTTGAAGAAGGAGACCATCTTGGTTGTTCGGTATTAGAATTGGTCCTCCTGGGATCAGATGCGGCGGAGGCGAAGGAATTGGGAATATGGGATGGCGTTTTTACAGGGGGCAGGGTGGGAGGAGGTGTAGTCTAGGTAGCTGTGGGAGTCGGTCGGTTTATAGTAAATGTTCGTGTTGATTCGGTCACACGAGATAGAAATGGAGAGGTCTAGGAAGGGGAGGGAGGATTCTGAGAAGGTCCAGGTAAATTTGAGGTCGGGGTGGAAGGTGTTAGTAAAGTGGATGAACTGTTCGAGCTCTTCGTGGGAGCACGAGGTAGCTCCGATACAGTCATCGATGTAGCGGAGGAAAAGGTGGGGGTTGGTGCCAGTGTAGCTGCGGAAGATGGACTACAGACCTGTCTTCTGCTTTTGTTACTGCTGTGCTAACCTAGATTCAGCTTTATCTTTCAATCCTTATGTGATTCTGGGTCTCTGGCTCATGTAGCTAATTTTATTCCACAGTATTACGTGGCAGTAAAACCTGTTTGCAGCTCATACTACACATTTACCCATCCAGATCGGGAAGTCCACTAACACCTTTGCCACAAAAACTCATGTTGTCTCTATCAAAACATGAGCAAGAATCTTTCTCCCTTTCAAGTATTGATCTGCTTCTGACAGCTGCAAGTTTGTAATGACTACCCACATAAATACTGCATAACATGACCTCAGTTTCTAGACAAAGCTCCAAACATGGTCATGGATATGGAACCAAGTATATTGAATCCTAACTCTAACAAGAGTGCAAGTCAGTCACTGAAACAGTCAACTGTTGCCCGACCCTTTCAATTAATCTGTTTTCCTCAATCCAGAATTTGCTAAGTTTAACCCTTCCACAATCTATTCACTCAGGATCATTCCGTTACCAAGGGAGTGCATTCTGAACACAGTGAAATAGAAGTAGGCTATTTATTCACGTATACTAGAAAAGCTTTGCTAAGGTGAAGTTAATATTAATATGAGGGTTCTATGGCAATATTTAGTTTCCTTGTTGTGCTGTAGAACCCCAGTTTGGACCAGTCATTGATCCTACTCCTTTATGTTATGATTGGAACATCATCACTGAAATGTTACAAGACCATATGTGAAGGGGCCATACCAACACACCACATGTCAATTTTTAGCAAGGTCCTTTCCCTCAGTGCTATGACGGCCCAAAGCTCCCTGTTGTCACCGTTTTGAGATGTAGATTAGATTAGATTACTTACAGTGTGGAAACAGGCCCTTCAGCCCAACAAGTCCACACCGACCCGCCAAAGCGTAACCCACCCAGACCCATTCTCCTTCATTTACCCCTTCACCTAACACTACGGGCAATTTAGCATGGCCAATTCACCTAACCTGCACATTTTTGGGTTGTAGGAGGAAACTGGAGCACCCGGAGGAAACCCACGCAGACACGGGGAGAACATGCAAACTCCACACAGAAAGTCGCCTGAGGCGGGAAATGAACCCGGGTTTCTGGTGCTGTGAAACAGCAGTGCTAACCACTGTGCCACCGTGCCTCCCACTCTTGGAGACAGCTCCATGTTTACATTGCTGTGCTTCATTCCCTGGTTAATTGAATCATTCCAATTGTGACTGATTTAAGGTTGCCTCCCCATCAGTATACTTGCTGGTTTATCAAAAATGTGTAATACTTGCCATTTATAGTTGTTTCCTTTATGAGATAATATGAAGAACATGTAGAGAATAACAAGATAAGATATAGGATCAGAAGTAGGCCACTCAGGCTATTGAGTCTGCTCCATCATTCAATGAGATCATGGCTAATCTGATAACTCTCAACTCCACTTGCCTTCCTTTTCTCCATAAGCCTTGTATCCCTTACTGACTAAAAATCTGTCAATCTCAGCCTTGAACACATTCAATGACACAACCTTGGCAATAATGAACTACCCTCTGAGAGAAGACATTCCTCCTCATCTCTGTGTTCACGGTGCAATGCCCTGTTCTGAGACTATGACTTCTGGTCCTTGACTCCCTCACAAGGGAAAACAGCTGCCCCACATCTATCCTGTCAAGTCCTCTAGGAATCTTCTATGTTTCAATAAACTCATTCTTTTGAATTTCAATAACACAGTCCAACTCACCCTCCAAACCTGGTATCATCCTAGAGAACCTTTCCTGAACATTCTCCAATGCCAGCCTGTTTTTCCTGAGATAAGGGGCCCAAATCTGTTTACAGTATCCCAACTATGTTCAAACTAATGCCTCGTATTGTTTTAGCAAAACCTCCCAATTTTTTGAGTCTTTTCCCTTTGAAATAAAGGCTGGTGTTCCATTTGCCTAATCACAACTCAGAGCTTTGACAACTCCGACTTGCACAAAACATGTTTTCAATTATAATGGGTGAAAAAAAGCTGGGACAGAGAGCCACATATCTAAATTCTCAATTTATATTCTCCACAGGTGATAGTGCATGCTGACAGGGTGAATTTGAAAACGATTCTTAACTTTTCCATATTCATTTTCTGTAATTGTACAGATTTGGGAGGTTTGGCATTCCAATGTGTAGAATTCCTGCCCCTAACTCAGAAGCTGTGGTTCAAATCCTATTCAAGGACTTAATGGCCAAGGAAGGGGCAGTCATGAAGTGACCAAAGAAGATGACGGATCAAATCCGACCTCACCAATAGCTGGTGGTAAGAGTGGGATAGATTCTCAGTCAACCAAGTGATGAAATGAGATTGGAACCTCTACTAATACTGAAACCAAAGCATGTAGACACAGCTGATAAAGGCAAATGATATGTTGCCTTCATGGTGAAACTATTTGAACTCAGGAGCAGCTGTGCTTTGCTGCAATTGTACAAGACCTTGGTGAGACCATACCTGGAGTATTGTGTGCAGTTTTGGTCTCCTTATCTGAGGGAGGCTGTTCTGGCTATGGAATGTAACAATGGTATACTAGACAGATTCCTAGAATGCCAAGACAATTTATCAAGAGACACTGGATTGGTTAGGACTATATTCACTGGAGTTTAAAAGAATGAGGGGGTGCTAGACAGGGTGAACACAGGAAGGATGTTCTGATGACTGGAGAATCCAGAACCAGGTGTCACTGTCTAAGGACATGGGATAGGCAATTTATGACTGAGATGAAGAGAAATCACTTTATCCAGCGAATGGTGAGCCTGTGCAATTCTCTGCCAAAGAAAGTGGTGAGGCCAAAACATTGAATGTTTTCAAGAAAGAGTTAGATCCTAGTCTTGGGGCTAAAAGGGGTCAAAGGCTATGAGGAGAAAGTGGGTGCAGGGTACTGAGTTGGATGCTCAACTGTGATCATATTGAATGGCTCAAAGGTCCAAAATTGTCTACTCCTGCACCTATTATCTAGGGTTCTAAACTGGTACTATCCATAGCACCAGGCTACAACATGCAAATAGAAGCATAGCCACTTGGACTCTGTGAGGGATGAATCTGTTGCTTATCTGCTGTCGCTGGTGTGAATCAGACTAGCACCAACAATGCTTGGTTTGATCTCCTTTCTGCCTGGGGTAGGTTCTCATTCTTCCTAGAACCCATTGTACACGAAACCCATTGTACAAGGGGCCCCCAGCTTCTGTTGCGACATTACAGATTTCTTACAGAAACTCAGCATCCACGGACCCATCGAACCAGGAACATTCCACGTCACAATGGATGTTTCAGTACTCTTCACCAACCTCCCCCACAATGACAGTATAATGGCAACAGCCTCAGTACTCAATAGCAACAACTGCCAATCTCCAAGCACTGTCCTACAACTCATCCACTTCATTCGCAACCACAACGTTTTCACCTTTGTCAACCAGTTCTTCATCCAGATACATGAAACAGTCATGGGGACCAAATTTGCATGTCAGCATGCCTACATTTTCATGCACAGGTTCGAACAAGCTTTCTTCTCTATGCAGGACCTCCAATCAACACTATACTCCAAATATATTGAGGACATTTTCATCCTCTGGACCCATGGCAAGGAGTCACTGAAACAACGACACAGGGGTATCAATGAGCTTCATCCCACCATCAAACTCACCATGGATTACTCTTTAGTATTTGTCTCATTCTTGGACATGTGCATCTCCATCAAGGATAGGTACCTCAGCACCTCACTCTACTACAAACCCATGGATAACCTCATGATGCTACACTTCTCTAGCTTCCACTCTAAACATATTAAAAGCAGCAACCCCCATGGACAAGCCCTACGCATACACAAAACCTGTTCAGATGCGGAGGAACATGACGGGCACTTGGAAGTACTCAAGGATGCCCTCATAAAAATGGGATGCAATGCTCAACACATCAACCGCCAGTTCTGACACGCCACAGTGAGAAACCATAATGACCTCCTCAGGAGACAGACACAAGCTGCAACTGATAGGATACCCTTCGTCCAGTACTTCCCAGGAGCCGAAGAATTACACCATGTCCTTCACAGCCTGCAACACATTATCAATGTGGATGAGCACCTCGCTAAGATCTTCCCTACACCTTGCCTTTAAACAACCACCAAACCTCAAACAGATCATTGTTCGCAGCAAACTGCCTGGCCTTCAGGACAACACCGTACAACCCTGTCACGGCAGACGCTGCAAGACATATCAAAGTGTTGACCCGCATACCACCATTACACGTGGGGACACCACCCACCATGTTTGCGGCAGGTACTCATGTGACTCGGCCAATGTTGTCAATCTCATACGCTGCAGGCAAGGATGCCCTGAGGCATTGTACATTGGCGAGACTGAGCAGAGGCTACAGCAATAGATGAATGGACACCGCACAACAATCACCAGCCAGGAGTGTTTGGTCCCAGTGGGGAACACTTCAGCAATCTGGGACATTCGGCCTCGGACCTTCAGGTGACCATTCTCCAAGGCAGACTTCGGGACAGGCTACAAAGCAAGGTTTCTGAGCAGAAGCTGTTAGCCAGGTTCGGTACCCATGGGGATGGCCTCAACTTGGGACCTTGTTCATGTCGCACTACAGGTGATTCCACTTCACTATACACTCAGACACACATGCACACAAGTGTGCATGTACACACACAACCATACACACACACACTCCTACAGACCCATACACCCACACAGACCCTCTCTCATACGCAAGCTCTCTCATACACTGACAAATACACCCACCACACAAGCACCCTCTCACAGACTTATGCCCCATTACACTCACACACATACACACTCTCTCAGAGACACTCACACCCCACACACACCTATCCACATGCACACACTCACTCGGTCTCCACTGCACACACACACAAAAAAGTTTGTGGGGTGAATCTGTACTTGCAGAATTATATTTTATTTTGCTCAAAACCTGCATAAATCCATGTAAAATTCTGTAAATCCCACTTTAGAAATAGAATCAGTCTGATCTAACATTGGGACATAGACAGACTTTAACTTCACACCTTCAATGCATTATCTGAGCAGAGATGGCACCTATTGCTAAAAGCTCTCTTGAGAATGTAACTTTAAAAAAGATCTGGAATTTACATATGAAGGAACCAAAACTAACATGATCATTCTAAAAGATGAAAGACTCAAGCTAGGTTTCTTTAATATTATATTCCGTGACACTGTAATCCTGTTGCTATAAAATTCTGTGTTGTATGGTTCGGCTCCACAACCACCTGATGAAGAAGCAGCGCTTTGAAACCTCATGCCTCCAACTAAACCTGTTGGACTATAAACTGGTGTTGTGTGATTTTTAACTTCCTACAACTTGTGCTGCTTCTTTGCAGCCACTTTATAATTACATCATCCTTATTGTTTTACATTTTCCTGGCAGAGGGACTAATCTTAGCTCCCAATCCACAGTGTTTTAAACCTGAGTCCTGTTTTGTCTTTGCTTCGTTGCTTAAATTTTAAGCATGTTTTTTTAATTCTTTCACGGGATGTGAATATCACTGGTAAGGCCAGCATTTGCCATGGGACCATAAGACAAAAAAGCAGAAGTAGACCACTCAGCCTATCATCTCAGTTCCACCATTCAATGAGACCATGGCTGCTCTGATAATCTTCATCTCCACTTTCCTGCTTTTTCCCCATAACTCTTGATTCCCTCACTGATTAAAAATCTAACTATCTCAGCCTTGAATATTGGTAACAACCATTTGTTGCATCCCTAATTGTCCTTGGAAGGTAGTCATGTGCGACACAGGTATACATAGCAGCTTGGGGGGAAAGGGGGGGGGGGCATGTCAAGATTTTGATCTAGCAAAAATGAAGAAACAGTGATACAGCTCCTAGTGAGGATGGTGTCGGCTTGGAAGATGATGTCTCCATGTATCCTTTGTCCCTCTTGTTAGTAGAGATCACAAGTCTGAAATGTGCTGCCAAAGTACACTTTGTGAATTGCAGCAGTACACATCAGATGGTACACACTGCTGCCATAAGTAGTAGGCAAATGGAGAGTATGCCATCTCACTCTGGACTTGTTTTGGTCAATAGTAGCTCCCAGACTATCGACGATGGGAGATTCAGCAACTGTAATATTCTTGAATGTCAAGATTCTCTTTTGTTGGAGATGGTCATTGTCTGGCACTTGTCTGAAGTGAATGTCACTTGTCAACCTGAGTCTGAATGGTGTCCAGAATGTGCTCTATGTGGCCATATCTTCAATATCTGTGGAATCCACAAATGGCACTGAACAATGTGCAATCAGCAGTAAATTTTCCCATTTCTGTGCTTCTGATGGAGAGAAGATCATTGATGAAGCAGCTGAAGATGGCTTGGCCGAAGACAGTCCTCTGAGAGATCCCTATAGCCAGGCATTGTAGCTGAGATAATTGATCTGTAGCAGCTACAAGCATCTTCCTTCGTGTTAAGTTTGGTTCAATCCTGTGGAGAGTTTTCCCCAATTCTCTTTGACTTCAATTTTCCTAGGGCTCCTTGATGCCATCCATGTTTTTGGTGTCAGGGGTGGATTTACTCATCTCATTCTGGAACCTAGCTGCTTTGTCCTTGTTTAGACCAAGGCTATAATGAGAAGTTGAGTTAACTACGTCTGGTGGAACCCATATTGAGGACTGATAAGGCTAAGGCTGAATTTCATAGCACTGTCAATGAGATCTTCTAACACTTCAATGATGTTTAAGAGTAGACTGATGAGGTGGAAATGTCCTGCTTTTTGTGCACAGGACATATCAGGACAATTTCCTAAAAACCAAAAGAACTGTAGATGATATAAATCAGAAACAAAAGCCGAAGTTTCTGAAAAAGGATCAGCAGGTCTGGTAGCACCTGTGATGAGAAATCAGAATTCCGGGTCCAGTGACCCTTCCTCAGAACTGATGGTAGACAGGCAGGAGGCTGGAAGAACACAGCAAGCCAGGCAGCATCAGGAGGTGGAGAAGTCAACTTTTTAGGTGTAACCTTCTTCCTACTCAATTTACCCCAGACGGAAGAAGGGTTACACCCAAAACATTGACTTCTCCAACTCCTGATGCTGCCTGGATTGCTATGTTCCTCCAGCCTCCTGCTTGTCTACCTTGGAATCAAGCATCTGCAGTCTTTTTTTGTCTCAGAACTGATAGTAGCTTGGCAATTGTTGGGTTATATGCACAATGTAGGATGGGGTGAGGGGGTAAGGAATAAATGATAGGTAGGGATAGAGCCCAAAGAGAGAGAAGAACAGTTGGGCAGACAAAGGAGTCAATACCAATCTGGCTAGGAGGGTGAATAGCTGTTAATGGAGATTGTTAGTGGCTAACAATAAGTAGTGAGTAATGGCAGACTGTGTGATAACAAGGCCTGGTGTGTGTGGTAGGAGGGCTAGGACAATTTTTTATATTGTCAGGTACACGGCAGTATTATATGGGACAGAAAGCAGTTTGGCTAGGGGCATAGCTAGTTCTGGAGTAGAGATTTTCAGAAGTATTGCAATTTGACTTTCAGGCTTTGTTAAATCCAGTGCCTTCAGCCATTTCTTAATACTGTGGAGTGAATTGAATTGGCTGAAAATTGGCACCTGAGATGCTGGGGACCTGAGGTAGAAGCCAAAGTGGATCATCACTTCAGTCTTGTCTCTTGTACTGATGTACTGGGCTCTCCCACCACTGGGGGTGTGGATAATAGCCATCCATCGTTGTCTGCATGACTGACATGAGACACCTCAAGCAGGTGCTCTACTCCCAGCTTTAAAACATCAAATGAGCCCCAGGTGGACAGAGGAAACGCTTCAGTGATACCCTCAAGTGCCTCACTGAAGTGCAGTATTCCCATGGACACCTGGGAATCACTGGCTCAAGACCAGCCAAATTGGAGGCGGAGCATCTTGGAAGGCACCGTGCACCCCAAGATTTGCCATTGGGAACAAGTGAAAACCAGATGAAAACAGTACGCTGTCACACCAGTGCCCCACCCACCCCTTCCTGTGACCACCACCTGCCCCAAAGTGTAACAGAGCCTGTACAGCCAGTTACGGACTCACCCTGAGAGTGAGAAAGAATCACCCGCGGCTCCGAGGGACCACCAATGAATGAATGGCTGTGGGATATGGCAGGACCATGGTGCTGTTATGTGATCCATGGTTTATGGGATCACTTGGCTCTGCCTGTTGCGTGTTGCTTCCACTGTTTAGCATTGCAGTTTCACCAAGTTGGCAACTCATTTTAGTGATGCCTGCTGCTGTTTCCGATGTGTTCTCCTGCCCTCCTCCTCAAATCAGAGCCGATTCCCTGACTTGATGGGTAACAGGGTTAGAGGTTGAAGTTGAAAACAATTCTGCTGCTATTGATGTTGTGTAATGCCTCAAGGAGACACAATCTAAGCTATTGGATCTGTTCTGAATCTACCCCATTTAGTAGGTAACATGATAAAGGATATCCTCATTGGGATGATTGAATTTGAGAGTGCCTTAATCCTATTTTAGATGCTGACAAATGTTGTTGTTCAGGCCTGATCCTGTTACAGTTTTCGTTCATTCTCACTACAAATGTGAATCTATGTGACCTGAACATTAACCTTCTTTGTCTGGTAGATGAGAAATATTATGTTGCTGGACAAATTGTATTTCTTTTATATTGTAAACTTGCTGCTAGATTATGTGTGTGATTCCACTGTGATTTCAATATATGAAATGTTTTATTTAATTTATGGATGTGGGAATTGTTGGCTTGGCCAGCATTTATTGCTCATCCCTAGTTGCCCTTGCAAAGGTGTCTTCTTGAATGGCTACTGTCCATTTGCTCTAGGTAGACCCATAATGCTGTTAGGAAGGCAATTCCAGGATTTTGACCGAACAATATTGAAGGAATGAACACTTATTTCCAAATCAGGTTGGTGAGTGGCTTGGAGGTAACTTGCAGCAGATGTTGTTCCTATGTATCTGCAAGGAGAAAGTGAGGATTCCTGATGAAGGGCTGATGCCCGGAACCAATTCTCCTGCTCTTTGGATGATGCCTGATCTGCTGTGCTTTTCCAGCACCACACTCTCAGCCAGGTTTCTGCAGCCCTTCTTGATGATGGTGGTCATGGGTTTTGATGGTGTCTTAGGAACCTTGGTGAATAGCTGCAGTGCATCTTGTAGATGGCACTTATTGCTGCTACTGAGCTTTGGTGGTGGATGGAAAGAATATTTGAGGCTGTGGTACCAATCAAGTGGGTTGCTTTGTACAGATGGTGTCAAGATTCTTGAGTGTTGTTGGATCTGCAAGCAAGTGGGGTATATTCCATCACACTCCTGACAAGTGTCTTATTGATGATGGACAGGTTTGGGATGTCAGGAGGGGAGTTAATCACTGCAGTATTCTTAGCCTCTGACCCTGTTCTTGCAACTACAACACTTAGATGTCTAATCCAGTACAGTTTCTGGTCAATGGTGTTTCCCAGGATGTTGATAGTGGAGAAGTCAGCAGTGGTGATACCATTGAATATCAGTTGGTGATAGATTCTCTCTCGTGTAAGTGGTCATTGCCTGGCATTTTTGAAGCGAATGTTTCTTGCCATTTGACAGCCCAAGTCTGAATGTTATCCAGATCTTGTTGCATTTGGGTATGGACTGTTCCAATATCTGAAGAAATGCGAATGGTGCTAAATGTGATGCAATCATCGGTGAATATCCCCACTTCTGATTTAATGATGGAGGGAAGGTCATTGATGAAGCAGCTGTAGATGGTTGGGCCTAAGACACTACCCTGAGGAACTCCTGCAGAGATCTCCTGGAGATGAGATGGCTGATCTCCAATCACCACAACCATCTTCCTTTGTGTTAGATATGACACCAAACAAGAGATTCCAATTGACTCCAGTTTTCTAGAGTTTTTTGATGTCAGACTCAGTCAAATGTGGCCTTGAAGTCAAGGTCAGTTACTCACCCCTCACTTCTTTCATCCATGGTTCTGCCAAAGCTGTAATGAAGTCAGGAGCTGAGTGGCCCTGGCAGAGCCTGAACTGAATGTCAAACAGCTATTGCTAAGCAAGTGCTGCTTGATAGCGCTGTTAATTACACTTTCCACTATTCCAGTACAGATAAACATTTCATGACAGGATAACTAATAGACATTTTTTAGTAAATAGAATTAGTTAGATGAAAATAATTTTGGTGAAATATTGAAAGTCTGTAAACAGTGAAATCATATCCAGTTTTTACAAAACATTGGTGTTTTTCTTAGATGAAGAAATTATATTTCTCAGAGAAAACAGCATTTTCTTTGTACAAGTTAGAATCACATCCACTCCCTTCACCACTGATGCTCAATAGCAGCAGTGTGTACTATCTACGAGATGCATTGCAGAAATTCACCTTCCAATACCTTCCAAACCATGACCACTTCTGTCTGGAAGGACAAGGGCAGCAGATACATGGGAACACCACCACCTGCAAGTTCCCTCCAAGCCTGACTTGGAAATATATCGCTATTCCTTCACTGTCACCGGGTCAAAATCCTGGAATTCCCTCTGTAATGGCACGGTGGGTCAACTCACAGGACATAGAGTACAGCATTTCAAGAAGGCAGCTCACCATTACCTTCGGGATTGGATTGTGTTTATAAAGGGTTGAAAATGTGACATTAGTTCAGGTAAATTAACACAAGTTGAGTCTGTAATAAGTGTTGGACAGAATTCATTCACACCTTTCACTTCATGGATTTCTGATCAGAAGCAATCAGCTTTCTTATTGTAGCCTCCCAAATTGAGAATATGGTTGTGTGTCACCTTCTTGAATTGTAAAGGAATGGCGATATATTTCCAAAACAGGATGATGTATGGCTTGGTGGGGAACTTGGAAGTTGTGGTGTTCCCAGATAAATGCTATTTTTTTCTTCCTGCATGATCAATTTTGTGGTTCAGGATGGTACTGCAAAGTGGCCTTATGTGCTGCTGCAATGTGTCTTTGCTACCAAGTAATGGTGGTGGAAGGAGTAAATGTTGTTGGAGAGAGTGCTGTTTTGTCATGCATGATGTCAAGCTTCTTAAGTGATGTTAGAGCTAAACCAAATATAGAAAAGCAACAGAGTTCTCCTCACGGCTTATACTTATCCCTCATCCAGAACCATAAAGAGGAGATTATCTGTTTTTCTTTCATCTCTTAGCTGTTTACGGGGACTCACCTGTACAGATTGTTTTCCTAAATTACAGTACTGACTGTTTTGGAAGCACTTAGAGTGCAAGAGTCAACCAGTCCATGCTGACCATGTTCCTGAACTAAACTAGTCCCACCTGCCTGCACTTGGCCCACATCCCTCTAAACCTTTCCTCTTCATGAACTTATCGAAATGTCTTTTTAATGTTGTAACCATACCTGCATCCATCAATTTCAGTGGCAGATCATTCCACACGCAAACCACTCTCTGTGTAAAAATGTTGCCCCTCATGTCCTTTTTAAATCTTTCTCCTCTCACCTTAAAAATATGCCCCTTACTTTTTAACTTCCCACCCTAAGGAAAAGACCCACATCATTCACCTTATCTATGCCCCTCCTGATTTTATAAGCCTCAATAAAGCATCCCTTAACTTCCCACCCTCCAGTGAAAAATGTCCCAGCCTTTCCAGTCTATTTTTATATCTCAAACTCTCTATAACCAGCAGCATCCTGGTAAATCTTTTCTGAACCCTCTCCAGTTTAATAATATCCTTCCTAATAACTGGGCAACCAGAATTGCATAGGTACTTCAGAAGAGGCCTCGCCAACATCCTGTACAGCCTCAGTGTGATATCCCAACTCCTATACTCAAAAGGCTAACTAATGAAAGCAAGTCTGCTAAACGCCTTCTTCATCACCCTGTCTACCTGTGATGCAAATTTCAAGCAATTATGTCCATAAACCCCTACGTCTCTCTGTTCTACAACACAACTCAGGGACCTACCATTGATTATATAAGTCCTGTTCATGTTTGTATTACCAAACTGCAATATCTCACATTTATCCAAATTAAACTCCTTCTGATACTTCTCAGCTCATTGATCCAATTGATCAAAATCTCTTAGTAATCTTAGATAATCTTCTTCACTGTCCACTACACTACCAATTTTTGTGTCATCTGCAAACTCACTAACCATGTCTCCTATATTCTCATCCAAGTCATTTATATAAACGACAAACAAAAGTAGACCCACTGATCCCTGTGGAATACTGCTGGTGACAGGCTTCCAGTCTGATAAACAATCCTCCACCACCACCCTCTGTATCCTACCATAAAGCCAATTTTGCATCCAAACAGCAAGCTTATCCTGAATCTTCATTGGTTGTGATGAGTTATGGATGGTTGAGATTGTAGAACAAGTGCTTTCATTTCTTTTCTACCAAACTCACTCAACAGGGAAAGCTGCAAGAAACATTGAACAAAGATCTAATGTCACACATCGTACATTGTCATTGTCAGGAATTGGCACTCCCAAATACTACAGAGGGTCCTCGTTTATGAATGCCCAATTTACGAATCCTCATACTTGCGAACACAATCCCCTACAGGAGTGTACTTTTAACATTTTCTGTGCTCATAAACAGTAACTTCACATTGTCCTGCTTTGTGTTCTGAGCAAATTGACTTGTGAAGGGAATTCCAGAACAAATTTGTTCACAGCCTGGGCACTGCCTGTAATGTAAAACTGCAATTGAAGTGTCAGTGATGAAAAGTGTAATATTTAATGATATTTATAAAATATTTGAAATGAAGCTCTGTTAAAAGTTTAATTTTTGCCGTGAAGGATCACGTGCACGTAATAACACAATGTATTCTGGTATTGTGGACTCCGCGCTTGGAACTGAGTGTAATGCTATCAGACTTGAGGCATTTGACCCAAATTTGAGAATAACTTTAAGTTAATTTATAGGAGCCATACAAGTGCAGTATTCTGTGGAAAAACAGGTAATTGCTGGGTCAAAATAGCATTTCTAAATGCATTTCAAATTGGAACTTGATACTATTCCAAGATGTGTGAAATATTGAGAATGTTGCACAGTGTTAACTATCTATATATATTCACGTCAGCGTAAAACTGTTTGAAAACCAGTTGAATAGATTCATTCCACAAATTGAGCAAGCTGTATTTTACCTTGCTACTTATTCATCTATTAGGCAGCATAACTATCTACAGAGTGTAGTTTTAAATATAACAGTAGTGAGGTCAGATTTAAGTTTTTTTTGTTTCACATGTTTTCATTTATGCTAATGTACAAAAATGTACGATAAAATGACATTGCAATTACCTCCACCCTTACCTTCGAGCTTACCACAACTGCATAAGCAAACGATGTGAGGACTGTGTAGCCTTCAGAAGAGGTGAAGTCCTGCTGCAGTGGTGTTCTTAGGACAGAACTTACCCTAGGTCACATTGAAATAGAACGGATGCTGATATAAGCTGTTCTCAGCTTATCTGAACACACAGGATACCCAGCAATGATAAATCATTCCCAGTCAAAAAATTGTTTATAATTTCATATTAAAAGCAAAATAGCATTTGGAACAGATGATTTCATTGCAGATATAAGTGTAATGGGCTGATAAGTGGCATGTAAAGGTAAAAGGCGTGTTTACACCTGATGATTAAATCTGATGAAGAGACTTTCATAGAGGTCAGGAAATAGGTCACCTGGCTTTCTTTTGATGAGATTTTGATGCAGAGACTCCAAAGAGAGGGAAAATTAGACAAGAACCTTATAGCTTTTTAATGGATGTGGATTTTAGAGATTTTATGTAATTGTCTATTAAACTGAGGTACTGAAATGATGCAATACCAGCAACATCAGAGGAAACATGTAAACGACATGTTGGAGCTGGGCAAGGGTTAATACTGGAGTCTTTAAGATGCTGTATACCTCTCTGTTTCTCTGCAGAGCAGCAGTGTGGTTGTAGGCTCTCAGTACCAGTGCTGTTAAGTGTAATTATGTTCGAGCAGGACTCACTATCTCTCATCAGAGGGAGCTGTTGAGGCAGCAGCTGTGTGAAAAATCCTACAGTGAACGCTCGAGCCATGTCACTCACTCTCAATTTGTTTGGACATGATTGGTTGCATCTCTTCTAGGAGCTTGTTGGCATTCTGTAGTGTAGATGTTGGTTGCTGAAGGACGTTGTGAAGAAAGGGCCTGGATCGGTACTGCCTTGCAAGCTATCCCTGGTGCCTGTGAGAGCTTGTGCTTCTGTCTGAGTGCTGGGAGAGGCAGACAATTCTTGGCTGGTGTGTGTGCAGCAAGCTCAAGGTTGTATATGGATAGGAGCTCTCTGCTTCAGCTCATACAGGAGCAGGTCAGTATGTCTTTAGTACCGTATCACACTTGGATCATCTCATTTCAGAGTTCTCATCCTTCATTACTCTGAATGCAGCTCATGTTAATAAATCACAAGCCACATCTACACATTTTTTTTTACAGTTTATCTGTCTGGTTAAATAATTAGCTGATATCAGTGCTGTGCAAATGCTGGAACTGAAGGAGAGAATGGAAAAATGCAGGAAAGCTAAATGATAGCCAGTCAGTCAGATGAGTAAGAGGGGAAACAGCTAGCAGACGAACAGCATTTCACTCAGAATGGGAAAGAATTTTAAAAAAAGGTGGGAAGTCCTGAATATGAAAATGAGAAATTGGAAAAGCACTAAAAAGAAAATGAAGGGGAAAGAGCCCCAGATATACAGAATTAAAACAACTAATGAAGGGTATAAGAAATAACAGTTAAGGACACAATAGTAAGGAAAGGATTAAAAAGAGAAACAAAACAGGGAATACAGTGCAACAACAGAGTGACAGAGGAAATTTAGGTTGGAAGAGCAGTCAACTGTAGATACTCACCAAGAGTAGGACGTAGAGTCACAAACTCTTATAACATTATTTTGACACTTATGCGATTGTTAAGTAACTTCGACATACTAGAGACAGTTTTCTGGGAATTAAGAAACCTCCTCTGTATATAAGCATGGTGCCCAATTCTATTAACACAGCTCTGTTAACTCTACATTCCCATAACATGCCTGTGCTTTTGCCTTGATATTATCTTCCAATCTGTCCAGTATCATACATTCGTGTTCTATGTTCCTGTTGAAAAGAAGGTCATGCTAATTATTATTCAACTAGACATAGCAGATACAAATTAACCTAAAAAAGCCATAAGTTAGATTACGTAATGAATCTGTGCTGGGAATGTTACGAATCATTAATACAGTAATTGCTGATAAAAATGAATAATTTTCAAAGAAATGTTATGCTTGAGAAATGATTTATTCAGATTGATCTTTTTAAAGAAATTTGTTACACATGAATTTTGGTTAATTTAAACACTAGTGCAACAACTGAATCTGTTTTGAATGCTTGATTATGCACCATACAGTTCTTACAAGTACTGTTAGTATGTGAAAAATGACTGACGTGTTCTGGACTGATATTTTCCAGTAAGTTATTACATAGGTAGGTAATTGGGGGATGTTTTTGTGCTCCAATCAGAGATAGCGTTTAATAACTTGCCTCAATCTGGAATTTTGTATAATAGAAATGAATGAAAAGCCATTTGGCCGATTGTATTTCTTCGGAATGGGAATAAATGAAAAGTGATTTGGTTAATTGGATTTCTACATAATGGGAGTGAATGAGGTTTGATTTAGTCCAAAGAAATTCGGTGCAGGGAGAGTGTATGGGAAAGAATTAGGTCTATTGAAATCTTTTTTAATGAAAATGTTGGGGAAGTGACTCAGTTTATTGTAATTCTGCAAAATAGAAATGAATAGAAAGTGATCTCAAAACTTTTTTCACTGTTGTACATTTAATATTGGGACACAGACATCGTGAGTATGACCATCACCTCGAATTGCCTTTGGGAGAAGGTGGTGGTAATTGCCTTTGTGAACCTCTGATGTCCACGTGGTGACAGTGTTCTGCCAATGTTGTTAGCTAGGGACTTCCAGGATTTTGAGCTCTTGACAATTAAAGATTATTTCAAAGAAGCAATAGTGTGTGAGTAATTTGGAGAGAAACTTGGAGGTGACTATGTTGCCATGCACCTTCTACTCATGTCCTTGTGGCGAATAAGGTCCGTGTGGCTTTGAAGTGAATTGTAATTAAAAATTTGAATTTTATTTGTATTATTCAATCCCAAATATATGTAGGATGTTAACATATCAAAATATTCTTAGTATTTAAAAGGAATCAATATTTTGGTATACAATATTTTTCACTGAAAAATGTATTGCTGGAAAAGCGCAGCAGGTCAGGCAGCATCCAAGGAGTGATTCTCCTGCTCCTTGGATGCTGCCTGACCTGCTGCGCTTTTCCAGCAACACATTTTTCAGCTCTCATCTCCAGCATCTGCAGTCCTCACTTTCTCCTAATATTTTTCATTGTGCCACTTTTAAATGTTGGCATTACAAGTGCAGCACGGTGGCTCAGCAGTTAGCACTGCTGCCTCACAACACCAGGGAACCAGGTTTGATTCCACCCTCGGGCGACTGACTGTGTGGAGTTTGCATGTTCTCCCTGTATCAGTGTGGGTTTCCTCCGAGTGTGCCAGTTTCCTCCCACAGCCCATAGGTGGATTGCCCATGCTAACTTGCCCATAGTATCCAGGGATGTGTAGGTTAGGTGCATTAGCTATGGGAAATGTAAAGGTTGTGGGAGTTGGTCTGGGTGAGATGCTCTTCAGAGGGTCAACGTGGACTAAATGGGCTGAATGACTTGCTTCCACACGTAGGGATTCTATGATTATGCCTGCCAGGGATTTCCATGCAGTTCTGGACCATGTAACACACATAAGAGACATTTTACTCAGCGCTGTCAGCACTGGGCAAATCTTATGTGTGAGTTTGTAACCACATACCAGAGGCAAAGTTATAATTTTCATTAAACACAATGTTCGAGATGTATATTCTGAGCACAAACAAATTAAGTGTCAGTAACAATTTGCTGAACTTTAGGCATGAGTGAGTTATCCCTGTAACGAAAATTTGCTCAATATTCCTGAAACTTGTGATTGGATCCATCAAACCTGAGTGGATCTTTACCCACAGAACGGGGCTTGCCCCTGACTCTCAACTGCAAGTTTTCTCTCATTGTATTTGATTATTGGTCCTTTAAAACAATCCAGATTTTCAGGAGCAGCTGGAAACAAACATTTTAATTGCAACTTTTTTGATCACTTTTAAATAAATTATCTGAACTGAGACCTACTGAGATATTATACACTTCTTTAAATGCATTTTTCTACAAAATATGCTACATTAAAAATTAAAATTCTACCTCAGTTACTATGCTTAATGTGCATGAATGATTGTTCAATGAATTGTAGTTCAATAAAGAAATATACTGTTGTGCATGTTTTTTTCTTTGGTTGTTAATGTTTTCACTGATTTCTATGTCTTTGTGCATTTTTGCATCCATTTATGAGTCTGGGTGCTCGCTGATGACTCAGGAGGATTCTTGAGCATTTTCTGATATCAGCAAAACGTGTGCATCTTCAGACAAATTTCAGATGAATCTTTCGAGTTGCATCCACAGGGTACAGTCTAGGTCAATAAGTGTATTTCAGACAATGGTTTTGCTGTCTGAGGTCAACAAAAACACAGGCTAGGTTTTGTAGGGATGTTCAGTGGCCACTGCAATGGGCCAGATAACTCCACTTCATCCTTTTGAGTCAGCCCTGACTGGGATATATAGTTATCTTTCAGTGAATGAACTATCATCTGAGTTTTCCTCCCTTTAAAGGATCTGGACTAGCTGGAGGAACCTGCAACTCTTCAGTTGCAGCAGCAGAAGAAAGAGTGATGGACATTTGGCCCAATGAATCACACTGACCCTATGAAGAGCAGCCCACCCAGAGCCACCCCAAACCATATCCCAGTAACATTGCATTTCCCACATCTAATCCACGTAGCATGCACATCTGTGGACATAAAGGGCAATTTAGCATGGCCAATCCACCTAATCTGCATATTTTTGGACTATAGGAAACCGAAGCACACGGAAGAAACCCACACAAAACACGTGGGAGAATGTGCAAATTATACACAGTTATCGGTGGCTTAAATCAAACCTGGATCCCTGGCATTGTGAGGAAGCAGTGCTAACCACTTAGCCACTGTGCTGCCCATTGTTAACTCTGCACCCAGTCGAAGAGCCCAGTAATGGATGCCACCCTGCTAGCAAGGCACATGAGGTCAGATATTGCCATATAGCCCCAGGTGAGGGAAGATTGATGAAAGGAAGGGGATGGTGCCACATCACTGTCAGTGTGTCCCACTGTGGATTGTGAGAACACCCGATTCAAAGAGCCAACCCCTTCTCCAGCCCTAAGGGAGGGGCAAGTAATGTTCACCAGGACGTTACCCCCATGTGGTAGAAGTCCAACCTTATAGTGCTGCAATGCCAGCAATGGCAGGAGTTGGTCCATGATTGGCTTCTGGGTCAGAGGATTATCCTCCATGTTTCATGCTGCTGGAAGAATGCCATGGCAATGGGAAGGTGGCAGACATTCCAGTTGCAAGGTTATTTACAAGAAAAAAATAAATGTTGAAAATGAACATAGAGTCCCAGGTACAATGGGTACCTTTGTATATGCTAAAAAATTGAAAAGAAAAATGAAAAAAAGCTGCAAAGCTGAACAATAAAAGATACAGGAGTATTTTAATTTACTTGGTGGATAGCTAAATTTTATCAATGAATGTCGACTGTCAAGTTTTAAATTCCAGCATCTGATTGTTAAATCTGAGACCTCTGATGGACTAAAATTGTTTTAAAAATAGGACAAATACTGACCAAAAATAGCTGCCATGATCACCTAGCACAGATTGAATGGAGTACAGGAGACCAATGTGGAATAAAACCATCTGACATCAAACCAGGCAACTAAGTCAATATCAAGAAATTTTCATTTCCTGTTTCAATTCACAATTATATGACAATTTAGCATATTGGAAATGAAAGAGTCGATGTAGAATATTCAACTTGGACAGACAATGGGGCCAGACTCAAGACTACGCAAATTAATCCTATTTCAAAAGCTGCTTCAGAACAGCAGCAATGAGGAGGAAATGGATTTGTGAACAAGATCTAGAAGACGTTCTCTCTCTCCCTGCCTGTTTTTCCCAACATCTAGAAAACAGTACCCTGTGAAAAAGCAAATTGAGTGAACAGCCATTCTCAAAGAACTCAAAAGCATTAACTTCTGCTATGGATATCAATCAACAATTAAACGACTGTGCTCTAAGTTTAAAAATTGAATACTTCAAACACTTAAACTGCATAATCTTTATTTTTCCTGTCTTTACCAGCCATTGTCCATTTTAAATTTATTATCTGTATTTGTGCGTATGTTTGATGTCAAATATTTATTAATTTTTTTTCTCATAGTGTGCAATAAACTTCTTCTTTGACCCAAGAAAACCTTATAATTAGCTTCTGCATTTTTATTGAGTTAACTATTTTTAATTGATGCTACATTATTAAAAGAAATAAAGTAATTTTGTGACTAAATAAAAAAACTCATATTCTTATGTAATCACATCACTATTCAGCATTATCTATATTTTCTCTCTCTCCGTCATATCATGCAGGCACTGGGATGTGTGCATGATGATTCAGAAGGCAAATGGTGGAAATAGGGCGGCTCAGTGGTTAGCACTGCTGTCTCATGGTGCCAGGGACCCAAGTTCGGTTCCAGCCTCAGGTGATTGCCTGTGTGGAGTTTGTACGTTCTCCCCGTGTCTGCGCAGATCCCCTCTGGGTTCTCTGGTTTCCTCCCACAGTCCAAAGATGTGCAGGTTAGTTGAATTGACTGTGCTAAATTGCGCATTGTGCTCAGGGATGTGTAGATTAGGTGCATTAGTCAGGGATATATGTAAGGTCAGGGAGAATGGGTTTGGGTGGGTTCCTCATCGGTGCGGACTTGTTGGGCCCGAAGGGCCTGTATCCATACTGTAGGGATTCTATCAAAAAAGTGGGGAAGTTATGAAGAAATGAGCTGAATCTTACGTGATTGTAACAAATGCAAACTGCATTGAGGACAGAAAATCCAGGAAGGCTCTGGAATTAAGAAGAAAGAAAATGATGTGCATGGAACATGAAAGAGATATTTGTGGGCTGGATGATACAACATGAAACTATTGAAACAATGGCCAGTGGCAGTGTGGGAAGAATTGCAGAAGTACTAAAAGATAAAGAAAATGCTGAAAATGCTTAGCAGGTCTGTACCTGTGGAGAGAGAAAAACAGAACTAACATTTCGGTTGGTGATTGCTTGTCGGATTTGCAAGAACAATTGGCATATATTGAAGAGTAAATATTAAGCCGAATTAATGATGAAATCATGCTACATTTAAAATTAAGGTTGAAAAGACATTTGCGATACTGCATATTGTTCTGGTCACTGCAGCATAGAAAGGGTATTGTTCTTGAAAAGATACAAACAAAAGCAACCAGAATGATTGAGGGAACGAATTATGGTGAGTTTATTACAAAGACTACTTTGGCCAAGCTTTTGTTGGAAAGGGAATGGGTGAAAAATATTAGGATTGTTGCTTCTGTGATTCTAAAGGGAGTTGATAAGGTGGACGAAGTCAATATATTTTGAGTATTCTTGCCTGACAGTACCACTCTAAAATTGCAACCAGTTGATAGTCACCGGCTCAATTTTAGAAAGGGTTAACAGCTGGGTATCCAAAACACTTGGCTGAATTTGGCATTGGGCCAAATTTTAATATGGATATTGGGTTCCTAACACAAAATTAGAACCTTAGGTAGCAAATAATCAGACCCTTTGCTGTACAGACTTCAATTAGTTATTTTTAATCAACCTGTTCAGACATGTTATATAAAGGTGAAAGGTAAAGTTGCCATTGTCCTGTTATACCACATGGCTGCTCTCCCATTAGAGAGATTGGTAGTGGTTCAAACAGAGGGTTACCATATCTCAGGTGAGGGAAGAAATTGAGACGGAGAGTCTTTCACGGTTACCTCAGCCAGTGCAGGGATTGAACTCACGCTGGTGGCATTACATACCAGCTGTCCAATCAACTGAGCAAACTGACCCCCTCACCTTATAACACACCCATGGATTTCCCCCTGAACTCATGCCTTCTGGCGCAAAGATAGGGATACCATTGCTGTGCCACAAGAGCCCAAATACTTCAATAAGATCCTTGGAGAATGACCTTCTAAAGATAAGGATCTAATTCATTTTCTGTTAGAAAAATAACTTGAGCTATGGTTGCCCCACCTACATGATTTGACTCCGATTATAACTTACCTTTGCTGACTGCTGCAGTTTTTAGTGCTCAGTGCGGAGAGGTACAGAGTGACCCCTGTATCTGCAGAATCGCTTCCTGCAGTTTCAGTTACCCGCTGTTTACCACGGCTGGAACGTATTATAGGGAACGTTCCAGAACCAGGGACCAGAAGGCTGTCAGGAAGGTACATTTCCTATTAAAAGGATGGATTCACTCCTATCCACAGTTTCAGGCTTCCGCAGTAGGTCCTGGAATGTATCCCCCATGGGTACAGGGGGATGATTGTACATCTGGAATACTTTATGGGTATCGGTTCTCTTCTGCTGTTCAGTAATCAAAATCCACTCCATTATTTAAGTTAGAAAATGGTAGAGGAAGCAGGCAGCATTGGACAATTCGAATGTAAATCAGATATATTTCACAAGTAATATTTTGAGATCAGGTGTATGAGTAATTTGAGAAACATGATTTATTCTTATTTATTCATGGGATCTGGGTGTCATTGTCTGGGCCAGCATTTATCCCCGTTCTCAAACTGCGTCCTGACAAGGTGGTGGTGAGCTGCCTTTCTGAACCACAGAAATCCATGGGGCGATGGGGGACCCACAACACTGTTAGAGAGGGAGTTCCCAATTTCAATCCAGTGATGCTGAAGGAATATTGATATATTTTCAAGTCAGGATGGTGTGTGGCTGGAGGAAAATTTGGAGGTGGCAATATTTCCATACATCTGCTGCCTTTGTCTTTCTAGGATTAGATTAGATTACTTACAGTGTGGAAACAGGCCCTTCGGCCCAACAAGTCCACAACGACCCGCCGAAGCACAACCCACCCAGACCCATTCCCCTACATTTACCCCTTCACCTAACATTACAGGCAATTTAGCATGGCCAATTCACCTAACCTGCACATTTTTGGACTGTGGGAGGAAACCGGAGCACCCGGAGGAAACCCACGCAGACACGGGGAGAATGTGCAAACTCCACACAGCCAGTCGCCTGAGGCGGGAATTGAACCCGGGTCTCTGGCGCTGTGAGGCAGCAGTGCTAACCACTGTGCCACTGTACCATCCACAAAGATGTAGTGGTCATGAATTTGAAAAGTGTCAGTGAAGGAGCCTTGGTGAGTTGCTGCATTATATCTTTTATACTAAGGTTACCCAAGCTTTTTATCACTGAAGGTTTCCCTGTCTTATATTTGATTCCGTGTGATCTAATTGATCGAGATTGATTGCAACAATTATTTGATAACTACAATATTATTGCACCATGTGTTTATGAGGGCGATTCGCACAATAGGAATTTTAGTCTTATTTTCAATAGCAATTCAAATGTTGCTAACCAACAAAAAAGGGATTAAGAGTGTTGATCAAAAACCTGGTGAAAGATGTAGTCTTTAAGGAGGAAAGGAACGTGGAGAGATATTTGTAACTTAGGGAGGAAATTCTAACCTAAATCTGCTGAAGGTGCAATTACTAATGGTTGAGCAAAAGGAGAACAAGGGACCAAAAATAGAGGACTGGATGTTTGAAAATAGAAGGGCAGCACGGTGGCTCAGTGGTTAGCACTGCTGCCTCACAGAGCCAGGGATCCGGGTTCGGTTCCACCCTCGGGCGACTGTCTGTGTGCTGTTTGCACATTCTCCCTGTGTCTGCATGGGTTTGCTCTGGTTTCCTCCCTCAGTCACAAAGATCTGCAGGTTACGTGGATTGGCCATGGGGAATTGCCCATAGTGACCATGAATGTGCAGGCTAGGTGGATTAACCATGGGAAGTGCAGAGTTATGGGATAGGGTGGATAGGTGGGTCTGGGTGGGATTTCCTTCGGAGAGTCAGTGTGGACTCGATGGGCTGAATGTCCTGAATTGTAGGGATTCTATGATCATCTGGATAGAAATAATGTGCAAGGGTTTGGGGTAAAGCAGAACATTGGCAGTAGGTGATGAAACTCATTTGAAAAACTAACATGGACACGACAGGCCCAATGGCTTCCTTTTGCACTGTAACACTTCTGTGATATGGTCTTCTGCCCAACCCTGACCTGTCCCCCATACCATGGCGAGAGGTTCATCCATCAGCCTGACCCCCCTGACACTCATGGATGGCAATTAGTGACCATTTAAGGAGCCCATTCCACCTCCACTGCTTTAGTACATGCACAGGAGAAAGCAGAGGAAGGCGACCTCTTGATAGGGGTACGATCAGGTACACCCCTCAAGATTGTACTCAACTTTATGCCTCCCCTCAGCCTCTAAAACCTGACCGCCTTCCCTCCCTCCCAATCCCTCCCTGAATAAATGCCCAGTTTCAGCTTCAAGTCCTGTAGCTGGTCGAAATCATGTTGGGGCTTGAGGGGCCCTCGTCTGCTGGTTTGGAGAGTTTGAGCTGACTTTGACCATATTTTGTTAAAGTGCCATTTTTGTTGGGTTCCATGGCTGGTTTCTGTCTGCAAAGCCTAGTGAGTTTTCTTCTGCTTTCATCCCAAATTCACCTTTTTAACCAACTATCATGCCCCATGTAGTGTTTGATACTATCCTGATTCTCCCAGAAATACTCACCACTGCTGGGCTCCCTAATGCTGGTACCATCTTTAAAAGGCCAGTGTGACTTGGCAAGATGGCGGCGATTCTGTAGAACTGCTGTGGACAGCTCTGCCTAACAGCCAAAGCATACTGGTGTGTTTTGCCATCCCTGGTTAACTTATGTGGTGGAATTATTAGTTTAAAACCTCACAGAACACATATTTGTTAATATTTGGGAGTGGGAAGGTTGTCAAAGGGAAAAGGATTGAGCAAACAGCAGCAGGGAGGACACTCTCCTACAGAACTTACCACACCAGAGACTGCAGTAGCAGCAGCCTCTCCTGAACCCCCGGGGACCTGACAGACTCTCAGGAATTGGCTGCGGCGATGGAGAGACTTACTTTGAAAGTTGGGGCTGTGATTGAGGAGATCTGTGGCGAGATTCGTGCCCAGGTCCAACCTATCGCGTCCATGCTGCAGAAGCATGACCAGGAGATCCAGAGCCTCGGGGAGCGGCTGGAGGAGGTGGAGGGTTGAACTAAGGCCTCAGAAGCTGCGATGGACTCCTCATCCCGTCGGATCCAGGTGCTGGAGCGAGAGGTGCGGGCTTTGCGAGACCATATCGATTACTTCAAAAATCGAGGTCGGAGGATAAATCTCCGAATTGTCGGGCTCCCTGAAGGTGAGGAAGGTGAGCAGCCAGTCAGCTGCTTTGAAAGCTGGCTGCCGAAGTTTTTGGGCCTTCACATCAAGTCCAGCAGGCTACAGATTGAAAGGGCTTATTGGGTTACAGGGCACAGGTTAGGCCCAGTGCAGCGCCCCCGCCTGGTCCTAGTGCACTTCCACTCACATAAGGGCAAGCGAAAGGTGATAGAAGCTTCTAGATTACTGGGAAATGATCCACAAAATCATATTTTTCCAGGATTTATCGACCCTTTAATTCGAAAGAGGAAGTCCTTCGGTGAAGTTAAAAAGAGGCTGAGGAATCTGGGCATCCAGTTCTCCATGAGATACCCTGCAGTGCTCCATTTCAGCCATGAGGACTCAGTTTATACATTTGACTCAGCGGATAAAGCTAAAACCTTTGTAGACACTTTAAAATAGACGGACTGGCCTGAAGAATACGGTTAATATTTCTTCTCTTTTCCTTCTTTCCCCATGTTTTCCCTTCCTTTTTTTATTCCTTTCTTTCTCCCGAATAATCTTTTTTTGGAAAGGGTGGGGCGGGGGGAGGAGGTGGGGAAACTCGGTATAAGTTGCTTCTTTTTTTTAATAACTGGATTTTCTGATGGGAAATTTTGTGGATGTTCTTTGTTGTCTCCCTTCTTTTTTTTGTTTGTTCTGTTTCTCTTTCAGTTACAAGTAGGGATGATATGAAGCTAGGGATGGGTGGAGTGCTTATCCTGACTTTGTCTTTTTTCTGGCCTAAGGCTGGGGCAAAGTCTGGGTTTGAAGGACCTGTGAAGGAGGGGATGGGTAAGGTGAGTGACCCCTATGGGCAGGGGGAAGAGTGTTTCATTCAAGGTTTTATAGTTGGTTTTCTTTGTAGTTTTTTTGGTAGTAATAGGTTTTTATAGGTATTTAGATTGCTTACAGTGTGGAAACAGGCCCTTCGGCCCAACAAGTCCACACCGACCCTCCGAAGTGCAACCCACCCTACATTTACCCCTTCACCTAACACTATGGGCAATTTAGCATGGCCAATTCACCTAACCTGCACATTTATTTGGACTGTCAGGGGGGAAATCAGAGTACCCGGAGGAAACCCACGCAGAATGGGGAGAATGTGCAAACTCCACACAGACAGTTAGCTGAGGCGGGAATTGAACCCGGGTCTCTGGCGCTGTGAGGCAGCAGTGCTAGCCACAGATCGAATAGTTTTTGTATATATAGTTCTTCCACTCTATGAATCTTTATTTACTTGTGCTCGGTCTTTGTAACCCCTCCCAGAGGTTCAAGGATCTCTGAAAGTGAATACATGTGTTATTAAATGGCACACCTGGAACATCAAGGGAAGTTATTCGCCTGTTAAAAGGAAAAATGTGCTTTCTAGCCTTAGGAGGGAAAGGGTTGATACTGCTTTGTTGCAGGAAACCCATCTTGATGATGGGGAACACCTGAAATTACAACAGGGGGCTTCTAACCTGGTATTCTTTTCATCCTTTACTACTGAAAGTAGGGGAGTGGCAGTACTTATCCAGAAAAATCTTCCATTCACATTATTAGAGCAGGTGAAAGATGAGCAGGGACAGTTTGTGATACTTAAAGCCCTGATACATGGGGAGGGATGTGGCATTTTAAATGTCTCCTGTCCTCCGACGCATCCCCTCAATTTTTTTGTTTAGTGCTTTCTCTACACTGAGTGCTTTTGGAACATGGCACATTATGGGGGGAGGGGGAGGGGGCGGGAGTTTTAATTGTCTTTTGGATCCGACAGTGGACAGGATGCCTTGTGGGCCCCCAACTATTTCTTTGTAGGCCAAGCAGATGGTTGACTTATGCGAGGAGTTGGGGCTGGTGGATATTTGGAGATGTCTTCAACCTATTGGCAGGGATTTCACCTTTTTTTCAAACCCACATAACTGTCACACGAGTATTGATGTCTTTCTGGCTCCCTTGGCCCTTCTGAATTCGATTATGGGTTGTAAAATTGGGAATATAGCTATCTCTGATCACTTGATGGTATATTTGGAGGTTAAGGCCAAGAGTGAGGGGCTAGGTTTGTGGCACTGGCATTTGGACCCTTTTCTTCTTAAAGATTCCAAATTTATGGAATAGTTTTTGAAGGAGTTTCAGGAATTCTTGACTATCAACTCAGGCATGGTGCACCACACAATAGACCATTTTTATATGACATGGCAACCCTACTTGAGTTACTTGGATATAGATTTGTCAGTTATCTTATCTAGGGTGTGTTTAACCAGGGTGGTTAGGTTTGTCAAGCCCTGTGCCCTGGAGGGGGTCTCCTGAGTTAATATATACAATGCTCCTGTTCCTTTGTTTGGGAGCTTTGCGCCGAGCATAGCTGTTCTGTATTCTGTGTTCATTTATGTTTTTATTATTTTTCTTTCTTTGTTGATCTACTAGTTATTTACTTATTTATTGATGTTGCTTTGCATAATGTTAGGGTTTGTTTAGTATTATAGGGTAGGTTAGTAGTTAGTAGACAGTAGTTATGATACTGATATTTGTGATTGATTGTATTTTTTCAATAATTTTATATGTTTGTAAAGTTAAAAAAATTTGCTAATAAATATATTTACAAAAAAAAATGCCAGTGTGCACCTGGTCAACCACGGCTAACCTGGAGTTGCCCGGCATGGTTTGAAATGTTTGCCCCTGACATGGCAAAGAAGGGAAAATTGGCACCTCCCTTGGCAGACAGAGACTTAGAGGTCAAGGTGGACGTGGTGGAGCAGACGAAAGCCTTGCTTTTTCTGCAGGATTGGCAGAGGCGACCACGGCACCAGACCCTATCTGCCTAACCTCAGGTTAAGCCTCTGGTCCATAAGACCATAACAAATAGGAAAAGGAGTTGCCATTTGACTCCTCGAGCCTGCTCCTCCATTCAATAGGATCATGGCTGATTGACATTCCTCATGTCCAGTTTCTCCCTCTTTCCCTGTCACCCTTGATTCTGTGACTGATCAAAACTCTATCTAACTCAGCCTTAAATATACACAAGGACTCCGTCCCAACAGGTCTCTGTGGCAAGGAGTTCCAAATACTCACAACCCTCTGAGAGAAGAAATTTCCCCTCATCTCAGTCTTAAATTGGCCCTGGAGTTGAGACTGTGTTGCTGGAAAAGCACAGCAGGCCAGGCAGCATCTGAGGAGCAGGAGAATCGATGTTTCGGGCCAGATCCCTTCATCAGGAATGAGGCTTGGAGCCTCCAGAGTGGAGAGATAAATGGGAGGAGGGGTGGGGCTGGGGGAAGGTAGCTGAGAGTGCAATAGGTGGATGGAGGTGGGTGTAATGGTGATAGGTCAGAGAGGAGGGTGGAGTGGATAGGTGGGAAGGAAGGTTGACAGGTAGGACAGGTCATGAGAGCAGTGCTGAGCTGGAAGGTTGGAACTGGGTAAGGTGGGGGGAGGGGAAATGAGGAAACTGGTGAAGTCTACACTGATGTCCTGGGGTTGAAGGGTCCCAAGGCTGAAAATAAGGCTTTCTTCCTCCAGGCGTCGGGTGGTGAGGTGGTGGCAATGGAGGAGGCCCTGGACCTGCATGCCCTCAGCAGATTGGGAGTCTGAGTTGAAATGTTCAGCCCTGGGGTGCTGGGGTTGATTGGTGCAGGTGTCCCGGAGATGTTCTATAAAGCACTGTAGGAGAAGGCGTCCTGTCTCCCCAGTGTAGAGGAGACTGCATCAGGAGCAACGGATACAATAAATGACATGTGTGGAAGTGCAGGTGAAACTGTGGAAGGCTCCTTTGGGGCCTTGGATGGTAAAGGGGGAGGTGTGGGTGCAGAATTTGCAATTCCTGCGCTGGCAGGGGAGGGTGCCAGGAGGGGAGAGTGGCTTATTAGGGGGCGTGGACCTGACTTGACCAGGGGGTCGCGGAGGGAATGGTCTTTGCGAAAAGTGAATAGGGGTGGGGAGGGAAATATATCCCTGGTGGTGGGGTCCATTTGTAGGTGGCAGAAATGTTGGCGGATGATGCGATTTATGCGGAGGTTGGTGGGGTGGAAGGTGAGGACCAGGGCGGTTGGAGGGGTGGGGTTTGAGGGCGGAGGTGCGGGACGTGGGTGAGATGTGTTAGAAAGTAACATCAACCATGTGGGAGGGGAAATTTCGGTCTTTCAAGAAGGTGGCCATCTGGTGTGTTCTGTGGTGGAACTGGTCCTCCTAGGAGCAGATGCGGCAGAGGCAGAGGAATTGGGAATACGGGATAGCATTTTTGCAGGAGGTAGGGTGGGAGGTGGTGTAATCCAGGTGGCTGTGGCAGTCGGTGTGTTTGTAAAAAATGTCAGTATTGAGTTGGTCCTTGTGGATGGCGATGAAGAGGTCTAGGAAGGGGAGGGAGGTGTCAGAGATGGTCCAGGTGAATTTAAGGTCGGGGTGGAATGTGTTGGTGAAGTTGATGAACTGTTCGACCTCCTTGTGGGAGCACGAGGTGGCGCCAATCCAGTCATCAATGTAGGCGAGGAAGAGGTGGGGAGTGGTGCCGGTGTAACTCTGGAAGATGCGCCTCTACGTAGCTATGCCTGTCTCTTTGTTGGCTGCATAGCCCCCCTCAAAACCTGCCCCCTCTTGTCCCAACTGAGTCCCTGG